>NC_024307.1:25766323-25768462 GCF_000523025.1 Cynoglossus semilaevis | reverse complement strand
GAGAGAACACAAAAAGTGTAAAGGAGAGAGAGAAACAAAACCTCTCCCCCACATATATATATATATATATATATATATATATATATATATATCACATCACATTTGTTTAAAGATATCTGGCCCATTTTACATATAGACCACTCGTGGCCTATATTTTTTTGGGCCAAATAAAAAAAACCTCAGTGCTGCGTCACTGGACAACCTTGGTATAAGAGAAATGACCAGGGTTGTTTACATGTACTTTATTGTGGCCACGCCTACATCTGCGACAGTGGTTCCATAGTGTAGTGTCTAACCTGCCTTTACAAGCAGAAGGTCCTGGGTTTGAGTCCCAGAGGAACCACATATTTGGCTCCTCTTGTTGCAGCAGATCTCTCAATAAAGAGCTCTGTTTTTTCATCACTTGACTATGTAAGGTTGTGACTTCTGTAACTTGACTCATCCAATCAGTCGTATTTATTTTAATCAACACTATCACAACACTTCCTCTTTATTATTTGCCTATAAAAGACTACGGCTTCTTATTCACGCTAACCCTCGATGTCCTCGTCCAAAGTGCGATGGATTCCTACTAAACTAAAGTTTTAACATCATTGTCATTAGCAGAGTCATTTACATGATTAATGATCACTGGAAAGCAGGTGACCTGCTTATTAACATGAGCAGTTATTGATCTGGGACAATGTGAGTTTGAGATTTGATGCTGATTTGATGAGACTGGCGCTGTTGACACTTTCTGGTCACGCTTGGCCTTCCACCAAAAGCGTGCGCCTGCTTTTGAACAAAGTGCATTTTGTCTGAAATGAGATGCAACTCGGGGAGAATAATTAACTTCCCGGTCTGCCCGTGGATTAATGGTAGGGACAGATGGAGTGGCCAGGAAACGGAGGGAAGGAAAAGTAGGTTAGAAGTTCCAGCGTGTACATTTTGCGGGGGTAATGTGAAAATGATTTGGTTTTCCTCAGCAGCTAAGGAAGGCTCTTATTTATCTCTGTTAAATGTTAAAGCACGGCAGATGCAGATTTGTGGAGCGCCGTTTGTTGTGGGTCAAACACTTAAGAGTGTTCAACAATGATAATGTCCTCTTACATGTTTGACGTTGATGTGAAGAGCCACGGCAAGACAAAAGGATCAAACTTTTGAGATGTGAGCGTTTGGGTGAAATAAAACCTTTTTAAGGTAAAGTCTGTTCTCTTATGCATAATAATTATCCCAATAAAAATTGTGTTTAGCCCTGGAAACACTCATAAAATATTGAACATTGCTGCAGAACTCAATGACAAGAAAAAGGCAGCTTTCCTCTAAGCCCTGCCTATAATTTTAAGCACCTCACCCGAATGCCTCTGGCAGTGATATTATTCTTGTTTTTCTTAGAAACTCTTTTTAGTCAACGTTACCTTGTGAGAAAAATACAAAGTCAATGCCATGGCTGCAAATTTTGGATCAACTGTAGCTCTGTAAAAAAAAAAAAAAAAAAGAGCGAGAGAGAGAAAAGTGTTTGTTTTAATAGACATTTGGGTTTTCATTTTCCTGTCACTGTGCAGGAGAAGGTTTTTATTCCACCTTTCCATTAATCACTGACACGAAATGAACTGAAAAATCTCAAACCTGTCCGTGTCTCTGCAGGACCTGAGGCTGTGGAGGCCCAGTGTCAGAAGCTGGAGGTGCGAAGTAAGGACGGACGAAAACTGCTGTTCACAGCAGATGAGCAGAAAGTTGTCATGACAACAGAGAAGTTTTCTGTCACAGGTAAATATATCATATTTAAATATAAATGTAGTGGACATTACTTTATAAGCTGTGTACTTAACAATGTGTAAAAGGCAATGTTGAGCCAGTGATGCCTTCACTGTCGTGGTAGAAATATAGACTGCCACTAATTAATAGTAATAATTGTTGGAAACAGACACAAAGAACATACACGTTACACCCTATTAGTATATTTGAAATAACTGACTCCTCTACATTTCAATGTGAAAATGAATATTTTTACTGCATCATGTTTAGTGAAACCTCTCGTTCCTTTTTATCAAAGCGAATCAAATGACCAAGTTGAAGCGAATGCACCTAAGCACACCAATTAGGGTTCAGCACACGATTCGCTGTGAAATCTTTGGTCTTATTTCGACAAACTTTGTA
>NC_024307.1:25727114-25766283 GCF_000523025.1 Cynoglossus semilaevis | reverse complement strand
CACAGTTTCCTCTTTCATGAACCCTTCCTCCAATTTAAAGGAAGACATTGTTGGTGGTTTTTTGCATTTTGGTAAGGTTGATGACCAAACAAATTATTTCAAATGCAGTAAAATGCTTCTTTTGATTCTATTTGCAATGCTCATTCATGTTCAGGGGCGTGTGTGGGTTGGAGTGCTACCTAAGGATCAATGCACAAGGGCACGGTGAATTTATTCGTCCTTCACACAGCCAATAATGACGACAATCAACCATTCACTGTCCCAGTCATACTGTAGCTACAGTCATTTTTAGATATTTTTATCTTTAGTTATAGAGATACTTTGCTGTAAAACAAGCACGCTAACTGCGGAGTCTTGGTCCCTGTGGAGTCAAACACATGAAGACTGTCTCAAACTCAGTGTCAGTGAACCAGTGTGTCCTTGGAATCAGGGAGAGAACATTGTCTCTGCAGGTTCTGAAGGTGCTGCATTTGGACATTCAGTGGAAACTCCTCTGATTCAGGCAAAGACCTCTCAGGACCTGAGGTAAGTTCACATTCACCTCCTCCACAGAAATTCATTAAAGCACCATGTCACGTGTTCACACTCCTGCTAAATGACAAATGAAGATATTCAAGTAATGATGATGAATGAATGTTCCGTGGCATTTTAAAACCTGTGTCTGCCCTCAATTATACCAAAAGAAAGAAAAAACGCACACGTGGCCGAGACCATTATTCATCGGCATCGGCGTGCTCCGGCAGCCTCTTTTAAGAACTTTGGCATCTAGCAGTTGGCTCGTTATCACACAAATTTAGGACTTGACCACTATATTAATTTCACAGCTGATGGGCGAGCTAATTAGTAAGTTACACTCTATAGCAGTCATGAATTGATTAAAGTGTGCAAAGGGCCCAGAGCGAGGGGCTCAGGCTGATGCTTATTTGCACCGGCACACTCAGGTGTACATACGTGATCTGTGGGCCGAGCTCAGCCCGAGGCGCCACACCCGCCGTCGCTCCATTAACGAGCTGTAACGAGTGTAGTTTGTCGTCCGACTGACTGATCCTGAAGGAAGAGCCGGGATCAAAGTTGGCAGAAAAAGCAGTGTTCTGGCAGCTAATTCCTCCTGACTGAGAGGAATACTGATGAGGTTCACTTTAAACACACACACACACACACACACACACACACACACAGAGGCTGAGCTCTGTGGTCACCATCTGCAATGTGTTAGAAATCTTAACGAGAGGCAACTGAACAGTGGAGAGACGCAGACAGCGATGTGGCGATCAGACCTGTTCATTAAAGATATTTCATTTGGACATTACAGCGGTTTAATTGTGTTTGTTGGGCTTCCATTAAAACACAAAAATATCTGTCATTTCTGCAGGCACTTGGCAAAATGACTTTCATTAACGCATTTCTGAAATATCTCCAACGAAACAGGAAAGTATTCATCCTGTGATCTGGAGAAGGAAACAAGGGGAAAACGAAACTTTGATGAAGCTTCTGCATTTTGCTCTTGTTTATCACATTGGGTATTTTTTTATTTAGAAATGAAAAAACAAAACATTCTTCATATCTAAATACTGAAATAAATAAACACCCGGGCAGTTTATTTATAACTGACTGCTCTTTACGTTCCAACAGTATCTCCCAAGGTTAAAAAGGCAATCAGAGATAGCAGACCTCGTGCTCTTGTGGGGTAATGAGCTGCGCAGGAAGGACACACACACACACTTTCATACTATATATGAACACATTGAAGGGTTGATCAGAATACCTGTCCATCTTAATATTTTGGACATAAAAGCAAAATGAAGCATTTTTACACAAGAGGAATAAAAGTATAAGATGTACAGACAAGGAAGCTCAACACTGTAACAAAATATCTGAACACAGTAACACACGTATCTCAACACAGTAACACAAGTATCTGAACACAATTATGAAGTGAAGCCTCAGGTGATAAGAGTTGATAATAATAATAGTAGTAGTTATCGTAGTAACACTGGTTTGTACCTGAAGGTGACATTTTAGTAAACAATGGTTTACTATGAGCAGATGGGACGGAGATTACACTAGGATCAGATGATCACAGGTGGGTAGAGTAGCCAAAAATTGTACTTAAGTAAAAGTACTGTTACTTTAGAATAATATTACTCAGGTGGAAGTAAAAAGTAGTCATCCAAATAATTACTTGAGTAAGAGTAAAAAGTACATTGTGAAAAAGCTACTCAAGTACTAACTATTGAGTAACTATTTTTTTAGATGTATTTATGTATTATGTATTATGTATTTAGATGTATTATGTATGAGAGTATATCGCATCAACAAAATAAAAAACAAAACTAATTAATTAAATACCTTACAATATAAAATAATCTTTTGGTAAGTTAAAGTACTCCAATAAAAAAATAAAAATCAATGAAATAAAAAGTACAAAATAATTAAATATTTACGAAATAACTTAAATTACAGCACAAGTAACAAAAACTTCCAAAGCTCTGGACCTGTGGATAAAAACACGTCTTTGAGGCTACAAGCAGATCGAGCTCAGCACAGAGCACTCATGTAACAGGGACAAAACTAACAGGACAAACATTCGCCTATCCACAGCAAAAAGGAAAAAAAAGATTTGTTGGTCAACCTTGCCGCAACATGTTTCCTCAGATTGGACGATGAGCTTTTTAAAGCTGAAATATCCGTCTGTTTGGGCCGACACAGAAGACACCGCACGATGAAACTGCTGTTTCGCACTGTTTGTTTCGTAAACGTACTTTCAATACGAGGCCACAGGTGTGCCTCCTTGTCTTTGTCAGCATTGCTGACCGTTGATTCCGCCATTTTCTGCTGTGGTGGATATTGACCGCGAAACTAATCCGTCCCGCCACCGAGATCGAGTATGGACACGTGACGAGACCGCGCAGCAAGGGCTACATTTCATTGGTCACAGTCGCGCGGTAGAGCCTTGGGCGGAGGTCACTCTCTGGCAAAATAAAAGTAGAGATACTGGATCATGGATCTATAGAGAATATAGTTAAAGCTTTATCCAGTATCTCTGTAACGAGTAATGAGCTCAGTATAGCCTAATGTAGCGGAGTAAGAGTACTGTTTTTCTTTATAAATCTACTCCAGCTCTACCAAAAGGTCATTCACCTGTTGCTGCACAAACTGCCACCGAAGATTAGATCTTGCATTACAAAAATTGGACAAAAAGATAAACCAGAAAAGGTCTATTTCAGTTTTAATTACAAAAACATAATGTTAATCTGTCTTTGTTTTTCTGTGCCAATGTGACAGGTAGAACAATTAACTGCTCTTTCACTGGGGGGCAGCAAGAGGCTATAAAAGGCCAAAAGAAAATCTTGCATTCAATCAGATAAACAAAATTACAGCGGAGAGTTTATCCCATCAACGAGTACATAAAGAATTGAATATTTACGAAATAACCTAAATTACAGGCCGAGTAACAAAACCAAAGCTCTGGACCTGTGGATAAAACACGTCTTTGAGGCTACAAGCAGATCGAGCTCAGCACAGAGCACTCATGTAACAGGGACAAAACTAACAGGACAAACATTCGCCTATCCACAGCAAAAAGGAAAAAAACATTTGTTGGTCAAACTTACCGCAACATGTTTCCTCAGATTGGACGATGAGCTTTTTAAAGCTGAAATATCCGTCTGTTTGGGCCGACACAGAAGACACCGCACGATGAAACTGCTGTTTCGCACTGTTTGTTTCGTAAACGTACTTTCAATACGAGGCCACAGGTGTGCCTCCTTGTCTTTGTCAGCATTGCTGACCGTTGATTCCGCCATTTTCTGCTGTGGTGGATATTGACCGCGAAACTAATCCGTCCCGCCACCGAGATCGAGTATGGTCACGTGACGAGACCGCGCAGCAAGGGCTACATTTCATTGGTCACAGTCGCGCGGTAGAGCCTTGGGCGGAGGTCACTCTCTGGCAAAATAAAAGTAGAGATACTGGATCATGGATCTATAGAGAATATAGTTAAAGCTTTATCCAGTATCTCTGTAACGAGTAATGAGCTCAGTATAGCCTAATGTAGCGGAGTAAGAGTACTGTTTTTCTTTATAAATCTACTCCAGCTCTACCAAGTATAGTGATTTAAAACTACTCCTAGAAGTATTTTATTTTGAAAAACCTACTCAAGTAAATGTAACGAAGTGTAATTCGTTACTACCCACCTCTGCAGATGATGATAAATAATAAGTAAATAAGGATCGATAGATGGGTGATGTCAGCAAGGTGTTCTGATTGCCACTGATTGTCACTAAATGTCAATTTGAGATTAAGCTGGATCATGAAAACACGTTTACGAAAAACTACCATGAAATAAAAAGTCCAGTTCAAAGTTGGTTAAAATCGAGCTATTACTAGCCCAGTGTGTTTGGTGCAGTCGTGAAAACGGCTAGTTAGATAACGACTTTGTGATGGGTGTTATCAGTTATCTGCGCTATTTAAAAATGTTTTTACAATGAAAATCAAAGGCTTTTCCTGGTCACACTGTGCCTGACAAAAAGATTTAAAATTTACATTAGTCAGAACCAAACATTTTATTCTGAATTTTGAGGGCTTGATGGCCCAGTTAGGAGTGCATTACCTCACTACCCCACAAGGGGGCATAACCAGCTCTGTCGGACTGTCTTTTTTGCAGTCAAATTTAACTCCACTGAAAATATTATTCATATTTTTTTCAGCTTGCAACAGCATGCTAATATATCAGATTAGCATAATAACAAAACTAATTGAATGCATATTGTTGGATTGTCGGTAGAACCACCCGTCATTTAAACCAACTCCTCTGACATTTTGCAGAACATCACTGTTTTTCTTTTCCATTTCATGCCTAAAAGAGCTCCACCTCCTCCATTTAAATCAATTTCAATTTGTTTTCTACACTCCAAAGATTTGAGAGTTTCCTGTGAAAGGCTGAGTCAACGGGCAACTGGAGTTTGTGAATGGTTTTGTGCGAGTCTTCTCCTCCTCCTCTTCCTCCTCCTCCTTTGTACTCACTCGCTGTGATTAAACCCGACTAAGTAAGTGACAAAGACCATCTGGATTCACAAGGTCCCAGAGAGACTTTAAAATTTAAAATCCGTCCATAAAAACTGCCATAAAAACGTAATGCTGAGGATTACATCTGCACGGAGACCGTGAAGGACACAACAGAACAACAAAAGTGAATCCATGAGGAAATACCAAAGACAAAAAAAAAATAGACAAGAGGAAAATCCTAACCTTCTTTATGAATATGATTCTTTAATCAACAGCTCAAATACAGTCTAAAATAATGGAATAAGACGAAACAAACAGGATCTCATATCCGGCCTCTAACCCCTTTATTGTTAGTTATCTTCAGTCCAAGTGTTACATCCGTCAACATCGAATGTTCACACTTTATTTATCTTGTTAATCTCGACTCCACTCCCATGTTGCGCCAACAGTTCGTCGTTATACTGTGTGATGGCACAGTCAGTAAATAACCAGGGAGAATGGCCTTTTAATTGAATATGGCGGTGTAAATCAGTTTTTTCGCCTGACATGATGACATCACATTTATTAATTACAGCCACAGCTTCAGAAAAGATTGACTCACCCACATAAAAACTCTCTGACATTTACTTTTTCTCTCACTTTTCCCACCGTTTAAGTCCAACTTTGTCTGACTCAAGAACCTGACCGTGCATACCTGAAAGGCAAACGTCAGAACCAATCAAATTTCACCATTTGCTTGAACAAATTATATTTTGTTGATAATATAGGAGATTGTTTTAAGATTTTCTTTTACCTTTACCGGTGAGGAGACGATAGTTTAGCTGTAAGCTGTAAGTCTTTTTCGGTAACTTTTTAATTTTACTTGGCTAGTGATGTTTTGTTATATATACTGTATATATATACACGCTTACTTTTAAATTTTTTCCCCTATGTGTTATTTACCAAGATGCTAATCATTAGTCACTTGCTTGAGTTTTGGCAGTTGTATCTTCCTTTTAACAAATGTTGCAGTTTGTTGTTTTCGGTTGATGTAATTTATTTTTTTATAATTATCTAGTCTAGAAGAACTATCTTTTTAAGGAGTCGCTCTTTATAGACAGGTGGTTCATATTGGGTTAGTAGGTGGCAGAACTGCCACCCATTGTTATCGATAAACATTTTCACCCGAATTTAAAAAAGAAAAGAAAGCGTCACTGCAGATGAACACACGCTCATACAGAATATTTAGTGGAGATTTTACACATGACTCAAAGGACTTTTTTGTAATTCTTTTCATTATATTTGACATTTTATACTTTTCAACCATTTCTCTTTTTAATAACTTAAATTTTTTTAGATGCCATTGTCTAATTAAATTTCTTTCAAGGAGAATTGCAGGATCACACATTTTTATATTCCTTTCTGTACAGTGTGTACATTTTATTCGCTTCTTTCTTCTATCCTCAACCTGTAGAGACGTGTCTGTTCAGAACAGAGAGTAGAAAAGTCTTGGATCAATACTGCAAACAATCTCCATGTATCCATTTGAGTCCAAACACAGACACTGCAGGAAGACAAATCTAAAGTCAAGCCAAAGCAGAGTCGACAGCGAAGTTTGGTCTGTTTTCTGAACAGAAAAGCAGAGGTGCAGCCCAAACAACCTTATTTCTTTTTTATTTTCTGTGCTCCACTAGCCGAGGTCCTCCTGTGTCATGCCTTTATAGTCTGTCTGCAACGCATCCAGTTGCATCGCCCGGGCTGCTTTCAGGATTGTCTGAGCCGTAGCTGTGTCCACGCCGGAGTGACAGCTTCATTAAGGAGATAAAAGCAGGAAGAGAACACACTCACTTTACTGTGCTCAGACCTTTACCTCCAGTGTTGTGGCTATGAGATGAACTGCAGAAGGAGACTGTTGTTGTCTTTACTTTTCCTCTGTGATGCAAGGAAAACAGGGCTTCTCTACCAGTGCGTAAGTCTGTCTTGACCAAGTGGGGGAAATGTGCATAGCATCTCATATGGAGTTTGCTTTAACAGAATCGAACAGAACACGTGACAGACTGTGAGACTAAACCTGGACAAAACTCTTCTTTTGTCCATGTGTATTTAGTTAGATTTAAGCCAGTGGTTTCCAAAGTCGTAGCGCTGTGGTACAGGAGGGTTAGATTTGAATTTCCATATTTTCTTTTAAAATTTTATTTTATTGCTTTTTATTGGACAATGTCCCATCTACAAAAAGAGGGCGCTATTGGGGTCCATTGATTTAGGCTATATCTTATATCTAATCTAATAAGGGTTGATTAGCTTTGGAATTAGAGCGAAGGAAGTCTCTAACAAAGCAAACCTGTGTTTACATCAAATCCACAGTTATGTAGATCCAGAGAGTATGTAAATCCAGAGTTATTTTTCAGGAAGTTCATATGTTTTCCTATTGAAGTGCAATAACAGTTGTTTTCTGAGAGAGCAGTCTGCTGAAACTGCTCAGAGGAGAGGTTGAACGTCTCCCCACAGGAGGATGGAAGAGTGATTATTAGGTGAGAAATGATTTGGTCTCACACTAGCCAACTGTCCATAATGAGTCAGCTGAGAAAATGTGTTCCATATGAAACTGCTGAGGGTGATGGAAACACGGAGCATTGAAAACCGTGTGAGACAGACAGACGTCGGGCAGATTCATCGTTAGTTTAGTTTATATTTGGGCTGGTATAATGAACAAGGGATTTTTTTTATATTTGCTTTATTACTGAGAGATAATCACATCTGCTGTGTGCAGTTTAATTAAAACATACGGGGGTGT
Source organism: Cynoglossus semilaevis (assembly GCF_000523025.1). Taxonomy (NCBI): domain Eukaryota; kingdom Metazoa; phylum Chordata; class Actinopteri; order Pleuronectiformes; family Cynoglossidae; genus Cynoglossus; species Cynoglossus semilaevis. Next base: position 25,758,503 of record NC_024307.1, on the reverse strand, counting down.
CCACAATCACATTGTTTATCTCTTGTCAAAACTTAACTTCACGACAAAGCCCACTCAGCCTTCACAGCTTCCTCTGCACACTACATATATAGATATATATATACAAATATATCTCCCAACATATCATGTCCATATAAAGCATAATTTGACTTCTGCAAAGTTGAGGTGGAGAAGAATTGTTCATCTAAGCTTCTGTAGCAGGCACAAACATTTTTCCATTAAAAATTCTAAACCTAGAATTATACATTAGATGGTTTTTAAGGTGGTGAGTAAACTTCCAAAACTCAAGGAAGATGCTAGAAATAAAAAAAAAAAAAATACAGACAGCTTATGTTTTTATTTGAAATAATAAAACCTGTTTCCAGTTAGGGCTCCTGCACAATAATCCTGCTTTAACATTTCCACTGACATAGTGGTAAAGTTATGTCAATATATATATTACATTTTGTACATTTTAATTAACATATTTTCCGTCATTAAAAAAAAAAAAAAATACAGACAGCTTATGTTTTTATTTGAAATAATAAAACCTGTTTCCAGTTAGGGCTCCTGCACAATAATCCTGCTTTAACATTTCCACTGACATAGTGGTAAAGTTATGTCAATATATATATTACAATATTACAATTTTAATTAACATATTTTCCGTCATTATCCACAGATGATTTTTTTTCCTCTCTTTACTTTACTGAATTTTGAGCTGACAAATTACCGTAAAAGTAATTCTTTAAGCTACAAGTTTTAATTTCCCACTTATATTACTGTATTCATTTTGACATCACTGTGTCCAGTTCGTGTCTCAAATCGTGGCCCGTGGGCCACTTCAAGCCCAAGAACCTGCAACATCCAGCCCATAATTAATAGTAGTCAATAATTATTTGATTTTGTGCCTGAGAATTTCTTATTATTTTCAACAGTTTTATTTGCTGGTTTATGTAGATCTTTACATTTACAGTGAGAAGAGGATTTTTCTCGGGCCACAATTTGTCCTAATTTGAATATGGGGGGAGTATGGGGGAATATGGGTCAGGAGCAGATAGATGGAGCGTTCGTGTGAACTGAGATAAATGACATGTAAAAGTCATGCATAAAGGCTAAAATGCTAAAATGCTTTTATCATTTTCTATTGGGGAAACATGGGTATTGTGGGGAAAAGGCATAATGGTAATATAAATAAATTTTATAATTTGGAAAAGTATGGCGGTCCGAATTACAAAGCTTAACGTGTCGCATCCGCCCCTATAGAGTATTAAACAAAAACAACTTTAAAAAAAAAAATTCTTTTTGTATAGAACGTCTAATAATGTGGCCCCCAAACACATTTGAGTTTGAGACCCCTGCTCCAGACCGTTGTCATTTTACTGCATTCTTTTAAATTAGCATTGTCTACAATCATCACAATGACCTATGAAAACAAAGCTAACCTTTACCTTTGCTACAGACACAGTAAACCTTGTTTATTTTAATTAACGTCATCCACTGTGACACCGGCTTTGTCCATCTAGAATGTGCAGTCCAACAGCGCACTCTCTCTCTCTCTCTCACCCTCCTGTTCTCCGTCACTGTGTGATACACTGTGACCTTTCTGTTGATGTAAATGTCATGGTAAATGCGGCAAAAAAATATAAAAGCTGTTTGGATGGTGCTGAGGATGAAAGACAGAGTATGCTGTAAAACGGCCTTGATGACTGAAAAAACACTAAAGTACTTTATCATTGCTGAGATACAGTCATATGGAAGTTTGAAATAAAGAGCCACGTTTTTGTTTAATTTGTTGAAAATATTTAAAAAGGTAATTTCAGCTTGCACTGTGACCTTAAAAAATATAATATAATAATATTTAAATGAGTTTATTAGATTAGATCAGTCTTTGAACAAATGTTGTAGCGCTCCCTTAAATCTGCATCCAGGGGGAATTTACATTATTTAAATCTGCGTCCCATAAGTTGGACCTGGGGGTTAAGTGCTCCTAATATCAGACAAACAGAAACACAGTGATCTTGTTGTGATCTTTCATCTAATTTGTACTGATCTGTTTTTTTCTCCTGAGTTTCCTAATAACATTATTCCATGAACTCACTGCATATCACTTATTTAATTAAACATTAAGATAATTGATGGTTACGATGCTTTAGAGCCACAACATGAACAGAAAAAAGACAGGAATTAGTACCAGGAACTACTGTCAGGGAATTTAATGATGAAAAATAAAAACTCTTTGCAGTGACGTTGACGTTGATATCATCGCCAACGGTTTTTTTTTTGGATGCTGTGTGAGTTTTAATGAGTCTTCAACCAATCAGGACAGCTTATGCTGTAAAAGCCAACTCAATAGTTCCAGTACTGACTGTCAAACCTATAGGGTTCAAGAATGGTCTTGGACCCTGCAACTGAACCACTGAAACTTCCTGCATTTTATCTTATTTTCTGCCTCTTTCTGGTGAACGCAGCATCACTGCGTGTGTGATCTAATATAATTTGACTTTGTCTTGTTGATATAACATCAATATTACATTGATTTTTACACGTAGCCCAATGTTTTACCTGTTTAATTTTAATGTAGTCCACTGACACTGAATGGGTTTTGTGAATTTGGGCTGTAAAAATAAAATTGACTTAGCCAAACTTTCACAGAAATATAAATGAAAAGCCTAAGCAATGTATGCTGATATTCTAAAAAAATAAAATCCATTCCTGAACAGCTACAAAAAGCCACTGTTAAAATATTTTGGCTTTTTTCATTTTAGATGTATTTGTTTTTCTATTAGAAAACACCTATTAAAGCTGTATGTTTTATTTAGAAGTCATTGAAAGCAACTTAGAAAATCAATACTGAAACGTATTGATTTTCTTAAAGATTAAATGAGTTTATATTAAATACCAGAGCAAATATTGCAAGTGTAAGTCAAAGGTACCATAACACAGAAATGGACTTCAGGGCTATATTAAATACAACCAAAAAGATAGCTAAAAGTTAATAATTATATACCTAAAGGTTAGCTTAACCTTAGCTATGTATGAGAGGACCAAAAGAACCAATGATAAAAGATTTTTTTTAAAATATGTATAAAAGACATAAAAACAATACTTGGTAAAAACAAATAAATACGAAAACCAACAACCACAAGTGAATATTGCTCTAAAGCCTAAAAAGCCTTTAGTAAAGTCCATGCAGCAGAGTTTCTTAACCTGAGATTAAACACTTATTTATTACAAAGCAACAAACAATATTTTTAGCTTGAATAAATAATAATCAATTGCAGAAACATGTATTAGTCTGTTATGGAGCAGTTCCATCTATACCAGCAGTTCCCGACCTTCTTTGTTCCAAGGACTGGTCAGCCAGTACCACCTGTTACTACAGACTAGTACCAAGGTGCTGAGCATTGAAGGGTCATTACATTTTCAAAATAAATCATCTTTTAGACTCTAGTTTTATCAGAATCTGAATGACATATTGTTTTAAAATATTGCCAGTAAGTAAATAAATATGACTGGATTTTCTTTAAATTAAGTACATTAGTCAAAATTTAGCAAATGTTTTCACTGTGTCTCACTGCAGCCCGATACCAAATAACCTATGGACTGGTAGTGGTCCGCAGACCGGGGGTTGGGGACCCCTGATTTATACAGTTTTCCATTTACAACCGGCCCTTCAAGGGGAAGTGTATTGCTGATGTGGTCCCAGGTGAAAATGAGTTTGACACCCCTGCTCTAAAGAATTTGTGTCACATACTTGGCACCAAGAATGAATCCTTACTGTTAATACTGAAATGTTTGTTCTGTTTTTCTGCAGCAACAATGTTCAATATGAATTGCTAAATTCAGGAGTTGTTGTCATGAAGTGTCAACAGGAAGCAGAAACGTCACACCGCTGCTTCTACAGCCCCTCACATTAAACTGAACAATGCTGTGAGGTGTTTTAAGAGCACCACAGACAATTCCTGTAATGCTTTATTTTGGACTGTATCTGAAATGAGCACTCTTGGAAATTGAGTGCTTTGTCTTCTGGCCAGAATTAGCAGAACACGCACTGACCTTGGCGGGACTGTTGGTCCTTGCTGGGACTAAAAAGTTTGCTAATGAGGAGGAAGGCTACAACTCTCCACGGCTCCACGGTGGATGTAAACGATGAGTGATGCGGATGATTCTGTCGTGGAAGACGTGAAAACGTGTGTGTGATGTCCTTTAAAGGTAGACGTTCAGACTGTGTGTGTGAGCAGATATAATGAAAGTGTCCTGCAAAGTTAAAAGCACCAACACTTAAGTTGTCATTACTTTGTCTTAACGGCCCTTCACTCTGAACAATAGGTAATCAGTGAAGGCTTGACGAATAATTATTTCAATTATTGAGACTGAGTGCTGTGGTGCACATCAGATATCTGAGGGAGTTAAAGGAGGTGGGCTGTTTCTGTGGCACAGCTAAACTCAGCAACCTTCTTTAGGACACACCAGACCAGCTACCTAATCAGCCAATCAGGGAGCAGATAGACAAGATGGAGAAGAACTGATGATGGAGTTGAAGAAAGGTGTTTTTCAGATGATTTTGAATGGTGCATGAGGCCGCAGTAAAATGGATCAAAAGATAATAAAAAAGCAGCATCTAGTGAGTGCCCATGAGTGGCAGCTCTCACAGCAGACTATGTCTTGTTGACGCCACAGGTCAGAGGAAAAATGACCAGACTGGCTGGAGATGATGGACTGGCCACAGTCACAGAGGTAACTAGTTGTTACAATGCAGAAGAGCCTCTGTGAGCACACAACGGGTTAGAGAAGCATGAAGTCAATGGGTGGCAGGGAGAGCAGAAAAAAAAAAACACACACTGAGTATCAAGAGATTTAAGGTCCAGTGTTGTGTTTAATACTACAGCTGTTAAAAAAAAGTTAAAGGAAAAATCATATATAAAAATCTTCAGGGCAGTCTTCTTTGGTGACAACTTCTCAATAACTCCTCTTGTTAATCCTACTTTGGGTATTTGTACTTTATTTAGGTTCCTAGCCCCTGAAGTAAAGACTAGGGCTGTTGAAAATGTACTGTCTTCTGACTGTAGTAGTATCTTAGGGTAGCTGTGTATTAATCAGGATTAATCATGATCTATATTAATCACAATTAATCAAGATAAATCAAGTTTCCAGAAAATAAAACCCCATTGTTGTCTGGAAGAGCAACAGCAGCAGAATCTGTTCTGACACGTCATGTCAGGCGTCTGACACACTGGAACTGAAGCCTCCACAAACACATGCTTGATGTTGAGATGGTATTTTAAGCATGAAGCTGTTGCTAAAACTCTCCTGCAGTGTGTGTAAATAACAGCAAATGAATTGACTGTGTACTAGAGTAAAGAAAACTGGATGAAAGGGTAGTTTATTGCAGTGGTTCTCAAACTGTGGTACGGGTACCACCAGTGGTACATGAGCACTCTCTAGTGGTACGTTGGGGAAATTCATATTTTCACATTTACATTTTCAATTGAATAAATCTGAAACATACCATGCACATTAATACAACATTTAAACATCTCTCCTGTGGTGGAAGCTAACAGTGAAGGCCTCTGCTGCTGTATTCTAATGTTGGTCATCATGGTGATACTCAGAGAGATCAATGTTTTCTCAGTTGTTTTTTTTCTCAAAAGTTTGAGAACCACTGGTTTATTGGATATACTGTGGGAGGTATGACGCGTACCTTTTTGACAGCCTTCGTAAAACTCTCAGTGCCGTCTATTGGCCCTTTGTTAGAAAAGCAAGGAAATGACAAAGGCCAGATACAGGACTGGTGGATGTTGTTTCTCTTTTTAGCTGAGCTACTTGAGGAGGAAAAAATCAACAACCGTCATCCCCACTAGTGTAGAGCACCAACTGCGGTGGGTCAAACCCACGTTTCATAGATTCTCTCCAAACTGTATCTACTCAAAGCTGATTAGGAGTCAAAGAGGCTTTTTCACATGCAGATGGAATTCATTTCCTTTTCATTTCCAATCTCCGCCTTACTGCAGTACCACATAATCCAGAATGTGTGTCACTTTCAGAGGTTATGGAGATTTAAGCGATTTCAACGGCGCTCCGTTTTAAGTCTCCCATTTAAAAATGCATTGAAAAAGCAGATTTGGGTAGGACGGTGCGAGGAAAATCAATTTGAATGGGTTATGAGTTATGAAAATACATTCCACATTGATTGGCTTACGCACTTATCTTTCCCCGTGTAAACAAATAGTTCACGGGAGGAAAAATGCAAATTCCATTAGCTCCTTCTTTGTCGCTGAAGGTCACAATCACCTGATTACAGGCAGTTTAGTAGCAATTCTCAATTAGCATATTGAGAGGAGATACACGAAAAGCACCTTTAATAACTAGTAAATAATTAAATCAGGCACCGGGTGACACCTGGCATGGAAGTCAAACAGGAAACATCTTCAAATACGACTCATGAAATTAGTCCACTTGCTGTAAATCTTTTCTACAGAGAAATCAGAACTTTGTGGGGGGGAAAAGTTAATGTAACTTCTCTGCTCGCTATAAAAATACTACTGAAAGGCAAAGTTTAAATAATGCAAACCCCCAGAAAGTGTAAACTAAATAAATCGATCGCTTCATGCTCTAAATCTCTGAAATGTGGAGACATCTATTTTATATATTTTTTGCCTTGTCAGGCTGGAGTCTCCAACACGTACCCTGACCATGGAGGCTCCCAGAGGAGTGGATGTGAGTGCAGCTCAAGGGCAGCTGAAGGTCAGCAGTCGAAAGGACATTCAGCTGGAGTCAACAGACGGAGAGGTGAGGGATGGGGAGTTGGAGAATGATCTTTCAAGCCATTACATTCTCTCGTCCTCATTCATTTTTCATTCATTCAGTTCACTTGTTGCAAATATTGCATGCTTTTACATGGTAGTGAACTAAACTGGCTGTTCGATGAACGTCTGATATACACCGAACAAAACTTCCTGGTTTTGAAGCTAGAACAGGAAGCTGAACTGTGAGTGGGAACAGTCAAATAATCAGACGTGCTTTTACAGCTGATCCTCCGTAAAGCATGTTTGACTCAACCAAACACACAGTCATGCCAAGAAAAAAAAAAGTCACCACTCCAGTTCAACATGAATAAATGCAGAAGCTAAAGTGAAGCCAAATGCAAACGGGCTTTCCAGTGGATAATTACTGCAGTGATTAATGATTCTCTTGGCAACAAGTTCTTTAACTCCAACTGATGCAGTGAGTGGCTTTCTGTTAGTGGAACAAACATGTCAGAGGAATTATCCGGTTGGTTGTGGAAGAGATATTGCTCCGTAAACAACCCAGAAGACTGATGGAGCTCCTGAAATGAAGTTAAGAACTACACAGCACATTATTAAAACCAGGATCGATAGAGCTGATCTCTGATTAGGATTCAGGATCACCTTCAGTCAAATGGAATTGCTAAAACTTAACACAACAATTTGGATTGTTGTGCTGTGAAATTAAAGTTAGAAATATGTTAAATTATGCACAGCCAGTTGAAAGACCATGAAGTCAAAAGTTTTGGACTAAAAACCCTCAGAAATATTTTAAAAAGCATAAAGAGTCATCGGAAAGTGTTTTAGGGAAACGAATGGACCACTTGATTGAATGGGTGTTATTTTTTTATATCTAGTCTTTACTCTAAGATCTGTATTTCTGTATGGAGTTTGCATGTTACTCATAGTATTCACTGAATATTGGACTCCAATGGGAAAAGATAGTTTTCATCAGATGAGCCTGGGTTTAATGAATTGTCAGAGTATGAAGAAATAGTAAATAAAGTAGGGGTAAGTGGTTACCCATCATGCTTAGTGTCCATACACCCAGTATTATGGTCCAGATTTATTTTCATCAATGAGATCAAAGATCTGCCAAAACTTTTTTGCACAAAATAGTTGGTTCAGCATCTTCACAATATAAAATGAATATTTTTAAGTCCATGGATTTATGGATTTTTTTCCTGAATACAACAGGAACATTTCAAAATGTCAATGTAAGGATTGTCCAGCTTCAAATTGTGACAAAGTAGTTCATGCAGCACAAGTTTTTTTTTTTTATGTGATGTCTTCAAACAGTAGGGCGACACCACTGTGTTTGGTACAAAAAGTATCAAAATGAAGGTAAACTCACACAAGAATGATCATTTTGACCTTGTGATGCGCTCGAGGTAAACAGTAAACAAGTGCTACCATAGAAAAACAGTAGGTATCATAGGAAGTGGTCCAATTGTTGCAGTGATTTTTCAGTGGAGAGCAAACCCAAACATTGTGCTCTAAATAAAAACAAAAGTTTAATAGAGAGATGGAGTTCCTCCTTCACTCTTTATCCTGCTGTATTTCACTCCACCTGCCACAATGTATTTACTGATTGCACCACAGTCATTTATCAGGTTGACTCAGTAATAAATCCCCTCAGGGCATCAGTGGCGATGTTATTTGAATGACTTCCAGCCCGTCTCCACTGTTTTTTTGTTTTTTTTTCTCCCTCTCAGATCCTTTTAGACGCCAACACCATTCAGCTGGGAAGCCTCCCACTTGGCATCTACACCCCGTCTCCCAGTCAGGCCTCCCAGGAGCAGGCCGTGTACGAGGTGTGCGTCTGCCCTAGTGGCAAGATCTACCTTTCGCCTGCAGAGGGCGTCTCCACCTGCCAGGCTATGAGCAACATCTGCCTCTGGAGCTGACCTGGTCAGGAGAAACCCTTCCACATTTGCGGTGGAGCAGGGTGAGACTGAGACTCCTGACTCTCCAGGCTGTGTTCATATATAATTAGAGAGGAGTCAGAGTGTTCTACTGAAGCCCAGGACTCACCACCGGTGATGTCAGAGGGAACTCTCCCAAGGACGTTTGTACTACGTTATACTACAGTCAGAAGATACATTTTATTTTTCTACTGGTGGCCCACCACGAACACGCACACGACTGTTTTAGAATTCAGAAAGACAAGAAGACGAAACACAGGTGCCTTCCTCTGTGTAAGGACGTAAAGGCAGAAGGTGATTCAAGCACAATTCTCTCATGGTTGTCTCCCTTTTTTTTTTTTGGAAATCACCCTAACATCAAACTTTTACTTTTATCTACTGTTTTGTTAGAAGTAACGTGATACACAGTGTTAACTGACATGACAACGACATGTGACAACACAGTAATGTCCTGAGCTAGACTTCCCCTCCATGGTAAATACTGTGGGGTTTTTTATGATGTTGATAACTGTGTTGAAAAAAAAAATAAAGTGAGGAAATATGTTTTGTTCATAACGCAGTTGCTATGGAGATGTACAGTATATGCCTGAATTATTATTATTTCTATTTCTACAGTCTAAACCTTCATTTCACTGCTGACCCTGCTGTTGGAACAAACAATCTTTGAGTAGCTGCTCTTCATCTTTTTCTTCTGGTTCCATAAAATTCCAAAACATCTAGATCTGCTCTAAAGTTACTTTTAAACTGAAACATCTACACTTCCACAGGTGGGAACCTCCATCCCACTTGTCCTTATCCCTCTATTAAGTTAAATGAAACTTCACAAACCTCACAACTTCTCAAGGTCCTTACACCACCCTGGCTGTGAAGAACGTCTTCTATTCTCTGAAGCCCTGGCCCTCAGCTGAGCCTGGCTGACCTTGCAACGGCAGATGGGAGTGAATGGGCAGTCATGTGTAAGCAAGCCTGCTGGAGATCAAGGTTACTCCTCATGCTGACGTCCTTCAGAGGTCTCCGTCTGAGAGGAGCTTTTACTTGGTGCTGCCCTTTACCCCAAAATAATTAAAGCTGACCTGTCAAGAGTGAAATATGAATTTTATCAGATTAAAAATGTACACGTAGTTAAAGCACATGGTCAGATGATGTTGGTATATGTGTTTCTGTTCCAGCCATGTATGTAAGAATATTGATTTATCTCAGTTAATTGTGATTCTTCTTCCTTTTTCACTGTTGGCTTCACGGATCACCACAGCAGATCTTATTTTCCATCTCATCCTAACCCATCTCTTGTGCATTTTCACAAACCATCTCCATGTTCGATTTCACAAGATCCACAAATCTTCTCTGATGTCTTCCTCTCCTCTTGCCTGCAAGTGTCTTCAAATAAATGTGATTAATACACCGCTACCAGGTGATTAATCATTTTGAAAATGACAACTCTAATACTAATGTATTATAATTCGATGCTCCATATAATAAAAGTACAGAACTCTTACTGGTTTTCCCTGCAACTGGTTATGGCAGCAGCTAAGAGCCAATGTTATCAGGAAATGTTGGGAACACTTTAAAGGATGACCGAGCTCTTCACATGAGAAAGACAGCCAACCATTCCCAGTAACATTCACACTTGCAGTCAATGTAGGATCTCTAATATTGCACACAGCAACAGTCCACAGAGTGATTTCTAAGAGGTCCACCAAAGAGGATTTGAACCAAGAACCTGATCCAACTTCACCCTAGAATCTATATAAATCTCCATTCCATTAAACACTTCTGTTACACGGTACACCTCACCATTCCTGTAGACCTTCACCTAAGTTGATCTATTGCTCTAGATAGAAAACCTTTTAGTAGAGGCTTTTAGTTCAGAATTACCTGGAAGACAAACTATAGCCGAACCATGGACTGACAGAACATCTAACTAAAGTTCACACCTGACGACTCGTTCTACCCAGTCTAACATGCATGCAGGTGAAAGTTAAACCCAACAGTCATTTGACTTCAGAAACCACTGTCAAGTGTCAATCAAGGAAAGTAAGTGAACTTCTTGTCATTGTGTCACAGCACGCCACTGCACACAACCAAATCTGACCTCTGTTCAGATTTGGTTGTGTGCAGGAAACCCATCACCAAAGTGAACAGTGGTCAGCGTTAAGCGCCCGGGAGCAGTGTGTGGGGATGGTGACCTGCTCAGAGCACTTGCCTTCCGGAACCAAGTCTGCTTCCTTACCACTAACCACTGCCCAAAAGTACGGGAAGACTCGTCACACCCATGCAAAGTCGAAGAGATTCATCTGAAACATATACGATTGTTGACCAATCACAGCGTGATCACAGAGTGATCTGCAGAGGCACAGGTCAAGGGAGTAAACTAATGACAAAGTCTCCACTGCTTCTTTGTTAGGTCAACTGAATAATTAGGATTATTCACTGCCTTTATATTTTTTACACCCACACTGTGCACAATTCGGATTTGATTTTGCACAGCGCTACAAGGGAGGGACAATTCAATCACCCTCAACAGCAGAAACGGAAGGTTCAGGTAATTTTGCAGAATTTCTAGAAACTCTCAGTGAGATATTTCTTCTATCAAGTTCCCTGATTATTACATCAACCTTTAACACCCAGATTATGAAGTCAAAGCTCATAGTCGAATAGATGTCTGACAGTGCAAGAGGTGAAGACACTAATATCACTTTAGCTCAGTGTGGCCGCAGCACTTCTATGAATAAAACAGGCAAATACAACAGAGCCAGGAGCCTGCGGACTCTGCTGTGGCTCCGTGGGTCTTCCTTTGACATCACAGATGTGGAGTCACCCATCACACAGAAGAGCCGCGAGGCAAACCGAGCAGACCTGGGTCAATAAAGCGCTCTCACCGTGTGAATTCATACCAGACAAACAAACCAGGCCAGACGCTGCCACCAGGATTTCAGTTCTCAGGGAATTGCAGTGATCTATCAGCTTCTCCCTTTCACCACAGTCCGTCCACATTCTCAGAATTTCAGACGTGATATATTGGAAATCAAAAGAAGTTGATCCATGTCCTGCCACTCAATCATTTCAGCTCCAACTTAGTCCATTTGTTACAGCCTGGGAGTTCAGAAATGGTATGGGGCACAAACAAAAATCCAATAAAGTCTGGTTTTCTGAAATGTAAAAAAGAAAAAGATAAGAAAAAAATATTCAGAATATAACAAATGAAAATGTGAGGCTTCTTTGACAAAATCTCATATCGTTTTTTTTTTCTTCTTCTTTCTGCCAGCCTCAAGAAAAGCAAAACAAGTTAAGAGAGAGAAAGGCTGAAAAATTACTCAAGCTTCTTCTCTACAGATTCTATCACCCATTTCATCATCCCCCCTCTTCAGCACACACGCGCCTTGCCTTAGCATCATCATCAGCACTTCAACTGCTGCCGGCTGAACCATGATAAAGACTTTTTCCTTTGCCACAGGCAATGTGCACCAATCAGAGCCGGACAGAGCGAGTGTTTTTAAGACGCAGGGTTAAGGAACAGTTATTACTGCAGCCTTCTACTCCTTCTACCGCTGCTGCACAGTCACGGCTGGGTGCACATCACAAGTTTTCCCAGGCTTTAATTAAGCCCAAAGTTGCCATCAAACAGTGAGATGAGCGTTGCAAGGACTACTGTAGTCTTTTGCATTTTAATCTAATTTTTCATAAAAAAAAAAGAAAAAAAAAACAAGCAGAAGGGCACTACAGCAGCAGATGTGTCAAGTGCAGCTGATGAAGAGTTATGAAAACATGAGGCCTGCCGATGAGGCTTCGGCGCTACTCCTTCTGCCGACTCAGCATCGTAGTTTCAAACGGCATCTGTGGTTTCCTCTGTAGTTTGCTCAGGAAAGGGGAAGACAGCACCTTAATGCAGGTCTGGGATGAAATAATTAATAAAAATAAACAAACAAACAAAAACCCTTTTGCTGCACATTTTGAGTTTTCAGTCCTGTGAGCCTTTTTAGCCAACAACATCACGCTCCAAACTAATAATATGCAGCATGACAGGTGAAAGGTGCAGCGGGCTCGAGGAAATTCAATCATCGCTCCACATAAGGGATAGCGCTTGTTTTTGCTGTGAGCTAAAGATCTAAAGTGTTGCATTTTTGATGGAGTTGAAACATTTATTTATTTCCAGCAGGTAAAGAAGACAGCGGTGATCCTCTGAGACTGTGACGGCTTTGGATTATTGCCTTATATACTTACCACTCTAAAAGGCTGATAACATATGCTACTAATCCTTGGAAACTTATCTTATATTCTCAGACCTTGCAAATCACCCACACAGTGTTCACTTTTAGCTCCTTGCTCCAAAGAGGAAAATAAATAAATAAATAAAATATCAAAATCAAAATGATACAAAATAATGTGGAGGAATCCTTCTGACTTGTGTCACTCTGACATTAACGACCAAGGTTATATAGATGGATCAATAGATAGACAGAACTTTTAATCCCTAGGGAGTTTTCTTCAGGAAATAAAGTTAAGCAGAAACTTTCAAATGAAAATAAAATAATTTCTACAGATTTAAGAAATGATGAGCAGTGGAATCTGCAGCTGCTGAGAATAGTCTGAAAATAAAGTGAGGCTGGGTAGAGCAGCTTATGATGGAATCCTCAACTTTGTTGAAATGGTAAAATCCAAAGGCAACTTTAAGACTTTCAAATATGTTGCTTACACCTTGAGGACACACACACACATACTGTATTTATACACACATACTGTCATTCTTAAATGGCAAGGAGCACGGCAAAAAGCCACCTTCGTAAACCACCTAAAACTCTATGGATTTTTATTTCTGTTCAGATGCTCATCATGCCGCTCAGATCTCCAGCTCCGCCGTGGTTATATTTACACACTTACATAAGTCATGCTTTGTCATAATCCGACTGATTTCTGACATTTCTTTATTACCGCCACGAAATACTGCAACGCATGCTTTGCATGTAGTGCCATCTAGCGGTCAAAAGACGCTGAACCAGTCACGTGCGACTCCAGCGTATCAAACAAAGGTTTATGTTTAATCTGATTCAAACGGTATTGGATAATCCCACTGAAGAGGTAATACAGTAAAATACTGCATAATTAAATGAAAATCTATAAAAATAATTTAAGCTTGACTTGTGAACTTGTGTTCAAACAGACCACAGTACATCTAAATGTGAATCAACATTTAATTGTGGACAAAAACACCAGTGCTGTAGTGAACAACGCAACAAATACTTTAGGCTTTTTTGTTGACAACACTCATCCATAGTCACGTAAATGTTATTATGCAATTAGACGTGTATGTTGGATTAAATATACTGTCATTACTTTTTGTAGTAAAAGAAAGAAAAGAAAGAAAGAAGAAAGAAGAAACTAAATGTATGAAAAGGTGTTATTTCGAGCCTGTGAGAACACAAATGCTACTCAGGCTCAAACTTTTAAGATACAAAAGGCAGGTGCAGAAGTGGGATTAGAGATTCATTATTATAAATTTTTTGCTTTTCTGTTGACTTAAAATACAGAATGATTTGAAATAATCTTTTTAAGTAAAATTATGAATATGAAGAGCCATTAGCCGTTAAAACTGAGCTTTTAACACGTTGGCATTAAACAGAATATAGCATTTTAACGAATTAAGCGTGATTTCTACCAACAGTGAGTGCTACTTCCTTTGGTCAATTTAAAAAGGAAAATTCATTCAGAGGCAGTGAAGCTTAAAAGCTCCCACAATGTGTAATTATACTTCTTTCATTGGCAGACTCCAGGTAACGCCTGACGAGAAATGATTCCCTTTCACTTCTTATCTCTTTGGTCAAACCTGTGAGCAGAAACTGACCTTTGACCCACAAAGTTATGTTGCCTGTAAACAGGGGAAAATGTCCATGGTCAGATTTGCATGTTTTAAAAAACAGAACACACAAATGTTTTTTTTTTCAGTAAAATATCTACACGTCACACCAACAAATGCTTGGTATAGTCTTGCATACAAATTGGAAATTATCGAGAGACATTTTCAAACCCTAACCCTCAAACTGACAAACAACAGCTATGGGTGGTGACAAAATCTGATCTGTGTTTGACATATGCTCGTGACTAGCACAACAAAAACACATTTAACGACACCATTAAACCTAAATCTACAGAAAATACTCGCCTCATGTACTCGTTTTGCACATCTTTGGACGTGAGGGCGGACTTTGAAATGCCTAGACCCTGAGGAATCCTGTCCGAATATCTGACGACGATCTTCATCCCATCCAGCTCAAAGCCCTACACATGTCAATGGGAGCAAAAAATATAAACTTCTGATGAACACAAAAAAAAATCACACCCTTTTTTTATTGCACTTATACAGCAATGCAATTTGCAGTCATTAATTAGCGTGTAGAGCTGTTGTAAATCTGATTACATTCCACAGCCTTGTGAACTTTAACCCAACAAAGATTTATATTTCTCTCTGTGCATTCAGGCCTAAAGTTCTAATGTATTTCCTAGTTCTTTTTCCTTGACCTTCATGCAACACTCAGACGGTTCCTGTCATTAGGGGGCGTCTGTTCTAAATTAGGTGGGCTAATGTAAGGCTAATGGGAACCAGCTTGATGGTGATTTCTCCAGATCAGGCGATTATATTGTGTAAATAATTGTATTAAAGGTTTTTCTTCCAGTGTGGCCATGAAAAAGACCTCCCTCCTCCAGCCACCCAACTACAGCACATCTGTATCAGACAAATGTAATCTTAGAGATCAAAGACCTTTGTGCAGGTGATACTTACGTTAAATCGCCGGATGGCTTCATCACAAAACTCTTGTTTTGTGAAGTTCACAAAAGCGCAACACTTAAAAGACAGAATCTTCACACTGTAAACCACTCCAGCCCTGCAGAAGACAGTCATTTTTTTCAAGTTTTACTTGACAATCTGACTACATGGAAAACAACATAAACAAAAATAAATATAAAATGAATAAGCATTTGTTTGAGAGATAGCTCACTGTCTTACATGCTAAACAGGTTGGTTAGCACAGATTCGTTCACTGGGTTAAATAAATTTCCTACCCAGACTGGAAACAGCTCTCTGTTGAAAGAAAACACACTTTAGAGGAAATATCAGAAATGGTATGAATACAAAGACACAACTATGATATAAATATATAATATTAGGTGGAAAGAAAAGCATTAACAAGATATGAAATGTTGGCATGGTGTATGATTAATACAGAGAAGAAAATCAATAATGCAACCTTTTAATTAAGTCATAATCCCATTTAGGATTCCAGGTAGTTTTAACATCATTAACCAGCCACATTATAAGCACTTTTGATTTAAAATTAATTAAAATAAATGTGAGCTTAGTGTGTCAGACTCATGATTGTGCTGCTGCATGACTGATGATAAACACTCACGGTGGAGGCTGACTGTTCTCCTTGCTACTCTTTTCATCAACGCTGGGTTTGTGTTGACGTTGGACAATAAAAGAATTCTGGAATTCTATAGATTTGGCGTTATGAAGTACTGCATTTGTTGGGTTATGGGACTGAGGAAGATGAGGGTGATGCGGAGGAAGAGCAGCATCAATGGTGGTTGTGGCAGCGACAGCACCTCTAGGATGATTTTTGTTGGCAGAGAGAACTGGAGAGACTCCTCCGACATTTACCACCTGGACCGGTGTTGTCTGCTGAAGAGCCCCTGAATACCAAACGTATTTTTAGTCATTACTACCACTAGAGTAATCACAGGCACAACATTGTGTTGAGTGACAAGTCAATGCAATCATTAGCCTTATGAACAGGATGAAACTGCAGTTTAAAATTGCTACAAAACCATGACATTTCGCATCTGTTAAAATAAAAAATGAATTGCATCAACGTAAGAAGTAGGCTACATTATCTCAAAAAGTCAGTGGTCATACCATGAGACTACACACTCTAGTACAGTAGGTGGCAGTATGTGCCTGAGAAAATATATTGTATGAGTTGAGACAATTGTTATATTTCCATGTAAGAACAATTATAAATTTGTTTTTGATATATGGCAGATTTTTCTGACACAAACCACTTTTTTATGCTGTCCTACCTAACCTGTGATTCTGACAACACTTTTATTCTCATTAAACACACAACAAAATAAATATCAGTGCAATTCTCCCCACTGAGGTGGAAATTTAAAACAAATTAAATGACATTAAAATATATTATTAATTAGCTAAGCTCTGACTCTGTATTAGAGAAATGATAAGGGGATGGACTGTAGAATTACGGGAAATACAGTGTGTTTCGTTTCATCTGTGTTAAAATAAGTTAAACATTTTAATCTGATTTTACAATTGCATATTTTTTACCAAATATAATTTTAACATTTTCGCAGTTAAATTTAAACATGGGAGATAATGTGGTTTGACAACATAAAACCAAAACTAAACATTATGCACAAAAAATGACGTGACTGGAAATGTTTGTATGCATTTTTCCACCTTTTACTATGAATGGGTAAAACTCACCTTGTTGCAGGTTGAATTGTGACAACACCTCTAAAGACTTTTTAACAGTTCCATGTATAATTATAGCATTTGAGCTCTGCTCCCGAGTAAAACCGTATTCCTGAAATACAGGTTAAAATATGGTTAGTGACATCATTTTTGAGGAACGCAGTCCGATATATACAGTAACTGTAAGTATCGCATAACCACGTGTCACTGTCATCTATAATTGACCTAAAATGTCAAATGTTTAATATGTTTTTTTGTTTTACTAAGATGAGCTAAGTAAACACAGTGTGACACACAGCATCTGGTTTGTTACACACCATCAGTTGTATAATCTGAACTCTCAGCAGCTCCTGTGCAGCTTCTGCGTACGAGCTGTCCAACTTGAGAACTTCACTGAAGGCCTGAGCAGCTTCCTCGTACATCTGCAGTCAAAAAAACAAGAGAATTGGCTCACATACATTCACTCACTCACTCTCTGTCCGCCACAGTGCTGAAACTAATCAGCCCAGTTATTAATGTTTACTGTCAAAGCAAGCACAAGTAAACAACCTGAGCCCGACACTTCATATTAATGTAGCAGTGATGCCAAAAAAAAGCCAACCAATATTGTTCCAACCTGGTATGAGAAAGGTAAAGAAAACCACCTTTAAACTAAAAAAAAACTAGTACGTTTCTTATTCGCACATTTACTGACAGTGCAAAAGTACAGTATAATGTCTAAAACTCACAACTCCCTAGTTAAAATATCTTCACACTTTCCATTATATATATTCATAAATAATAATAAACAAATATATTTACATATACATACAGTATACATTAATAATGGCAAATTGAGATAACTCAACAACCCTTCACACCTGACTAATACAGACAACAGAACTATTAAAATGGAAAATGTCAAGAAATATGTCAAAGTATAACAATCAAAAGTTTTCATAGTTTGTGAATTTTGACACTGACTTATAGACCACATCAAGAGTAGCTTTCGTAACTATGGTGACGCTCTTGTCCTCAAAAATATTAATCAATCTACTGTCCCTCACTATCCATTGGACAACTGTGTCAGTTGTAAGTTGAAGCTTCCACAAAGACATGCTGGAGGTTGACATGGTATTTTGAGCCAGAGGTGCTTTGGAGAAACAAAAACTCTTTCTGTAAGAGTAAGTGGATGGCCAGTGGAATTATTTCATACACAGATCAGGTCATTCTGCTGATGCATAGTTTTAATCTGATTATTTTGACAACATTAATACATCTTGGTTAACAGAGAACTTTTTACAAGACTAACATTCAAATATAAATCAGTGCTCCTTTAATAGGAAATATGGTGTGAATCTTCTATTGAAAATATGTTTGTAAAACCCAGTATAAGCTGTGTTTTGTTTAACTGTTTTGGTAGCTTGTCAACAGCAAAGCAGCACGCAGTAAATATTTCAGATTGCTACAAAATTGATACAAAATGTTTGAAATTTCAACATTTACAGATGATGTGAATATTCTATTAAACTTCCAACATAGTACTACATACTATTAAAGGGCTATTTACCTTTAGTCCAGCCAGGGCTTTGCCCTTCCTAAACAGGCCTTTCACCCAGCCTGGACAAATACTCAGAGAAAGCTCAGCATCAATCAGTGCCTTTTCATATTCCTGCATCTTTTCAAAACAGAAAGAACGGTTGCCAAACAACCTGCAACAAAAGCAACCATCAGAAAATATATCAAATGTAAGCCATTTGGGAATAAAGATATGGACAGCACATCAACCTGAATTCTGTAGGGTTGTATTTAATCGCTTCAGTGAAACATTTCACCGCCATATTGAAGTATCCAGAGCTGGCAAACTTATTTCCATTTACTGTAAAAGAAAAAAAATTAAGTACATAAATCAAAAGCAACAATTTAGCCAAGTGTGCTAGAAGTGAGGAACAAAATTACCTGCATGCTCAGTACTTCTTTTAATATTATCTTCAATAGTCGGGATATGCGGGCTAAGGGACACCTGTTCAAACTATTGTGAGAGAGAGAAGATTTATGATTAAAAACTCAAAAACACAGCAACCTTTAAAAAGAGTTCCTTCTCGACTGTTATGTCAGAGTGAAGTCTATACAGAACTATCAAGCTTCAAATGTCGGCAGTGATTTGTGTGTACCTTCTCTTCAACTTCGGGAAGTTCATTATTTTTGACAGGGAATAATTTACGTTCTTTAACCGGTGTCTTTTTCTTTTCCTTCTTCTCTGGATGGGGCTTTTGCTCCATTTTACGCTTGGCTATAAGAATGGCTTTGGTCACAAATGTACTGTTTATATCCAGTTCCTGTAAGTAATAAAAAAAAGTACAACATAATCTGAGATCACACTAAGCTTTAAATAAAGCAACTGTGTCAAACTCAATTACTCAACAGGCCGAAAATGAAAACACAGTCTATGATGGAGGCCAAACAGGATTAACAGTTATTCACATCTAGTGCAGAGAATGTTCTCAACAGAAAAACCTTTTCCTCAATATAATGGACAAAAAAATGCCACAAATATTATACACATGCAGAATTTGACCCATGTATTTAACCCATCCAGCACACATAGTATACTATACTAGATTATTCTATACTAGATATTAATTAAAACAACCACATGCATGTTAGGCTCCCATGGGCCACATAAAATGAGGTGGCAGGCCTCCAGTTTGACATATGTGAAATAAAGAGTGTGGCTGATGCTGTTGGAAAGATGCTGTTGGTACCTCAAAGTCACAGGAGTCGCTCTGACCACCTTCATCATCGTTGCCTTCACTCTCATTGCTTTCTGCAGCAGTATTAGGTATTGACTGTTTGACAGTGGTGTTTTTATCTTTATTGGGTTCTTCGTCAGTTGCTTTACTTCCCTCTGGCTTAGTCTCTTCTTTATCAGTTTTTGTCTGTAAATGGACACATTTTAAGCTTTTTTGTCGTTTTTTTGTTTTCTTTCATTTTGGTATATACAGTACAATTCCAAACGGTCATTACCTCTTCCCCTTTCAGAGTATTCTGTTTCTCTCTCTCCAGTTGTTTTCGTTTCTTTTGATTCTATTTGACAGGAAACAAAAGTGAGCCTAACAACACTCCCACTGCAAATGTGGACAATCATAACCAAACTCTAGCAAGAAGCAGGATTCACCTCTTTCTTAAGACGTTTCTTCTGAGCCTTTTCTTGACTTATTTTCTTTTCCTCTTGTAACCTAGCTTTTCTTTTCTCATCCTATCAGAGTCCAAAATAATACCACTCCATTATTTCCACTACACTTAATCACTTCTTGTTATAAATACATCAACAATGTGCATGATGGCTTCAACTTACTGTCTCTCTGTAGTCATATTTGAAAGAGCTGTCAGTATCATCACCGTCTGTATCCTCATAATCATAATCATATTCAAGGCCTGTAAAGACAAACACTGATGTGTGCGTGCTTTTTTTTATTTGACTTTAAAGGCTTTAACCAGTGTGAAACGATTTAAATAAAAACATACCCAGGAGACCGCATTTGACTATCCTTTGCATGTGAGTAGTCTTAAATAAACCCACAACCTTTTGCTAGACAGGAGAAAGAAAAAAATGAAAGGCAATACTTTCATGCATTTCTTTACTAGCAACCACCAGACAGCCCTAGATTTTCATCCACTCTTCTTCAAAAGCACAAATACAGTATCTTCCACTTTACTTTCTGAATAAATGGATCTCGTCCCTCAAGTTTCACTTTCCTTCATACTGCAATGGGCCCTGGTTCTACGGAGTGAATGGCCTTGGCAGATGTTTCTGTGCTTGTTTTGTCTAGTATTGATAGTGTGATAAACTGCTCTAGAGTAAAGTACATGGATAACAAGGCCAGGCTACGCAGCTTGTACAATGAGAACATTGTGGCATTTGTAACAGAATGTCAGGCTTAACTTAAAAAAAAAATCAATTTAGCAACAAAAGTATGTCGTTGTAAACAAGAAACTGGAATACAAGCTAGAATCTAAAACAGAACAAATGACACACACTAGTTACTGCGAAGAGATGTTATAAAAGGTAATGTCAAGAAAAGACCGTATTGCATGTTTTTTCTTTACAATGATTCAATGGACAAGTGTTACAATACAACACACGAATTAAAAAAATCATGTTTGAAAGCCGTGGAAATACCCGTCAAATCCTGAAGTCGTTTCACTGTCGTTATTTTAAGATGAGTTGGGTAAGTCATCCATTTGCCTCAACAGCAGCAGGCTAGGTATTTAAGTCAATCTACACAGGAAGTGACTACGTGTAAACTCACGGCAATCTGAAAACCCACAGACAGAGTTGAGTGTGACGCATTCACGATTACATTTGACAACAAAAACAAATCCCTGCTGACAATGCTAACATATCGATTTGATTCCGTGACGTGTTGCCTTAGTTTCCATGAGTTAAAGTAATGAGTAAATAAGGAGTATTAAAAACAGCCATACTTACAACCGTATCCATATCAATAAAGCCTGGAAAAGAGAAAAGCGGGGGGGGAAAAAACATTAATTTTTTTTTTACAGGAACACGTGACAACTCTTCTCTGATGGGGCAACTTAGCTTCTTCGCTGAACAACCACCAGCAGCTCTTCAGAAAAAGTATTAAATGTAGGTATTTTCTCACCTGTCTCGTCCGTGTACATGTCCATGTTGGTTTAACGCTCTCTCTCGGTTACCAATATAGTTGTAATGCGCATCAGTTCAGTAATAATGTGCATTCATTCAACATTAACGTTTACGAGATATCTTTGAACAACATGGTGTCGACGGTCTCTTACAGCATCGCGTGAACTTAACGTGAAATTGGCACGGACTTGACGCATGCGTGCTGAGGCCCAAATGACGCCCGGACCAAGTGTTGTACAAGTCGAGTTTTATAAATATAAATTTCTCCTCCTGAACAAATAAAAATCCAAAGGCATGGCCATTTATTTTTAAAGTGTACAGTACTAACTTTCGATTAAATTTGTTTTTCTTATACGAATACTTCTAAATAGTAAACAGTAAGACTTTCAGATCCAACATCACTGGGAGTGAGAGAATTTTCTTGTATTTGGTTTGTCTATTCAGTCTCAATGAAGCAAAACCAACACAAAAGTAGAACACTAAACCTTTAATAAACCAGTCATCTCATCAACCAGATGACTCAGTCATCAGCATACCTTAACACATCATTTTATGGATGATTTAATTAGCATTATAACCTGTGATTTCACATGAACATGGATGTAGCTTAAATACTTGAAGGAAAAACAATATTAGTGTTTTCCCTTTTTGGAAAACTGTACAAATATTTTTTTGGTTAAGAAATTTGTATTCACAGCAAAATTGGAACTTCCAACATTTAGCAGATGCAATGATAGGCATGTTAAATCCTGTGAATTAGTCTGTCACTACACACTAATATGTCACTACAACAAATTATTTTTCTTTGATAAAACTACTAAAATTAATACTATTAATTCTATTTTTAAATATCATTTAAAAAAGATTTTATAATTCAGTGCAAAAACAGGATAATTATTGCATAATTTTCTGACAGCAACAACATTGATATAAATTAAACTCTCAGTAACAATATTAAGAAACTTCCAAATGAAAAAACTATTTTGTTGTGTATTGAGACCCATTTGTAAGAGTTTAAAAGCCAACCCTGATGGAGCCAAGTGTGCAACAGTGACAACAAGTCACAATTGCATCTCGGCCTTCTTTGAATAGTTCAAGTTCTACTTAAAACTGTACCAAGGTAGGTTATTCAACGAGCCGTCCAAGGCGTATGGAATACGCGATAAGTCTGTGATAAAGGCCAACAAGGAGGGAGATGGCACCAAGCATTAATCCACAGATGATGCCAAAAGCCCACCGAGGTCCCAACAGAGTATACACCTGAGAGACAAAGACAGGACCCAGGGTCCGTGCACCACTACCAGAGGCCGTCAACCAGCCCATGTACACACCCTGTAAAAAAACAAGAACCAATTACATCCACATTACATATTGTACAGATGAGTTTTATTATTTAAGGTGTGTTTCTTAAGACTTTATTTCTTACTTGAGGCTTTGGTCCAACTATTTTGGAAAAAAGGGTGTAGGACATTACATTACTAGTAGGGTAACCCATCCCAATGAGGAAGGCACATGTGATGAACTGGGCTAGGTGTATCGCAGGAGTATACTGACACCAGGTCTGTTCATAGGGGCAGCCCGTTGGCTCCACAGAGCTGTTGGATGCTTCATACATCTGACTAACCAAAGTGTTGTTTTTGATGTCTGTGTTTAAGAAATGAGAATTGTTATATTAGGTTCATAGAAATTTTATACAAAAAAAACTGAAAAGAATTTTGCAATAAAAAAAAAAAAAAAACCATACCAGCCCATCGGATTTTGGGGTAACTGTCCCCCCATGGAAGCAGGACAAAGAATCCACAGAAAATAATAGCAAGGCCAGTGAGCAACACAGGGCGATCACCAAACCTGGAGGGAAGAAAACAGTCCCAATGATGGAGTACAGGCAAATAAATCCAGATGCTATTGTTTACATTTTCCTGTGCACTGCAACCTTTGAGAAGCCACTTTTACAACCAGGAACACAAGGATGGATTCACAACCAATAAGGCAGATGATGACACCATTGTATAAAACAGCTTCTCTCTTTGTCCAGGCAAACATGTCCATCGTCAACGGTGTGGTAATTCTGCACATCAACCAATAAATCCAGTAAAGAGCATTGCAATTAGCAACAGATCATGAGCAGAGCTTTGGCCAAAATACGCACGTTTCATAGATGGCAAAGATGAACATGACAATGAAGAAGAGGACATTGGAGGTCAGCACCGCCACATTGTCAACAGCTTCCTCGCTCTCTTCATCAATAACGTCAACTGTATCTACAGGAAAATGAATGAAAATGAATGACCACATATCCTTCAACCCCCCCAAAAAAACACTGACTAATATTCTCTAAGATACTGCAGGCATACAGTATCTCTGCTCATAACTCTCCAAGGCTAGGATTTGGGCTGCCATGTACTACCATTTTTCTCCCATAGATGTAACACTTTATCAATGAGAAATTTTATTGTGTCTTAGCTCCGAGCCTTTTTTGTTAATCTTTATTTAATAAATTGCTCTTGTGCACCACCAGGGTGACCTGAGAAAAAATGAACTAAGGGGGATCTTGGTCAAGGTCAAGTTCTTGTGCAGTAGAGGTTGGTGGGCAAAACATACCTTCAGATGTGTAGTTAATGGTAAGAACACGTTTACCATCGTCGTCAATATGATGTTCTCTGTAAGTAAGGATCACAACACAAATATTTATAACACATTTTAATGCATGTACATCAGGAGTGTAACAGATTAAATTAACTGTTTAATACTGGGTATTTGGTAAAAATACACACGTGCAATGTAAAAATCATCAGTAACCATGGTGATGCAGAGTGCAACAAAATTCAAACCCACTCCATGACATAGGCTATTATTTAGTAGTTAGCACAGATTTGCTATTGTATTAAAGTTATAATCACAAGACTCTGCGTTAGTAAAGAAGAAGCATCACCTGAGCACGATCAAAACCAGCAGCATGTTGATGAGGCCACAAACTGCAGCTAGTAAAGCAGGAACTGTGTACATGTTGAGTTCCAGTTCAATAAACTTCACCGTGACACCTCGTTCGCCGATAAATGACAGACAAGCCTGCAGAGCTGACACAAACAAACACAGACAAAACATGTTAGTGATTAAACCCACACCGTTCACTAAGACGTGGTTGAATGCCATTTTGGCCAGACATTTCACCTGGTCCCAGGATGAATCCCAGGGCCTGGCTAGCACTCATGTTAGCCATTGCATTTGTCCTCTCCTTCAGTGATGTCGCTCCAGCCACATAAGACCTCAATACAGCTACATTACCTGCCAATAAGAGATGAAACTAAGTGTAAAACTGACCTCATCATGCTCTAGTGGATGTTTTCATGCCTGAGTGAGAACAACCTGCCCCGAAGCCAGTGAAGGCTCTGGCTAACAGCACATGTAATTTGTTGTTGCTTGTGGGTAGATAAGCATAGGCATAGTAGATGTTGCCAAACAGGTTTATAAAGATGGAACATGCCAGTGGTTCCCTTCGGGGTCGGTAATTGGACCATAGACCAAAAATGGGGGATGCCACCATCTGACACAGGCTGAAGGCTGCCACCACCCAACCCAGGTAGCTGGTCGTAGCACTGTGGTCAACCTGACGAAAACCAGGCAACAATCCAACCAAGTTAAGACACAACCTTGACAAAGTGTAGTAACAAGTCAAATGTAGTCTTTTTTGCTGTGGCTAGAACTCAACTATGATAGATCTCGATCACTTGCTGCATGGAAATATATAATAAGTATACACTTATATTTTAAAGAAACCAAAAGAAAACAGTCCTACCTTTTGTAAATAGGGCCAAATAGATGTGATGACAATGGAAAAACCTGAAAAGACATCAAAGAATGATGGAATCTTTATATCACTTCCAAACCAAAATGACCAGATGCATCACATGAATGTTTTTACATAACACTATTAGACAAAGTTCTAAAAACAACACTTCAGTTTTCCCCCAACACCATGAAGCGTATCATGAATCTGTACCTGCCTAGAGTATTGGATTGTTTTTGTTGTCTATTGTAAATATGCAGACGGGCATGAACAACTGCACTGAATATATATTTTGTTGGTTAAGCTGTATTTAATTTATTGCAACTGCTCAGCATTTCTAAATACTAGTTCTGTATGTGCTGTTTTTATACAACAGACACTATAAAGTCTAAGTCCAATTACCCACCAGCCCCTTAAACCGTGTGGTATTCTACGTCTAAAGTACAAGACACCTACGATAGAACACTGAACTGCTCTGACAACTTTAGAGCACAAAATGTGTCTCCCGTGGTGTTATATGTTTTAATGAAATAATATATTTTATGTAATATGAACACAGCAAGAGAAAGAAATCCAAGTTTACAGGATATTGATGTCATCTGCTATAATGTGCAGTTTGGAAAAGTGCCCCCATCTAAAACAATGATTCACAAGTGACATGCTGACTTGACTCTTTGAACTCAAACCAACTAAACTAAGTAGCAAAAAAATAAGTTTACATCATAGGGATAAACATGTAGCACTATATAATAATATAATAAAGTTATATATAACTATTGAACTATAAAATAATAATTAATTCCAGAGTTTCAGGCTAGAAATGAGCCCATTCCTGAATCTTTTCTTCAGCACTCTGATTTGGAGCTAGGACTAACGTCAAGAAACTCCCCCCACAAAGCTATTGCTTCAAAAACCTCTAGTAAAATGTATTTCTAAAAAAAGAGTTGTATTCCTACAAAGTCATATTTTCACCCAAAAAAAAGATATAAAAGAGGAAATCTTATATTTTTTTTTTCTCTGTGGTACAAATGAGTAAATATTAAAAAGTTTAGAAACCAGTGTCTATTATAGTCGGGAACCTTACCTACACTACTGAGAAACATAGTGAAGTACATGATGCGGATGGACCTCCATCGACTCTTGTAGTCCTCATCCTGAGGATCGCCTCTGTCAAAAAGGGAACAGGAAAAGAAAATGTAAAGTAATTAATAACAAATGGTAATCTCAACAGCCTACTAGTCTAATTAAAACGAACAAAACCAAATAGTTTATGTAATGCAGTGAGGAGATTGACATATTTATTTTTATTAAGTTATTTAATACAACACAGCCTGATGAATGTTAATCTACGTACAACACCGTACTCACCTGCGTGTACCGTCCCCTAGCAGAGACGTGGTCTCGTCTGACTCATCACTTTGGGACATTTTACCTTAAAAAGTAAATTAATTAATTAAGCTAATGCTTTACACGCGTGGTACGATTTTACTTAAGACGCCATAGAGTTGTATACACAGCTACAACTAGAGTTACAATGCTAGCTGCAGGACGCTAGTCACAAGCTGCTTACTTTAGCGAGTCAGAATGACATTTTATGCTAACATAAAATGCATTAATAGTATGTTTATCGCCAGAAAATAATGCATTTTAAAACCGAAGCGCACGAATAACAACACAACACTTTACAAATAGGGAGCTACGTGGACTATGACACAGTTGCCGCAAACCTTACTCTGGTGTTATATAAACAGCTATTTCCCGTTTGACCTTTCAAAATTAATGCAGCCCCCTAAATTGTATTGCAATTGTTAAAATGAAAATATGTAATCCGACTTTGAAATGCCTCATTAAGTAAATGCAATATTTGATTAACACAATTAAATTTGGGCCACTGAACCATACTACAAACTAGGCACTTAAATAATTGAAAGTTTTCCGCTTTTATTTTGAATATCGACGAAATAGCTTCGAGGATATTTCTGCTTGACCCAGCTTGGTCACCATATAAACAGAGCGGTCAGTGTATATTCTTGTCATACTACACGCAATAAAATTTAGATGGTATAATACATTCAATGTATTGTTTTGTGTGTTGGGTTTAATTTTACAACAATTTATTTTAAATTTAATTCCGTAGCTCAGTTAAAACCTGCAATATCTTGAGGAGTTCTACATCTCCAACAATTCCGTGGTCGTTAAATTAGGGGGTTTAATGAATATATTGCATCTTGTAAGATTAACTACTCTAGGCTGAAATGAGACATCTATGCACTGCCACAGTAATTTTAGTTTTAATTGCATACCTTGTACGCATGTATGAGTACGTGTGTGCAAGTATGTTCGTATTTATCAACATGAAAATAGCGTCAAAAATAACAATTACGTCACTGTAGTCTTCACGTTCTCTCTAGTGACATCTAGGGAACAACTTTTGAATGACATCTTTTAAAAATGAAAGTAAGTGATTCATGTCCACGTTGCAGGACAGAAAGAAACATTAATTTCATTTAGTTTTGATTCAGAGACGGTCTACATTACAAACAACGACAACGAAGTGGATCTAAGAAGTAAAACATCGTTTAAAACCTGACACTGAGAGCTATACTAAGGAGGTTTTGGACATTTCGAAGGGTAAGAAGGAGATCGTGTTACAGTGGGCTTGGGTGAACGGCATTAGAATAGATTTATAACGTGTTGTTTTGAAGTATTCATTATAGTATTTGTTCCAGATATGCAAGCGATAATACACATGCGCCTTCTGGGAGCCCTTCTGTTTCTGTCTGTCGCTGCTGCAGGTAAACTGTTGTTCTGTCTCGTCCTCTTAGGTTATGTAGGGTGAAAAGAAAAATTCCATTGCGCACATATTTGGAACAGAGCTATTGTTTATGTTTCCTCAATAACGACACCGATTTATAACTCTACTTATTTTATGAATCAGTGAGACGAGGAAGCAATACAACATGCTGACCATAGACAAGCAATCTGCTGGGTGGGAGAAGGGGGTACAGAAATCCGTGTGCCACTGTAATTTGATTTAATGTGTTGTATGAGAACAGGATTTTGGTTGCATCTCTGTATCTTCTACTCTGACTCCAACTACCTGCATGTCCTCCCTCACTGCATCCATATATCTCCTCTTTGGCCTTCCTCTCTTTCTCCTACCTGGTAGCTCCATCTCTAACATTCTTCTACCAATGTATCCACTGTCCCTCCTCTGCACATGTCCAAACCATCTCAATCTGGCTTCTCT
Source organism: Cynoglossus semilaevis (assembly GCF_000523025.1). Classification (NCBI taxonomy): domain Eukaryota; kingdom Metazoa; phylum Chordata; class Actinopteri; order Pleuronectiformes; family Cynoglossidae; genus Cynoglossus; species Cynoglossus semilaevis. The sequence continues at coordinate 25,729,641 of NC_024307.1, read as the reverse complement.
AGCTTTTTCTCCAAACCTTCCTGTCTGTGTTGTCCCTCTAATGACCTCATTCCTGACCCTGTCCATTCTTGTCACTCCTAAAGAGAATCTTAGCATCTTTAACTCTGCCACCTCCAGCTCCTCCTCCTGTCTTCTGCCTATTGCTACTGTCTCTAAACCATACATCATGGCTGGTCTCACCACTGTCCTGTAAACCTGTAAAAGGATTTTGGTTGCACTCAAATGCAAAAAATGTGGAAAACACCAACAAACCATATGTGTGAATTATAGTTGTTGAGCCATTTATTTATTGTTTGCTTTTAAAGGTTGAAATCTTTGAGCCCCCTGGAACCAATTTTTTCATTTTTTTGTTTTTTCAGCTTCAAAAAACTTTGTGACATTGGTCTCTTCTCCGGTCTTAGCCCAGTATGGACAGCCAACTATCCTACCTTGTTGGCTCGACCCACCACAAAGAGCTGAGGCCCTGGAGATACGTTGGTACCAAGATGAAAACTATGACGCCCCGATAATACTGTACAATAGCAAGAAGTTAAGTGTGGAAGGGGACACTGACAGAGTCATGTTTGGTGAGAAGGATTCAAACTCTAAAGGGTTGGCCACAGGAGATGTCAGCCTGAGGTTCAGTAACATCACAATCAAGGACGAGGGAAATTACACCTGCTATGTCAGCAGTGACCAGGGTTATGATCGTGGAAGTGTCAGTCTCCGTGTGACAAGTGAGCATGAAACATTAGTACATTAAGCTGGAGTATTCTTAGAAAACAATATTACCTTTACTTCTACACTTCTGTAAATTCCACTTTTAGAAACAGGAAGTAAGCCGGTCCTTTCAGTCCAGTGGCTGGGAGAAAACCAGGCAAACGTCAGCTGTGAATCTGATAGCTGGTATCCACAACCAAGACTCCGCTGGTTGGACCACAAAGAAAGAACAAAAGAACTGGCCCCAAGAAGTTTGTTGCACAGTAGCACCTCCGCTGGTTCAGTGTCTGTCCACAGCTGGCTGCTGGTTTCTGGCTTTTCTAGAGTTTCTTGCTCTGTAGGAGTCTCTGGGGAAAGTGTAAAGGAGGCAATAATCCACCTGCAGGGAAACCTACCTGTTGATGAGGGTAAAAACAGATTATTCTTTGTGTGATTTGTGAAGCAGCTATTACTATGTTTGTTTAACTGTTGCTTTTTCTTATAGGGTTAGGCTCCTTGTCTGTTGGATTGTTGACCTTTTGTGTTCTCCTGTTACTCGTGTTAGCCATAATAGCAGTTGTGTTTTTAAGAAAGAGAGGTAAGTATTTAAATTTGAATACTTACAATAAAAGCTTTTATAATTCCTATAATATAAGTAATTCAGTTAGTGTGTTTGTATATTATCTCAATGCTGAGCTCACAGCTGACATTTTAGCTTGAAAATTAAGTTAATAATATATTCATTGTAAGATATATTTTAACTAAAATATCATGAAAAAATATCCTCAGAAAAAATGTTTATTCTGCTGACTTCTTAACATATTTCTTCATTTTTAGTTTGTAGAAGAATCAAACATAAGACGGAGGAATCAGAGCGTAAGACACACACACACATAAAACAATACCTACATTTGATTTGAATGTTGGTCACAATGTTTTTTGTTTTACAGAAATTCTTTCTTCGACAGAAATGGAAAAACTCTTAACAAACAGTAAGCCCTAGATTGTATTATGACAATGTACAAACAAACCAAAACAAATCAAAACAGAGATTATTCACTAAATTCATAAACAAAATTGCATTTGATCATTGTTCGTCTGATATGATTTCCTCTGGGGAGGCTGTTGCAGTGAGGAGCTATTGTTACAATATTTTTTCAATTTGACCTACAATAAAAAAAAGGGGGAATGATTTGTAAATGATATTTACCTTGTTTAACAGAAATAGCAGTTTTGCTGTTTTACATACAGTTCAGTAGCGTTTTGAGACATTTGACTAAACATTAGTCCTATTGACAAAGGTTGTGGTGCAGAGTTTGGGAACAACTGCCTTAGGAAATATTCACATTATTAATTATGAATGTTTTTTGTGTTGCAGGGGAAACGCAGCCCTGTTATGGTAAGCTTTTCAAAGATGTCAATGAACATCAACCTATGAAGACACTGCTTGATTTAAGTCTGTGTTTTAATTTTCTACAGAAAACATAACACTTGAGGCCACAGATAATCTAGTAGTAAAAGATGTAGAAGATGGTGTTATAGTAAGAGACAAGTCTGGGGTTCAGTTCCCTGATGGAACAGAAGTGACCTTTTGTACAGCCATCAAAGGAAAACATGGCTTCTCCGAAGGCAAACACTACTGGGAAGTTTCTCTGCAGAGACCCAACTTAGATGTGAAGAAGTCTTGGTGGATTGGCCTCACAAATGCAGAAGAACAGAACACATTCCGTAGATTGTTTCTACAGAATGTGCACAAATGCAGAAGAACAGAACACATTCTGTAGAAACAATTCTATTGCATCTGGTAATTCCTGGTTCCTGGCATCTTCCTCTAAATGTCAGAACTCCC
>NC_024307.1:25720783-25727077 GCF_000523025.1 Cynoglossus semilaevis | reverse complement strand
TGAGACTTCAGACTGTTGGAGTGTATTTGAATTGTGACAGTAAAAATCTCATGTTCTTTGATGTAGAGAAAAAAACAGAGATTGCGTCTATGGAAATAAAGTTCACAGGTGAAGTCTTTCCTCTTTTCAATCCTGGAATAAAGGACATATCACCAATGATGATCTTACACAAGGCAGTTAAGGATGCAAGTAGTTGTGAAGACAATGCCTGATGATTAAATATAATTGAATGCAGTTCTGCTGATGATTCTATACTGTTTGTGACATGTACATGTTGTTAAAATGTAAGTGAAACTGCAGCAAAAACACTTTTATGCAAGAATTAGTTTTTGTTTTTACACAAGCTGGTGATGTTTTCTTTATGCTCTTTGTAACTACACCATCACATTAATCACGATTATATTTACTATTTTAGATTTTGATTTTTTGTACATCTGTGTGCTTATGAAGTAGATTTCCCACACCTGTGTAGGGGAACAATATTTTCAATTTTTCCTCTTGCTTACGTGCTACTAGAGGTTACTAGGGATGTCACAAATGAATGTAGACTGAAGATGAGGGAACATCTCTTAGAAATATTTTTTAACAAGTTTTTTAAACTTTTTTTGTAGTCTTTTCTGCCTGTATGTACAAAATCAAATATTTGTGAGTGGTCTGTGTATTTCATGTCAAATTACATTTCAAAATGGAGGCCTGAAGCAATGACCGTCTGCGGTGTGTAAAATTACTCTTGACCGCCCAGTTTAAGAAAACACAGCAACTGTGGTACACTTTAATAGATAGAGAATATTTACAGTATGTACACATTAACACAATACTAACTTTGTCATCACTAATGTATAACTTTTTCATAGATTAGGAAGTATTTGCATTGTGAATGTGACTGTATGTTGATTGTTAAATAAACATCAATAAATTCAAGTAGACGTGCCTTGATACGGACTGAACCAAATAATGATCATGGTAAGAGGTATGCATCATGGTCCAAGACTTTGGAGAACACTTTTCTTTTTTTACACACTTGTCAGTTGAGTGATGTGGAGTGGGTAGAGTTCAGCAAAATCTATACAAGTTTATACAAGTCTTAATCCTAAAGACCTAGTTTATCTGTGGTGTTTTGTTTTTTCTCCAAACAATTGGTTTTAATCTTCCCAAGTTTATAAAAAAAGATGTTTGGTGACCAGCGGTCTAGGGAAGGAACTGCTTGACCTTCACACAAGACAGTCCTGTATTGACCGATGTATTCTAGAGGTCAGCATTGCTACAGAGACCACATCTTCTTTCCTCCATGTCTCCTAACAGTCTTTTGTTTTTGTTTCTATCTAGGAAAGGCAATGTTTTAAAAACACATCTTTTTTATATAAAAAAACCCCAAAGCTCACTGTATCAGAATTCATGTCCACACTTACAGGTATGTCTTGTCCAACCACTTAAAAATACACACCAAGAAGACAAAGTGGATCCCAACACTGAGTACAAATGATCCTCAACTGAAACAACCACTATGTTGTCCATTACAATATTCAAGCACCTTGGGCTGCTCTGCACCATGGCTGAGAGTTTTTCTCCTTCATTGCAATTGCTGCTGTTTTGTACACTATGGTACATTGTCTCACACCTCATTGATTAGATTTATATATATATATATATTTTTTTTTTAACTTTTAACAAACAGCAGCAGCACTTTCCCGTCGCCCTTGCTTTTTTAGCAGCTGGATGCGGTTGTGAACATAAAACTTGATCGCCCTCCAGTCTCGCTGGTTGCTCACCAGCAGAGGGCAGAGTTCCAGACAACGCTCACAGTCTGCTTTTGCAGGGACCCGCAGTTCCATGAGGTTTCTCTTCAGGTGAGTCTCTACAGCTACACGCTCCGCCTCCGACCAGGGTCGTTTCAACACACCACGCTTCCCTGTGACACAGGTTTTCAGGTTTAGATAAAAACTGTTAGACAAGAGAATACACTGATTAAAAAGTCACAAGCAGCCATTGGATGACAGATACCTGATTTAGGTGGCACGCAACGCCTCTTATGGGCATTTGGCACTGACGGCGTGACTGGAGATGGATTGGGTGCTTTCTTCTTCCGTGGCGGTCGACCTGGTCCTTTCTTCTTCACCACCACCTCAGGCTTCTCTTTGACTTCCTCCTTTTCTTCTTCTGGCTCAGACTCTTCCGAAAAGGAGTCAGCTGAGTTCCCTGACATCACTGTGGCAATGAAAACATAATCACAAAACTCCAATTAAAAACTAATTCACATACCATTGACAGTTTTTTTTAATGGTTATACATTCCGCATAGTGACTTCAACAGTGTTTATTAATGTAACTATTGCAGTCCAAATGCTTGACCAGTGGTTCCCAAAATGAGGGGTGCCCTCCTAACCTAACATAAATTGAGCACATATCTCTGCCTGAAGAATGAGGGATGGAAAATTATCACAAATGAAAGAACAAATAAGGCCTGTCCTCACCGTCCAATTCGAGGCAGATGTCCTGCAGGCTCATACCTCTGAAGAGAACACCTTCTCTTTCTCCATAAAGGACCACGCGGCCCACACGTCCCATTAGTGCAGGATCACGTATGATGCTGGAGCAGTTTTGGGTCACATGGTATTCTTGCTCCAAAAAGTTCTCCAAACGTTTTATTGCTCCACTCTGTCCATCTCCTTCGTCCAACAGCAGCAGCTGAGTAAGAATAGCTACCTGCCGCCGCGCTCGTGTTGCCGTCAGTGCTCCGGGGTTTTTGGCCCCGCTGACCCGAGCTAGGTTTCTTAGGAGGTCGGTACCTCGAAGAGGGGTCGCCGGAGAATGGTAGGGTCTGGAAAAGACGAAGGGGCTCTCTGGGTCTACGCCTACATTTGGGCTGGTTTGAATAAGCAGGTCTAAGCAGGACTCACAGTGTGGAGGGAGAATAAGAGGCTGAACGCGATTACGCTTGCCTATAACACCAGCACGCGAGAGATGACAAAGGACCTGATGCTCAAAGGGGGAGAGAAGGGCTTCCATGCCTGAGGGTGAGCTGGAAGTGGGGCTAGTCTGTGGCTTGGTACGGTTGCGATATTCCTGGAGGGTCAATTTGGCTACCTCACATTCACGGTGGCGATTGTAGAGAATAAGCAGCGAGAGGCTTGAATGGCAGAGGAGGCGCCAGGCCTCAGCTGAGTGTGGAGAGCGAGTTAAGGAGAGGAAAGATGAGTGCTGCTGATGACGGAGGTAGAGGACAAGACAGGAGAGAGACGACAGGAGTGGAGATGTGTGATGTCTGTTTGTGCTGAAAAAACAGAAAAATAGAAACATTATGATGACACTTTCAATCACTGACACGATCAACAGTGTTAACAGTTCAATTGAACAACCTCACCTTATGACCTCTCCATTTTTTTCCTCCGGTGGCTCCTCTTCTCCTCCACTGAGCTCCAGGTCTTCCTCTGGATCTATGTCTGGCTCTGGAGTTGGAGGTGGAACCAGCTCCTCCTGATTTTTTGGAATCTCCTCCTCTACCTTCTGTTGCTCTTCTTGCTTCTCTTTTTTCATTCTCCGACCCCGCTTAGGAGTCGGAGCGGGTGGTGGCGGTGATGGACTTTTGACCCTGGTTAATGCAGGGGGGGTTGGACGTTTTGTAGCAGGAATTGATAAGCTTGGTCCTTTCTTCAAATTTGCGGCTTGAGCAGAAGAAGGTGGTGAAAGAGACAGGGAGAAAGAGACAGCACCTGTGCTTGAACGAGTGGCTGGGGACTCCCTCTCTCGAGAGAAGAGGGGGGGCGGTGTGGGGTTTGAGGCAGAAGGCTGAGGGACGGCGAAGGAATGACTATGAGTAGCAGAAGTGGAGGACGATGAGGGGTTGGAGTTTGAGGCGCTGCCATTTGATGAGCTATGGGTGTGAAGATGTGCAAGCTCCATGGCTGTCCTGACTTCAGGCTGATTGGCGTGGTGTTTCTCCAGGTGACGTGCCAGAGAACGGTAGTGGCGACCGCAGTATGGGCAGTGTTGTCGCCGGCTAACGGTGGCACTGCTGGAGCTGCCAATGTTGATGTTAATGTTATTGTTGATGTTGGTGGTTGGAGGTGCCAGGGGACTGACTGCAGACGGGGACCTGACTTGGGGTGAAACAGGTGTTGGGCGGGAAAAGGAGGAGCATGGGCGCCCGGGTCCTCTGGAGGAGGCGGGCGGCACCTTTTTCTTTGAGTTAACAGGAGGTGGCAGCTTGCGTTTCTTGCGTCGACGCAGCATCCGGCCCCGTATCTCCTCAATTTCCTCTTCTTCATCATCATCCTCGTCATCATCCTCCTCTTCTTCGTACTCCTCTCGGTCAGAGTCACTAGGTTCGGAGTGGGTCAGTGGGGAGGATGAGGGCGACAAGGACCAGGAGGGGGTGAGGTAATCGGAAACAGAGAGAGACAGCGGGTGTGGGCCAGTCTCATCCTCCTGGTGATGCATTCCAAAAACAAATAAACAACAACAATAAAAAAAAGCCAATTATATAAGAATTATAGGAAGAGGATGTTAACTGGATTCTTGTTACCTAAGTAACTCACCAGTGCATTCTCGCCCCAGTCGGTCAGACTGTAATCTACCGTGATCTCCTCTCCTTTGGCGATGTCACGGATCGCTATGACTACCAACCGCACCTGTGTGCCACAGTGCACTTCCCGAATCCTGCAGTTAGGTGGTGGATGAAAAAGCACAGGCCCTCGAACACCACTCGCTCCTTCCTCACCCAACTCAGGCACACTTAAAATATATTACATTCCATTAGTGATCCAAAAAAGGAGAAGTATGTGATTTTAAATTTGAAATGTTAGTCACCCCTACCAGAGCTGGGTGGGATCAGGCAGGTAGTATGGACTGCCAGGTGGAGGGAGGCGGTCCTCTGCACCCTCTGGGTACTGACCATCACCTAAGACAGAGCAGAATGACTAAATGTGGCATTTAATCTTCACAACTTCATCAACAACAACTCCAGGCCATTGAGTAAAGGACAGTAATAATACCAACACACTGTTGACAAATGTTTTTGTGTTACTATATATACCAGGACTGTAGCTGTGTTCCGACATGCTCTCCTCCTCTTCATCTTCGGTTACATATGCTCGATCACACACCTTCACAGGTGTCCCCTTCCTTTTTCTTCCACACCCACGACTGTAAAAACAAAAAGGCTCTTGAACAACACAAAACCACAAGACAAGGCATGGTGGAAGATGTTACTTCTGAGCAGTGTTGCTGACAGAGAGAACTTTTAGGATTATTTCCTACAAAATTTAGTTTTTAAAAAAAAAAAAGTGATGCAGCTAAAAGATAAACCAATATGATGTCAGTCAATGTTGACAGAACTAAAATAAGAGACTTTAAATTGGTTGCATAGGATTTACAGGGGGTTAAACCCATCAAATATCATATATGGTAAACTGAACATGATTGATTTTTAATTTAATTTTTAAAAATAGTTTTGGTATGCCACTTCCTGAGGAAAAACAACTCTACTAGATATTTAATTTAATTAAATATAAAGGATTGCTGGGTTTCTTTATTTGATTTTCCCAGCCTATATAACAGAAAATGGATGATAAAGCATCGAGGATGCAAAAAAAAATGTATTAGTAACTTATGTATCTTAATACATACATTATGTATCTTAATTACATTTTTTTGCCCTTCAAACACAAAGACAGTGTTCTCCAATATGTTTTAAGTTTTCTTTCACACAACTCAAAAAGCCTCAGATGATCAACACCTAAAATAATACTATATATTTTAACATTATGAGTATATGGTCTAGCTAGCATAAGAAATACATACAAAACTTTAAAAATCTTGATGCACAGGTCATTTTTAATTGTATTTTTATGATTTTTATAATGTAGGGTACAGAACCAGGGAAACTCACCCAGAAAGTGAACTACTTATCATTGTGACACACCACTGCACACAACCAAATATGACGTCTGCTTTAAGCCCATCACCAAAGTGAACAGTGGGCAGCTTTAAGTGCACAGGGAGCAGTGTGTGGGGAAAGTGCCATTCTCAGAGCACCTCAGTGGTAACTTGGCATCTGGTGGACTCGAACCTGAAACTGACTGGACCCAAATCCGCTTCCTTAACCACCAAGCCACCACTGCCCCAAAAGCATCTGGGTAGAAATATTTACCAGTAAAAAAAACATATTTGTAGCTGGCAGTAAGGTTTACTCAAAGGGGAATAAATCTGCTGTTAAAAAAATAAACACATGCAAATAAAGGGGGCTAGGACTGTGTGTGTGTGTGTGTGTGTGTGGGGGGGGGGGGGGCGGGGAATT
>NC_024307.1:25714296-25720067 GCF_000523025.1 Cynoglossus semilaevis | reverse complement strand
TCAGAAAGAAAGGGGGGGGGGGGGGTGTGTGGGTGGGGGTGGGGGGGGGGGGGGGGGGGGGGCTAGGAATTGATAATAAATGCAAAAGACAAACTTTTTGTATTTACAAAGGAAAAATTAATATCTCAGAAATGGGGACTTTTTGTATAACTAGCAGATTATTTTTGTTGTGCAGCTCTGCAGAATAGCCAATCTGTCTATAACATATATAGTGGGCTAGGTATTACAAGGTAAAATACTGTTGACCGATTTGGGTTTCATTTGAGAATATCTGAAATTCTCACAAAATATTATTAATTGTGTTATTATGGTGAAATAACTGATTTATCGTTGATTTTGAGTTAGGTGGAAGACTGCCAGCTGACTTTCACAACATAACACTTGCAGTAGCATAGATCCATCCATTTCTGCTAAATGATCTACGGTCTAGATGTCTTAATGGAATTTTATTTAGAATGAATTCACTTGATTTTTTTTTTTTGATCCACTACCACTCGCTTTGCTAATTATGTTTGCTGATATAAAAAAGACGGAGGCTTAAAAATCGAAAATTTTCTTCACCGTATCTGTTGACATTTAGAGCATACAACCCTGCAAGATCTGCACCAGATCGGCTGTCAGGCATGAGACCAAATAATGGTATGTCAATGCATATACAGTATTTGATAACAGCGATCAGCTGCAGTTATCGATAAGTAAAGGAAAACCATCGATCAAACCCTCATAATAAGATCATTTTTAACGGGTGCATGCTAACATCAGAGCTGTAGTCTTAGCTAGCCTGTTAGCTCCTAACAGCTAACGACTGCTCCGTCAAAAATTCAGAAAATGAAATGCTGGCGAAGCGAAACGTGCGAGGGAGGTCCGACCTAAGGAGGTAAAGGGGTTGCAAAACTATAAAACCCCAAAATATCTGTAGTCCCGGGTTTTTGTGCATTGAAACGCTGGGAACATGCACGCCAATAAAGGCTTTTAATGCGAACCAAACAAACGCGCACGCTTGCGCCGGCGCGTGCGTTTCAGTCTCTTGTCTTTTTGTTCGGAAGAAATATCCGGTGAAAACGAGGACGAATAGACGGACACACAGAGAGGGCCGCCCAACATTCTCACTCACCCCCGCGGCGGTGGCGGCTTGCTTCCATCCCCGTCACTGTCCAGGGTCGGTGGCTCCCGGTAGTCAAAAGGCGAGCGCACATTCTCCGCCATTAGAGCTGCCTTCCCTACCTCTGGCGCTCCGGTAGATTGCTCAACACGCATGCGCACAACATCCTTGAGGGGTTCTCATAGTAAAATGGGGAGCATCCATCTCTGAACAGCACCATTATCACACAGGCACTAAGGTGTTTAGGTGTATCGTTCGATTGATATTCTATGTTACATATTTTTAACCAAAAAATGGAAAGAATCAAACTTTTTTTTTAGTTTTTATTAGTTTTCGGAGTAAATACTCATCTAAACGCGAGCCTAGTTTTCTTTACACCAGCAGAAAATCGTCTCTTTTGGATTCCATTATATTTTACTAATAGACAAGAAACATACTGTTTGTGTTTAAATGATAACTTCAGGTTACTATATGTCCTTTTACATAACAAAACTCCAATGTGAGGTGAGCAATGGTTCTCACTGAACAGAAAAATTCACCTTTGTATTTTGCGGAAATCTGACATATAAAAAATGGAAAAAAGTTACTGTAGTATACTGTCCCACTTTCTACTTAAAGGCAAATACCACTGAAGTCCTGCATTACTGCCATATGTGTTTCTCACCATTTTGTGCATTCAGTAAACCAGTGTTTCTAAACATTTTCTGATCCACAGCACACATTTTACATTTGAAACCAAAGAAAATGTGACAAAAATATAGAATTTAGTATTTAATAGTATTTAATCTTCTGGTTTTACTCAAAACTTACTTTGTTGAAACCTGGGCCTGTTTAATTGAACACTATGCTGATACTTGCAGGGATTGAAGTCATATACAAACCTTCAATAGCGCTCGTCTTTTTTTTTTAAGGTCATCTGCCGCCACCCAGTGGAGGAGTTTTTAATTGTTGCACCTTAAACTGCCCCATACAAGGCAAATTATTTGCGTTAAATAAATAATAATCTTCGGCCAGTAGATGAAAGTTAATAATTTCCACCGTTATTCCTGTCTTTAGGCACATTAGCAGTGGTAAGGAATCACTGCAATAAACATTAAAATCACTTCCAAAAGAGAAAACAAGTGTGAAGTATCTGTTTTAACAGATAGGAAAAAGAAGTCTAAGTGAGACTGTTGAGATGATAATATCAGTCAGAATATCAGTTTTCAGGAATAACAGTATTTAAATTAAGTTCACTGGAGTTAGCTATAGTATGGCATCTACTAAGCAATAGCTATAGTAGATGCAATGGGTGATTTTGTTTCTGTCTATGTTTAGGAGGGGTTAGGGGAGTCTTAAGAATATTCCCATCAACAAAAGTAAGTGCTGCAGGAAAAGTTTGGGAACCACTGATCTGACATAATGGAAATCCCAAACAGATCTGTCAATGGCAGAAAACAATGATAGTCAACAAAAGCCAATGGTTAAAACTGTGTTTTAATCTTCAATACACATCCAGTTATTTCTCATAGGATAAAAGAAAAGCACAGCGTTCAGAAATTCACCGTAATAGCAAGACTGGCAGTCACAGCCCACTTGTGTGTGCTGTGCTATGCGTTTGACACTGCAGTGAAGTTGTTGTGGTGCAGAGCAGTTGAAACGGTTGACTACAGGCAGTTTTGTCCTGTTTAGTCTAATATAGATAGTTCGTTAACATTCTCACTGAAAAGGAAAGAGCAGAAAATAATGTAGAACCACAAACGTATGAGTTCCAACTTGTCAACAGTGTAGCAGGACATTCAAGTATCAGATCAGTAGAGATCTTCATGAGCAGAGCAGCAAATAAGACGATTCATCACAGATTGTTTCAAACCATTAACAATACCGACATTTTAGCCACCATATATGAAAACGTGAATATTGATTTGGAATCACATCTGGTTAGATATGTTAACAAGCGGTTACATTACGAGCAAAGTAACCGAAGAAAATAGCAAACAAGTTTAGCTGCACATGAGTCACAGTTTAACAGTCGTGTATTTTTGGCTACATTCTAGCAGTTAGTAGATTCTGGAGTGTTATGTACAGCATAAATACAGTGACCTACATAAATAAAAAATAAATTACGAACTGTTTACAAAAGAATACATTTCCAAACTCTTCACAAAGCAGACCCAGCCGTGGCAAAGCGCAGACTCACCACATTTGAAGTGAGTCTGCGTTCACGTCTGTGTCAAAGGAAACAGCAACTGCGGCAAACCGGAGGTCATTTTAGCACTTGCTGGGGAAATACCAATGTCTGGGGGGAAAGCGGCTTACTAGGCTTTGTTAAATAGGCTTAGTTGTAATTTCAGGGAAACATATAAACCTTAAAGCTCTGATGTACACAGACAATCTTTAAACTTACCTAGTATTTTATTTGAAACATGTAAAATACAAAGCTGGCTGTTAGTGTTACGTGAGTTTGTCCACGGAGGCCGTTGAACATGGGCAAAATCGATTTAGACCTCCTCTGCTCCTACTCTCTCTTTGTGTAGGAGGTGAAGGGTCTGCGTTGCGTGGCCTGCCCAGTGAATGAGCTCCAGCAGAACACGATAGGTCCACATTTTCAGCCCGAAGGCTCCCCCTGGACCATCCGTTTCCTACACGGAAAAGAGCAAGTTAGCATCACATGCTATTTATTACATGATCTCATTACTGATCTGGTACTCCAGAAAAGAAACCAAAATAATAACTTTCTTATAGCATGTACTGCAGGTAGATAGTTGATACCTAGGGTAATAACATATATTTTTAAGGCCTAAACAAAAAGGGTTAGAAATAAAGAAACCTGAGGCTAGACAAATGTCTGTCAGAAATTTGGTTCATAGATATAATACAAGATAATAATACAAAATAATATTAATATGAATCAATGTCAAATGCCAGAATTGTCAAGATTTAACTCCTGGTTCTCACAGTCCAAGCGACCATGTGTTCTTGGTTCAGAGAACAGCCAAGATGATCACAACGACTACAGAAGGATAATGTATGAAACAATGTTTACAGGAAAACTGCAACCACTTTCCACTAACTTTGGGGATGGGTGCAGAAGACACAAAAATTCGAACGTTATCTCAGTATCAGCCTCCAAGCTCTGTGGGTTTCCTATGCTGCATGCACAGATAAAAAATGATTCTAATTAATATTTTATGCTAACTATAATAAATGAATGAAACTTAACTTTGTCAACTGTCTTACTTTAAGTTTTTCTGAAGTTTTCAATAGGCTTTTATATATAACGACTTAATACTTTTTGCAACATAGAGAAAAAGTTCATAGTTAGTTCATAGTTTTTAGTATACGTTACTGGATCATAAAAGGTCACATTTCACAAATTCAGCATCTTGTCATAACATGAGAGGACTGTACCCTCAAAATAACTACTCAGTCACCTCAGTACACTGGTGGTCAGGAGTGACTTCCACAGTCCAAGACTGCAACAGATCTTTGGTGGTGTGGAGCAAGTGCTGCAGTCGGACACAGACGCTTTGCTTCAGGGTCTCGTAGTCAGCCTCCAGTTCACCCCATTCTTCCTGTTCCTTCTGGATGACACAGTGGAGAAGCCCCAGGCACTGCCGCAGAGCCAAATGCAGCAAATGCACCTTCTCTTCCGTGCTGGGCTCCTCTGAGTCTGGGGACAAGGTCACGATGCGCTCACCACCTGGGGTGTGGTCCAACAAGAAGGTCTCTCTTTCTTTCTGGACAGAATGAGCAAGACACATCATAAATTCTGACGCTGCCTGCCAATGCACAGATGCAATTTGCTGCTGGCCTTGCATCTGTTGACAGTAAAATAGTCAGCACAATGAAATAAATATATATATATATATTGATTGATTGATTGTTTTGATCAATTAAATGATGAATTAAGAGGAAGATGAGACACAGAGGCATGACAGAGACAAAACTGCACTCTATCCATTAGTGGGCCTTGGGGAGAAGGTGGAGTGGTGGTGGTGGTGGTGGTGGGGTTCTATTAGTATGATTACTATGATTACTCTCTTTCATACGCACAAAACCATAGACTTTACAATGCGAAATGAATGAACAAAAAATTGCAGTATTTATAGAGAAAAAAAACATATTTATAAATGAATGCAGTAAATGTGAAGTGTAACTATTAAAGCTGTCATTAAAATGTATCGTGTCTAATATATCCCACCAGTCCCATGTTATCGTGACAGGTAGCTAGCCCTGCGTGCCAAAACATTGTCGCATTAAAGACACAAATAACGGAAAACAAAGCGCGTATCGCCGCCTTTAGAGCTACATATAACAAGACAAGCGGACAACTCACATAGAGTTGGAGCAGATTGGTACATTCCAGGTGAAGTAACCGGGCCAGAGACACCGCTCTCCCGGTTCTCGACCGCTCATCCACCGGCGCGTCCAGCTCGGTTAACGGCTGCTGCTCCTGCTCTGCCATTTGCTTTGCAGTCTCGTTTCTATGGGGGTTCTACAGCAGCAGCAGGCTGGACGAAGAGCCAGAAAGGGAAACAACTCCCTCCTTTAACTCCTTGCCGCCCCCAGCCTCCCAAATACCCGTCTTTCAGAGTGTTTGGTCGGATAGAAGGAAGGCCGGAGGTCCGCTCGACCCGGGCACTGGGCAACGTGTTTGTGTCGGTGCTCACGGAGACATGCACGCAGA
>NC_024307.1:25686851-25704675 GCF_000523025.1 Cynoglossus semilaevis | reverse complement strand
CTCTCTCCCTAAAAACGTCACTGTGTGGCCCACCCATCTCCCCGCAAACAATAAAAACTATTTATTGGGGCAGTTTCCCCCTCAGTTCTTGGAAACTGATGTGGAAACTAAACATGCCAATCATTTCCCTTACATTTCTATAGCGGATAAAGCTTTAATGGTGCAGTGCTGAAGAAAGTAAACAATAATATTCATAATATATCAACCCCCTTGGTTATTTTTTAGAGGGGATGTAAGGATTACCTGCAGGAACGCTACCTTTTAATTTGTTTTGTATACCTGTTTTGACACAAGAATACACAATGTTTATAATCTGGACTCAGACCTGATCTGCATCTTTTGCACTATATTACCATTTGCACTGCTGCTGATATCTGATCACACTTGAATGCTTTTTTACTTTTTTGCTGCTAATACCTGATCACACCTGACTGCAACGTACTGTACATTAGTGTTTAGTTTTGCACTTTATTGATTTGTCCTGTCTTGCCTACGCATGGGACAGTAAGAAACAAATCTCCGATTCCTTTATATGTCTAGTACATGTGAAGAAATTGACATTAAAGCTGACTTTGTTCTCACAAAAAGCAATGTTGCTTGAATATTATTATTATTATGGCAGTAATAGTCATAGATTTTTTCTGAAATCATCTTTATAATTTGTGACACTTTTTGCTGTACATGAATTAATTTGAAAAATGTAATTAATATTCACAACCGAAATGTAAGGTGATAAACATCCAAAAATAAATAACCCTACTAAACCAATGCTCAGACTGTTGATTTCATTAATTTTATTTGAGATCCTGCATCGTCAGAAATTGGGTACATCTTGCCCAAAAGTAAAGTCTAATGACTGTAAAAGAAAAAATAAATTAAAAAACAAACAAACAAACAAACAAAAAGACCCTCAGCTAAATTCAGAATGTATTCCTGTCCCAACGCCAATTTCTCGCGCTGTTCAGTCATCGTCTTCTTCTTGCCGCTTCTTTAACGGGAGGACCAATCCTAAACTGTGCAACACCGCCCCCACAAATTCCACTAGTACTGCTCCGTTTCATGCAGTGGTAAACGCATCCACGAGCTCTATGAAAACGACCAGATTTCGCAGATGGTGAACGAAGAGGACACGAAAGGCTTCATTTGTGTAGCCCTGAGCATAAACTAGGCTTTACGTTACTGAACACAAAGCATGAAGCTTGGGACGTGTGGAGCCACTGCAAAATGTTTATAATGACAGTTTATAATGAAACTACTACATCAACGTTGTAAGGCGTTCACCAAAAATATTAATGATATTGTTTGTGATTGTTTTATTATTTTATTATTTGGTTGAAAATATGACCTGTTTGTATTTTTGTTGACTTCCTATCAAACAGTATTTAGGGTAAGGGATTGTGTGGTTACTCTTTAATATTATTTCAGTCCTATACTACACAAACAAATTGTGTTCACTAACTTGACTATAGAAACATCATGTTTCAAATCTGATCACATCAAAAAAGTCATTCTGCCCTAAAACTAAATTAATGAGTTTTTAGAGTGTGGGTTGAAATAGCTTTTGTTTCAATGCATACATGAGCAAAACTGACTCCTCCTTGTTGTAAACACTGGACTCTGGCTAAACCAATCAGGAGACCTAAATATTAAATGCTTGATAAATGTAAAACTAAGACCCATTTGAATCCAGACAAATGTTTCAAAAGTCTTGTCAAAATTAAAATTAAATGTGTTGTAGGTACTTGTAGTACAAATGTTCCTATGTTAAAAGTATTTATAACAATTAAATGTACAATTCTAACTGTATATTATGTATATTCATACATCATGACTAACAGTATTTAGACTAGTGATTCCAAACCACTGTGCCGTGGCACACTAGTGAGCTGTGAAAAATTAGCCAATGTCACTTAATTGGTCCCAAAACTATTATTTATTTATTGCAAATATTCTTTCTTTGTTCATCAATGCATGACAGGCAGATCAATTGAATCCTCTTCTGCTAAGTGGCAGAACCTAAAAACTAAAATAAAATAATCAGTCAATTATAGTCTATTATGAGATCATTTAAACTAGAAGATTATTATATTTACTTAGATATACTTTTTGTGAGATTTTTGTTTGTTGGTGTGTCGTGGGTTTTTTCCTGATGATAGTATATGCCGTTGCCCAAAAAAAGGTTGGAAAACTCTGATTTAGACAATATCATCAACAAGAAACAAATACTGTTATTTCTGCCTTTTTATAATCTATTATACAGAGGTTATAAAAATAAAAGCATGTACAAAGTGAAGTTATAAAATAAAAAATAATTTAATTATTGAAGGTTGCCACCCTGTAACACGACTGGTTTCTCTTCTTCTTGCTCCCATTCAATCTTCTCTTCCTTCACATTAAGCTCCCCACTGGTCTCCCACTTCGTTTTACCAACGTCCTGATGTGTCTCACCCACAACCACCTTCTCCCACAGCTCTCCCTCTCCCTGCTCCCCATCACTTTCTTCCTTCTTTCCATCCCACTGCACAGTGTGTGGGGAAGCCAGGGAGGTGACTGAGCTTATGGTAGGGAAGGTGTTGTCGAAGTTGGCCGCAGTCCCAGATGGACTGCTGGCGTTGACAGGGAGTTGGATGAACTGCTGCTGATTGGCAGTGGAGAGGTCAAGTTGGGGGAAAGGGGTAAGATGCCAGACCTGCAAAACAGGTTGTGTTTGCAGAGTGAGAATTAATCCTTGAGGTACATCCGTCTGCTGCAATGGTTCAAGTTTGTCACTTGATGCTTCCTTTTCCTCTTGACTGACAGAAGCCTGTTGAGGATTGGGGGGATCAGGGGCTTTCTCTGGGGTTGGGGTGAGACTGCTTATCGCTGAGAGCCCTTTAGCTGCTACATCTTTAGCTTTGAGTACCTCAGGGTGTCTCTTGGCCTTGTGGGAGATGACAGAGTATTGTTTCTCAAATTTTTTGCCACAAATTGAGCAGGAAAACTGGTAAGAGGCTTCTGCATCATGCTTCTTCATGTGCCAGGTCAGGGAGGATCTCTGTCGACAGGTGTAGCCGCAGATTTCACACCTGCCACGTGAGGGAGACAGTGTACATGTTATGCCAACGTGGTTTAATGTTATCATCAAATGCTATAAAAAGTATTTTATATATATATTTAATTAAACACCTACTTCAATGTCTTTTTTATTATTATTAATAATAAATCACTCACCTGGCTTTCTTAACAAATAAAATGTGCAGTTGAATATCAGTAGAAAAGTATGTCAAGAAAGAAAAATCAGAAATTAAAAAAACTTGCACAAGATCAATTAGGTAATTCGACAATTCTGCTCATGATCTAGCAGGTTTGCAGGTAAAAGCTTCTTTTGTAGAAGTGTTTGAGGACACTACGACACATTGAGCTCATAGCTCAGTTAAACTAGCATGTATTCTCAAGACTCACTGTATGGGCTTCTCCCCCGTGTGAATCATTTTATGTACAGCAAGATTGTGGGGGCTTTTAAAGGCCCGAGAACAATGCTCACAGATGTAGTCCCTTTGATCTGAAAAATAGGACAAAGAACATGAATTGCATTTTATCTCCTAGACTTTTTTTGAAAATCTCAGACATTATGAGGAAAATATTTATATTGTCTCTTGCTGCTTTTGACAACTAACCACTGTGGCGCCTGGCATGACGCAAGAGCTGCTCCTGGTGACGAAACATTCGCCCACATCTCGGTTCATTGCACACAAAGTTCTTTTTTAGCAAGTGCTGGTACTTCACATGGTGCTGAAATACAGACAGTTCAACATTTAACCAATTTGAATCAAAAGCATGCATTAGATCAGGCATGGGCAAACTACGGGCTGAATGCAGGTCGTTTGGCTTTTTAATCCGGCCCATCAAACTTGTCCAAATTACGTTATTAAAAAATAGTTACATGGAGGGCAACTGGTTGGAGTAGGTTTCTTGAAGACATTTCACATCTCAGCCAAGCAGCTTCTTCAGTTCTCTCGGATGAGCTGGATGACTGAGAACCTACACAGACATGTTCTATTTTCATTATATTCCTGCCTGTCCATGCAGTGCCCGCATTTCCCCAATAGATGGTTTAGAAAAGGCTAAAAGTATTTTAACCTTCACTGACTGACTTTTACATCAGTCATCTGTCATTTCCATCTCCATCTATCAGCTGGCCCCCCGTCAAATTTAAGGACCCATAGTCCCCCGCGAGTCAAAAAGTTTGCCCACGACTGAACCAGATTCTACTGCAGTTTGAGTTGGCATTACGGCAGACCTTTAAGTAGCGTGGACAAGAGAAGAGAACGCCACAGCCCTCCAGCTCACAGCGCACATACTGCACGGCCGGCTTTTTCCTGTGAGGAAAAAATTGTCTTTCAGTGATACACACACATATGATTGTATAACTGTATATATATATAAACATAAACACTAAATTATGTAAAAGTTTTTACCTTCGTTTAGGGTCTCCAGACGTTTTGTCACCTTTGCCCCGTCTTCCTTTCCTACATGTAACCGAATACAGATGGAGTTTGGCATTTTATTGTCTACACAACAATAATTTGAATCCTACTCTTTGTATGTGGAAGAATGCTGTATGTTGTGTGATCATTGTGTTGTGAAGTGTGTAAATATACCAGGTAAACAGTGTCATTTTGACTATAACATGCTTGACACTCCCCACATTTACATTTAGACATTTAGAAAAAAACTTGGAAGAGGATGTGATCAGAACAAAAGCCCCATTTTGTGCTTAAACACACCTTAAAAAATGTATTATCAATTGATCAAACATCAGTTCTGACGATTTCAAACTTTGCTTACTTCTTGACTGACTCAGGCAGATCAGCAGCATTATCCTGCATCTGTGCAGCAGTGCTGGATGATTCGTCATCATCGTTCTCAGAATCCTCTTTTGTGTCTTCCATAGGCTGCATCGCACATTCATTCCATTTTTTGCTAGAAACATACAAATGTAATATTGGCTTTAATATTGAGTGTTTACACCACAACATTCACTCTCAGGAAAGGGAAAATCAGCACTAAGAAAGTTCTTTGTACTCCTTTTAATTTCAAGAAACACTCACCTTTTGCTTTCTCCTTCCAGAGCTGTTGTTTCATCTCCTAAGAAACACAAAACATTATTTTTAGCTATGATGATTTGAAAATAGTACTGTGTTGACTACAGAGGCAACAGATTTTCTCACCACATGCTGAAGCCTCCGTCTTTGCCTCTAGTTTGCGGAGTGTAAAACGTCCATCAAGGCCTCTGTAGCAAACAAAAGTCATTTTACTTTAACAGTTTGTCCACAATGTCAATCAGTAAAAATTTATGTAGGTAACAAGTTAAAGTTAAGTTAAAAATAAGGTACAAATATGATACATTTATTTAAATATTTAATGGGTCAAGGTAAGCAGCTTAATGTTAGCAAAACAGTGTGCAGGCTAAAAGGAATGAACTAAATTAGTGAAATATATCTATTACAATGGCAAAGAAAATAACAGAATATCATTGAGCAGCAGATAAACCTAATTCCAGGCTCTACTTTGTGCAAACTAAGACTTTTCATACATCCTTACAATTACACACAACATCCTTATAATTATAGTAGTTCTGCTTATATATACATATAGATATCATAGAGATAATGTGGTATACTTAGCATACATACATATATAAATATATATATATAAAATCATAATAATTCAATTTAGAATAACAATAGTATAATGATAAATATAATAATAAATAATAATTGAGACTTCAACAACACCATCACCACACACCACAACAATAATTACCTACTCATCTACTAATACTACTAACACTAATCTATCTACTTCTACTAACCAACTAATCTACTAACATCCACTGTCCAGGTTTCCCATAATCATTGACAGTGTACTGCTACTCATGTTTGTATTATATTGTATTTATGTGTTTTTACTGTTATTATGGTGATGTACTGCTGCTGCTGGTGCCTATGTATATCTCGCGAAGCGAACTCCTGAGGGATTAATAAAGTTCTTTCTTTCTATCTTTCTATCTATCTAGACATCTAGCCTTTAATGTTTAATGTAATGTTGACACTTCATGTATGATGCATGGACGGACCTTGGATTCTCCTGGTGTTACCAGACACCTGCACATATTGATTTGCTCATTGACAATAGGATGTTGCTGTTTTCATCTGCTTTTTTGTTTTTTTACAGGTGGCGTTACCACATCTTGGCCAACAGAGCAGATGGCAGACCTTTGAGCATGCACTTACTGCGTGACAGGTGCGTTTCTGGAGCGTGACACTGCAGCTCTTCTGCGTACAGCAGGCAGACCTGCAGGTCTTTCCCTGCGGGTAGCATTCTCGGTGTCCTTAGGTACTTCAGCTTTAGCTACCCTGGCTCTTAAAACACGCTGGTAAGCTACGGTGCATGAGCGAGAGTCCAGGGCAGGTTCCATGCTCCCATTGTTCCCACTTCTGTCAGCGGTCCAGTTAGTTGAGTCCGCGGATGTGTCCGCGGCCTCCGCCGAGTCCCCGTCTGCTCTGGTTGCAGAGACTAAAACCTGGTTTTGATCCGACTCCATGTCGAAGCCGCTAACCTGACACACCCCCCGCTGAATTTTATACCGATTCTTCCTGATATTATAAAACGATAAAACCAAGATTACCACCTGGATGGAACTATTGTTAGCCTGCTAAGGCAAATAACTTCCGCGTCAACACACGTTTATAGATAGTGTCTACATTTTAAGGTAAAAAAATGTACTAAAGATATTTTGCAACCACTAACTGGTCGTAGCCTCTTAAAGCTATAGTAAGTCTCACGTTTACTTGGCAGAGACAAGGTCCGTTAAAGGTGCGTCTCCTTTAAGAACAATAGCTGCAGAACACATTCGTGAAAACACGTTTGGCCCAACCGGCTCCCATACTATGTAAATATAATTTAGAATAGCAACTGGAAATAATGATGTCTATCAAATCAGACATTTATGGCATTTTTGTGTAGAAAGGCAAGGTAAAAATCTACTTTACATGAAAAACAAACAACAAAAATAGAAAAAAATGCAATTCCAGTGTAAAAAATTTAACTTTAAAAAAATAATTTAGACAATATAAAACGTTGGAAGCTGTAAGATTTAGGTGAGACTGTCTGGTGACAAACATTTCTATTGATAAGTTGCTTTTATGCTTGTACACTAACCTGAAATAAATACTTTTCAATTACTCCTGTTATGACCATCTTTAAAAATGTATCGCTGGGAGAACAGACCTCAGGCTAATGTAATATTTATTTATTTACTTAACAATGCTTATAACCCCATCAGGGATCGATACAACAGTAGCGATTTGGCGGGGGTTTTTTTCTTTTCTTTTCTTGGTAAAACAGGACATTGTTAGTGAAACAAGCCAAAGTGGAATAGGAAACTAGGTGGAATTGAACCTGGAACTGTTGTAGTGCCCACTTTATGACATTTCCTTTACCATTTTTCTTTTTGGTGTTTATGGCACTTTTCTTAATTAAATAAAGAAAATTAGTCCTCTTTTATACAAAGACCATGTATATCCTGATCTCCCCTGTTGTAGCTGTAGTAAGGAGGGCAAGCTGAGATTTCTTTTATATTTATAATCAACAACAATTTGACATTTGATTACGACAAACAAATTACCGTGAACCAGGCTATACAGTTGTACACTGATTGTACTTTGTTTTTCCAATTTACTTGAAATCTATCACTAAAAAATCCAGTGGTGTTACTCAGTGTAAAAGGAGATGTCATTGTGCAAAATAATATAGCATGTATTATTATTATTATCAAATTTATATTATTTCTTTTAACTTTGCTTTTGCAAACTTTAGAAGAACAAAGAACTTTCACTTTCCATTTGTGTCATATCTCTAGGAGTCACAAAATCAAGATAAAAAAGCATCATAAATAAAATGGATTGTAGAAGAACAAGATTTTTGTTTTCAGACTGATGCTATCAGTTGACCATAAAGCCGTGCGTGTCAAAGGGATTAAAAAGATGCATACTTTTAGTTTTGTTTCTTCAACACAGTCTTGTGCAATACCTGTCTCACCTGTCAGACGACTGAATGACCGTTTAACATAAATATAATTACCAAAGCTTAATTACTACACTGCATACTGTATACACTGGGTTTTGGTGAGCAAGAAATTATTATATATGATATATTAATACATTATTATATATAAATATATATTATATACAGTATAAGTAAATATAATATATATATTATAAATATATATAATATGTTCTTCAAGACTTCCACCCAGCCAGTTCCATTAGTGGATTTCTCATTACTGCATTATGGTAGCACTTTTTGTATTTTGAATTACACATTTGTTAGATTTGTTTGTTTTTTATTATGTTTTTGTTTGTTCAGGAAAAAAGAATCTTTGAGCATTGTGACCCGATGTATCAAATAAGATACAAACTCATATATGGAAAATTATATTTGAATTTTTTTTGTTTTGTTTGGGACCAATAAAGGGTTCAAAGAATAGGAATTTTCTGTCAATTATTTAATGGTTTGGGCTTTACAGGGTTAAATCCCTGACCCAATAACACGTCCTAGACTGTTCCACTCAGGCAGAAATCCTGTCCAGCATGTTACAGCCTAGGACCAGGTCACCCTGGGCCCGAATCAAACAAGTTTGAAGAATATATGAGAAAGCTTTCACAATGATATAAAACACATAATCAAATTAAAACAGAATAAATAACATGGAATTCTAAGGCAAATACTGTACTGTATGTCCAGCAAGGAACACAGTCTACAACAACCATGTCCAATGAGCTGTACAAATATGGCACAAACAAAAAACACTCACAGTGTTAAGATGTATGACAAACAAAACCTGCTGTTGTTGGTATAAGGTGTTTTACTACAATAATAATAGGTTAACAACCCAGAGAGTGATTATTTGGAATACATACATATACTGTATATGTGTGTGTGTTGTGTATTGCAAATATTCAAATCTGTATATATATATTCAACCGTATTTGTAAATATATATTTGTGAACACACATTACAAACTTTGAAATATATTATTAATATATATGTTTACAAAATATTACACTATATTCTGTTTTTTTTCTTCCAAATTATCCACAAAAACTAAATTCTAAAATAGGTAAAGGATGGGTAATTAGAACAAATAAAATGGATTGTAAAAGAACAAGATTTTCTTTTCAGACTGATGCTATCAGTTGACTATAAAGCCGTGCGTGTCAAACTGATTGAAAACCTTTACTTTTAGTTTTGTTTCTTCAACACAATCTTGTGCAATAACTGTCTCACCTGTCAGACGACTGAATGACTGTTTAACATAAATATAATTAACAAAGCGTAATGCTTACTACACTACATACTGTATACACTGGGTTTTGGTGAGCAAGAAAAGCAAAGGAAATTAAATGAACAATTAAGCCCAAATAATTGTATTAAATTTGCTGGCTGTTGTCTTTGTTGCTACGTGCTAATACTGGACAATATTAACCAGGCCAATAATTGACCCTGGATATTTTAAATCTAAAATGTCCTCAGAGAACAACAACTTGGACAATGCTGGATTGAATTGAACTTCTCATAACTTTTTGTGTCCCTACAAAACAGGAAAGGTGGCAAATAAAGCGGAGGTAAAACAGAAAGATTGAACATTGAACTGTTTGTCAAGCTGAGTCCAACAAGGTTATTCTTAAACCTCCATTCATATGTGTTGGACAAAAACAACAAGTTGTAAATTATATACCACTGACATATTTGTAACCACCAGTCACACCTTTGGAAGTCACATATCACAATGTAACATTCTCTATCTGTCATGGAGGGCTCAGACGTTTACTGACACATCTGAACAGGACAAGACACACACACACACACACACATACACACACATATACAGACAGACAGGAGCAACATATTTTAATAAAAAGAAAGTCTGGTTATAGTTAGCAGGGTTGTCTTGGCACAGGGGTTCCCAAAGTGGGAGGCAGGACCCCCTAGGTGGAGCACAGCTATCATTGGGTGAGCTCAGCATGACAAATGAAGCTTTTGTCATGCAGGCCCCCTTGTCAAGACAAATCTAAAAGGAGTATGAATTAGTCTGAGAATTGCTCATAATGAGTTAAATGCATCATTTTGTTGTTATCATAATTATTTACTTCAACTATGGTAAAAAAAAATACTAATAATTTACTAGTGGTAATACATCTTCCTGTATTTGATTATAAGATACAATCGAAATATACATGCTACAGTTTATTTATTTAACATTCAAGAACAATGTACAACAAATACTTCTTTATTGCCCATTGCACACAATTTGACAAAATTGATTTATTGGGTCATGAAATAATTTTCATTTAATTAGATGTGGATAGATCCTCAGCGCAGTGATCCTTAAGATGTGGCCCATAAGCCAAAATCTGGCCCACCGAACCATCCAATCTGGCCTGATTTTTTATTTTATTTTATATGAATGTCCAGCCCCTAAAGTGTCTGTCCAAAAAAATGTTGTCCCCCCCGACAAATGTAGCTGTTGACCCATGGAATAGGGTTTCAAAAATGTGAATTCAAATGCTTTTGTTAACCGTACTTAGCCGTTTTTTTAGAGTTAAACTGAAGTCACATACAATTAGATTATGGAACGGGCTTCAGAGAAGATTGTATCCTTTAATTATTCCCCAGAAAGGGTGATGATAAAGATTCAGGAGAACTGAAATTTTCATATGAAGTGTGTGAATCACTTACAGACAGCCAGGACGCACCCACATTCACAAACACACCATTGAATTACTTTGAATTCTTTCCTGAGCTTAGGTCTCCTTTGAGTGTGTACAACAGACTGTCAAGTGAATTGTAGCTGTCACAGAGATAGTGAATGACCACAAAGAAATCACTCAGCTACCAATGGGCATCAAGGCAGAGCAGCCACTGAATTATGTCCACAGACTCGGCATCTGCATATCTGCAGTGGAAAAGCCAGTTGTGCTGCATTTCGGAGACGTCGACCAGTATGAACAAGATCGGCGTACAGAAATAACAAATCTCGACATAAATTCTCATTAGAATAACAAATAGGACATGTTGAAGTGTATTTTTTGAATTTAAGCATAATCTGAGGACATACATGTTTAGAACCACAGGGCATTTAATCACACAAGAAAAACCTCCATAATTATACAATAATTATCTGACTAAACAATGTAAACAATATCATTGGTGTTTATTTCATGCTAGTTTTGTTATCTTTGGTTTCTTTTTTTCAGTGAATCATTTTTGATGATGACTTGTCTATCTTGATTATCATTTGGAAATGTATCTTCTACCACATCATCGATGACAACTGAAGGTCCAAATACAACTGTTGCCTCAACTACACTGTTAGTTTCCACTAAGACAAATGGATTGATGACAACTGAAGGTTCAAATACAACTGTTGCCTCCAATACACTGTTAGTTTCCACTAAGACAAATGGATCGATGACAACTGAAGGTCCAAATACAACTGTTGCCTCAACTACACTGTTAGTTTCCACTAAGACAAATGGATTGATGACAACTGAAGGTTCAAATACAACTGTTGCCTCCAATACACTGTTAGTTTCCACTAAGACAAATGGATCGATGACAACTGAAGGTCCAAATACAACTGTTGCCTCAACTACACTGTTAGTTTCCACTAAGACAAATGGATTGATGACAACTGAAGGTTCAAATACAACTGTTGCCTCCAATACACTGTTAGTTTCCACTAAGACAAATGGATCGATGACAACTGAAGGTCCAAATACAACTGTTGCCTCAACTACACTGTTAGTTTCCACTAAGACAAATGGATTGATGACAACTGAAGGTTCAAATACAACTGTTGCCTCCAATACACTGTTAGTTTCCACTAAGACAAATGGATCGATGACAACTGAAGGTCCAAATACAACTGTTGCCTCAACTACACTGTTAGTTTCCACTAAGACAAATGGATTGATGACAACTGAAGGTTCAAATACAACTGTTGCCTCCAATACACTGTTAGTTTCCACTAAGACAAATGGATCGATGACAACTGAAGGTCCAAATACAACTGTTGCCTCAACTACACTGTTAGTTTCCACTAAGACAAATGGATTGATGACAACTGAAGGTTCAAATACAACTGTTGCCTCCAATACACTGTTAGTTTCCACTAAGACAAATGGATCGATGACAACTGAAGGTCCAAATACAACTGTTGCCTCAACTACACTGTTAGTTTCCACTACGACAAAAGGATCGATGACAACTACAGGTTCAAATACAACTGTTGCCTCAACTACAGCGTTAGTTTCCACTACGACAAATGGATCGATGACAACTAACGGTTCAGAAACCAATGTTGCCTCAACTACACCGTTAGTTTCTACTACAACAAATGGATCGATGACAATTGAAGGTTCAAATACAACGGTTGCCTCAACTACACCGTTAGTTTCTACTACAACAAATGGATCGATGACAACTGAAGGTTCAAATACAACTGTTGCCTCAACTACACTGTTAGTTTCCACTACGATAAATGGATCGATGACAACTGAAGGTCTAAATACAACTGTTGCCTTAACTACACCATCAGTGTCCACTACGACAAATGGATCGATGACAACTGAAGGTTCAAATACAACGGTTGGCTCAACTACACCATTAGTTTCCACTATGACAAATGGATCAACTACTGAAGGATCAGTTACTCCTAAGGCCACGACTCCTACAGGTAGACCTGCCACGGTTGTTCTTGCAGCATCCATTGCAGAACCGTTTGTTGAAGCCTTTAATGATCCAAACAGTTCAGAATTTAAAGGACTTGCAGAAAGAGTTGTGGCACTGGTGAGTATATGTCATGGTTTTAATCTGTGTTGTTATTTTTTAAGTTTTACACCTATAAATGTCTTAGTGAAATTCTTCCTCTTTGTTCCTTTTTCACAGTATGATTTCATTTACAGAGCAAAGTATGGTTTTCTTTTTATTCGCTCATTTGTCATCAGGTTCAGGTTAGTGTTTTTTTTAATATGGAATAAATAATTATTTTATTGTACTTATAAACTATCATAGTAACACCCCAATAATTGTATATTTATAATTATACATGGCTTTTTGTGCAGCCGAGCGGGGATAACACATTCAGATAACACTGAAGCAGAGATGGGCGTTGAGTTTAATGACACAGCTTCACCTGCAGAACTGCCCACGGCAGGTGATGTTGTAAATACACTTGAAGTTGCTGTGTTAAATCCCAACAACACCTTCAACCTCACCTTTGATGCCACCTCTATTGCAGTAGTTGGTAAGAGTCACAATTGGGTTTCCTTACAAAATCTACCTTTAGTTGGAATTTAGACCTTAAGGGAGCAGTGAGTTGTAATTTTTATTTACATTTATGCTGTTTTTCTTGTTTTCAAAGACAAAAATTCAACATCACCACAACCCAATACAACGGCTGCTGTGACTACAATTGTAGGTGTAACAACAACAACCACTCGACCTACCACCTCTGGTGGTTTGACTACAACTGCAGCTGAGACTGGTGCAATGACTACAACTGAGGGTGTGACAACTACAACCACAGCAACTGTCGAGGCAGTCACCTCAACAAGGTTGACTTTCAAATCAGTCGGGGAGTTGTTCACCAGCGATTTGCAGAATTCATCATCGGCTGCATTTCAAAGCCGAACATCACTGATCAAGTCATCAGTAAGTGTCCTTTAAACACATCATATTTTATTACTGTAATACAGCGGAGACAATTACACTTCTGCTGTATACAGTCATATGCATTCTTG
Organism: Cynoglossus semilaevis; assembly: GCF_000523025.1. NCBI lineage: Eukaryota > Metazoa > Chordata > Actinopteri > Pleuronectiformes > Cynoglossidae > Cynoglossus > Cynoglossus semilaevis. The sequence goes on along the minus strand of NC_024307.1, from coordinate 25,690,827 downwards.
TCCTTTGTTTCTAAGCATTTATAAAGTGAACGTCTTGTTATTGTGACACAGCACACCACTGCACATAACCAAATGTGATGTCTGCTTTAAGCCTATCACCAAAGTGAACAGTGGGCAGCTTTAGGTTCCCAGGGAGCAGTGTGTGGAGACAGTGCCATTCTAAGAGCACCTCAGTGGTAACTTGGCATCTGGTGGACTTGAACCTGAAACTGACTGGACCCAAATCCACTTCCTTAACTACTAAGCCACCATTTTATTTTTAACTATAGTTAAAAATAAATGTCATAATAATAAAGACAATTCTGCACATGCATGTAATGAAATGCTACTGTACTACTGTCTTACCAATGGCATTTTTAGGAATTGGTTGCATAGCCTAAAAAGTATAAACGAAAAATCAAATAAATGAAACTGGGAAATGTCTTGCTTTTCTCTATGTAGCTGACGCCTTTCTACAAGCAAGCCTTTTCATCCTTCCGCTCCTTGGATGTGGTGTCATTCAGGTAATTCACTGCCAGGCTGATAGAAATGGAGAATTCCTGTATAATCCAGTAAATAAAAACATGTTTTTGTCACAGCAAAGGATCGATTGTCAACAACATTGATTTTGGGGGGTTTTTGCCTCTTCCTCCGTGCCTGATGCCACCCAGATTGGAAACATTCTTGTCAGTGCAGCTTCGAATGTCGAAGCTTTCAACATTGACACTACCTCCATCTCTGTGAATGGCACACGTGAGAATTTGCACTGAAACAGCATCATCTTTTGTTAATATGACCTGACTGCACTCTAACAATACATTTTTGTTTCCTTTGGACAACAAAGTGGTGTCAAGTGGAGTCAGCAGCAGGATAAATCTCACTGCTGCGTTCTTTCTGGGGTCGATTTCATGGCTGCTGACACAACAGCTTTAATGGCAACAAAAACAAAGGTCCCATTTAAAATCACTGCTGTCACTGGATAAGAAAATATGGTGCCACACAAGCTTATCATGAACATACATGAATTGAAAAAAATCTAGAAGCCTTTACCACTCTATCAAAATAATGTAAGACATACGGTAATTTGCCAGAGTACAGTAAATTAGAATGTATATTTTTTATCTGCACCACCTAATGACTGGAGGCTTGTTATCATTCAAGCATTACAGCAGTGGTACACCTATGTCCAGCGAGCCATATATTACATTGGAATCCCCTCACCCCCCTCCCCCCCCGGCACCTCACCATGCCCCCCCAGGAGGCCCCGGGGTTACTGTTACTGTGTATTGAGGATGTCTTCGTAAAAAGGATAAATTGCAGATACCTTAATAACTTTTTGTCTAATGGATAATATGTGGTTAAGTCATACTTTTAAAAATAAAACATTATTGTATTCATTAGAGTATTGTTCTTTCACATTAACATAATAACATGTAACAAGCCCGCTTTTCTAAAGATTTCGCAGTTCCTTACACTTGGTTTCATTTCATTCTATTCTCTTTTAAACAGCAAACACTTTCACACTGCACAACTACAAATATTCAAAAGACTTAATAATTTACAGTAAAAAATATAAATATAATACTGCACCTAAAATGGTGTTTATGTGAGTTTATTTACTCAAATCCTCTGGCAACGTTAGGGGTGTATTAAACCTCACCTGCCAGCTGATGGGGTCTGTGCTGTCTCTTCATCAGCATCTATATGTGTTTTCATGGTTATTAACAATGATAAATGGGAGCAGTTGGTACATGTAGTGCTAACTGCTGGCAGGCAGTGATGGTAGAATTCCAAAAGATGAATCAAGTGCAGTGTGCCTCCTGTGAATGAAACAATGGTGACAATTCAAAAACCCTGAAACCAAAGGAATTGAGAACAGAATTACCATACAAGTTCATACACACCAAGAACCATGAAAGGGCACGAGTTACCAACAAACAAGTTCAGCTGTAGTCAAGAATGGATGGTCTGCAGGTGTGCGCCCAGGTCCTCTGTCACTGAGGAGAAAACCCTGCATAGCTCCACCCACACACACTCACACACAGAGGATCCATTCACCAACAGCCAGGCACCAACTCCAACAGGTAGGGCTGAGATAGCACCAATCATTAGCAGTTAATAAATAATAGTTTTTAGACCAAATAAGTGAAATTGGAGAATTCACTGAAATAATTGGATAATTGAACTGATGACACAGCAGCAGCAGTCATATGACACTATAGTTACTATATACAACTATTAACTTTACATGAAATTGTCAAAGTGTCAGTCAAACACACGGCGCCAACTCATGTTCAAAGTTGCAAGACATAACTTCTGTCTGTAGGAGACAATAACAGTGTACACACTGTGCTGTTGAATAGACAACGTACTTCGTTAGAGTTACTGACTAACAATACTCTGCTTTCACTCTGCCCACAGTATATGTACTAGAGGTTGATTTATAGGTTGAATAGATTTCATTTCTTCTGTTGTCGGACCACCTTCACAAAATGAGCTATTATCGAGGTGACCTTGTTGACCTGTGCAGCATATTTGATTCTTTTGGTTTGTTTGACCTTATAAAAAAAAAAAAAATTCTAGATGTCTGCAAGTCACCTTTGATGAAAGGTTCAATAAATAAAATTATAATAGAGACATAATAACAATTTGATAAAAAAACATTGTATTGTTCAACATAAAGAGGGAAACTCTTCCTATATTTTACCCAGAAATGATATTAAGGAGAACGGCACGTTAAAAATTTCATGACATTCGGTATTATAATAATAAAAACTTGTAATTTAGTGAGTCTGTTTTTACATAGATACAAGAATAATTCAATGATAAAAGGTCACCCCCATGTTATGTTGTTATGGTTCTACAGCTGATCCAAATGGATCAACAACACAGTGTGTGTTTGTGTGGCTCGCTGTGGGGACAAGAATTAGTAGCTCTGTCCTCAAACACCGAGGTTACAAATCATTAAACACAAACAAGAAGAAGTTTCCAGGAGTTCAGCTGGCAGATCACCTTTCACACCAACACCACAGGCATTGTTAAAATAAAACCCCACTTTGGCTTCACCCCCTCTGTCAGTGGACAAAAATCATTAGTCCATCATTTGGTTTAGTCACAAATAAAACAGTTGTGAAGCACACACCCCACCCTGCTGTTAAATGTCATCCTGTTCCTGCATACATACAAAAACAGTTTATTTGTTTATGTATTTATGTATAATTCACTTGATCACTTGATTAATTACCATTGTGGTTGATCTAAACTCACATAATGAACTGTTTAAATATTTCCCTGAACCTCACCTCTATAACTCTTTGCTGCCTATGAAAAAACTTGAAGTGCAGCTGTAGCAATTGTTACTGACGCCACCAGTGAAGGTGTGTTTTAATGGCATGTGAATGAGTCATGCTATTGCCTTCTATTTGACTGTGATTGGTGATAGATGTTATTATCACACAGGGCTAAACTTGCTTGTTTAAACAGTTTGCCAACATTTTTTTTCTCAGACGGATCTCTTGTAAGCACCATGAGCTCTTGAATTATTCTGTTCACTTCTAGAATTTTCTATGTCGTGCACATCCCAGTACACTATTACTTATTTGTTCATTTAGCATTTCTGATCGTCAAACCGGTAAAACAAATACAAGAAATCTGACTACATTTTGTTCTGGTGAACAAGAACAAAGTAAGGGAAGATGCCCGGCTGTGTTAGAGCCCGTCTCTGAGTCAACATTCTCTGGCTACATTATTATAGTGTGCGCACGCTCTCATGGAGTTTCTTTTGATGTTTTAAACCAAGTCCATTTAACATATTTCCATTTTTGTTGGCTAAGCTAACCTGTACACTTGTTCTTTGCAAAGTATTTTGTTGTTGTCTTGTTTTTTGTTGTCTTCGTATTTCATTTTTTAAAGTTTTATTTCATTACTTGAAAGTTTGTGTATAAAAATATCTCACTCCATTTGTTTATAATCATTTTGAAATGAGTCCTACATGTAT
>NC_024307.1:25679047-25686706 GCF_000523025.1 Cynoglossus semilaevis | reverse complement strand
TAAAAAACACTGTTATATATATATATATATATATATATATATATATATATATATACCTCTTATTGCATTGCTATTGCCGTTTTGTAGTAACAACATAAATAATGGCCTCAACCTGCCAGATTTCATACCAGTTATTTGATATCCTGGTAAACCTTGTCTCATCCCCATAAACACCATGACACTTATCTGTTCACTTAAATAATTAAGTAAAAAAAATTGTTGTAAGTAATTAAAAAATATCATTATTTTTCTCATCTTTGTTTTACAAATATACACACCAACCCCAATGGAACTGGGTTTGTATATTTTAACATCAATATCAACAATTCAGGGAAATAGTCTCCTGATTTAGGCAGTTGTCACCAGTAAAGAAATACCATCACAGAAACCAGGCTTCTACATCTCATCTGTGTCAAATGAAAGAATAAAATCACACAGGACAATGTTCTGTCAGTCCACTTCCATCATTGGCTCAGTACTGTGGTACACTCCCAGGTGTAAAACAGGTTTTCATGCATTCCATTTTAAGGAATGTAAGAGGAAGATCTACCAGTCAAATGTCAAGACATAATGAAGAGATACAAAGTCAATATTGAATATAATGGTTGGACAATTAGTTGCAGTGACAGGTATCAAATGACCATAGTAAACACACCAAAAGGGCAATTTGGTTCCACATCAACTTCAGTTCTTCTAGTTCAAATAGTTAGAACAAATATATGACTGGTGCCAATAATAAGTATCTTGTTTTCAGTATTATTAATATCAATGAGGAGCAACACTTTCAGTGTTTAGACAATTATCTGTTATTGTTGTTGATACTTTAGTATGTATACTATCTGCAGTTTTCAGGTTGTGATTGTAAAAAATCCTGCTTTCTTTTTTTAAAGTGATAGGTAATAAGTGAAGCAGAGATGGTGCATTAACGCAGATGTAAAGTGTAAAACTAATGAATGAAAAAAAAAATCAGTTCACACACATGAAATGCTAACGTATTTAAATTTTGCTATGTGTGCAGACAAGTGCTTGTTGGGGGCAGTGGTGTCTCAGTGGTTAAGGAAGTGGACTTGGTTTGAGTCCACCAGCTGCCAAGTTCCCACTGAGGTGCTCTGAGCATGGCTCCGTCCCCACTCACTGCTCCCCTTAAAGCTGCCCACTGTTCACTTTGGTGATGGGTTAAAAACAGAGGTCACATTTGGTTATGTGCAGTGGTGAGCTGTGTCACAATGACAAGGAGTTCACTTTCTTTCTTCTTCTTGTTGTTGTTTAGCAGGGTTGTGTCCTCTAAAGCCTTGAGTTGGTTGCTCTGGATTTTCTACTGTTGCCAACACGATAGGTATGCCTCAACAATTTGTGGGTGAGTCATTTAATTTGCCTTTATGCATATGTGAAATTCCAAATCTTTAACAACTGTAAAATGTCATATAAAGCAAAACTGGTTTAAGAATTATTTTGCCGCCTCAAACGTTTTGTACACTTCCACATTATAAATGAACTCTGATGACACAGAATCAAAAACAGTGTTTCTTTTTAGTTATCACTATCGTGTATATTCTCACCAGGGTTTGGCAGTGATTTATTAATTTGTTTATTACTGTCAAGCCTGTAAAACATATTTCAATCCAGATACATTTTGTTCCATTGAACAATAGAAAGGGTGTTTACTGTGCTGTTATGACAGACAGTGACTGTCGAAGCATTTCACCTGTGTGTGTCACCAACTTTTATTACCTGTCAACATAAAAATGCAATAAAAGATGTAAGGTGTGACAGTGGATGAACAGTTCAGTTCAGTTCAGACCTGAAGAAGCCTCTTGGATGAGAGGTGAAATGTCTTCTTTTAGAAAATTCACGTCCAGTTACCTAACAGAACTCTTCAACCTAAACTAACTAAACTAAACTAAACCAAAGTGTAATACATAAAGTGGAATATATTTCTTTATTTTCTAAGATTATTTTTTGGGTGAGTTCATGTGACATTCTTTATTTTGTAGTGTCTTAAGTAAGTAAAAGTTAAATGAGTAAAATATGTTGACATTGTGAACATCTTATACAACACAAAACAAACCTTACTTTTCTAGGTCTAATTTGGCATTTTGTATGTGTTAAATTGTTCACATCATTGAAGGTTTTTGATTGTAGAATATCCCCTATTAAGAGCTTGTTGTTAAAACCCATCACACCGTGCTGTGATGGGGAGGGAAGTGTATTGTTCTTTGAAAACATTATTTGCACAAAAAAAGTGAAAGTTACAAAATACTTTCAGCTTTTGAATTCACATCTGTTGGATAAAACTGTAAGGGTCTCAGAGTTTGTCTTTGGACTCTAGGTATTTGATGCATCTGTCTAAATCCATTAATTCATTATGCAAACACAAACAACCACAACAAAAGCATAACGTTTCAAATATAAAATATTCAAAATACAGCTACAGTTAAATATGAATTTCGTTGTTTCATGTTTGGAACACAAACAACCACAACAAAAGCATAATGTTTCAAATATAAACTATTCAAAATACAGCTACAGATAAATATGAATTTGGTTGTTTCATACCAGTTTGTTAAACAAGCTATACTGGTTAGAGCACTTTACTGAGTGTGAATATTGCTTTACAGGGAAATGGCTGAAAACTCCAAAAATATCAAAGTTTTTTGCTACGTTACCAAAACTGACCTGAGGATTGTATCTATCTTTAAAGGATTTATTTTACACATTTAAAATAATTGAGTAAGTAAATAATGTCATGTGCTTTAACTTAAAGAATGGACTGCTATATTAACATCACATTTTTACTGAAAAAAGGTTAAGTGAGTGCGTGACGCAGAGTTATATATTTTTGGTCAGGCCATTGTTATCGATGGTTCCATAAATAATGTAGTCTTCAGCTTTGTTAAACCATGAATATACAACAATCAAGTCACTGGAAAACAATTATGCAGAGATTGTCTTTATGAAATACTCATGTCCAAATATATTTGTATTTGTTATAAAATGTTAAAGAGATTTTTGTTGGGTTTAAAATATTTTGAAGGAAAATTTCCTGCACTGACAATGTTTTCTATTTATTTTATAGATTCATTAAAGGGATGGGTTGCAAATGGAAGAATTTTTATTTCCTATTTCTAGCAGGTAAGTTCATTTCTGCTGAATTTAAATGTCTCTGTACTAGGCCTGTCAAATTATTAACAATGTTTAATCTTGGACACAACGCCCATTCAAAACATTAATAATAATATTTGAAATATCAACATGCAATATCATAACACTTATTGTTTAAATTTAAAACTGGTTTAATCAATCATCTAAGGCAGGGGGTCACCGACCTTTTTGAAACTGAGAGCTACTTCAAGGGCACTTAGTGATATAGAGAGTTACTTGTTTGATACAGACTTCCTAAACAATGCCATTATAATTAGTTCTGGGACATACAATAGTAGACACTGTTCTTACCATCGTCATTGGCCCCATTTGGATATCATTAAAAGTGTAACTGATTCAAAAAGCACAGTAACAGTTCAATATTTGACCCTCTTGTTGACTAGTTTTAATTTTTAGAACATACCCCGAGGGCACCTTAGGTGGTCCACGGGGGCTACCAGGTGCCCCTGGTTCAAGGCATTTAGGGCATTTTTTTTATCTTCTATAATAAAAGCACAGGTTTGCCACTGACAACCAAATGCACACTCAAACACACACCAAATTCTTTGCATTTCTGCAGAAATGAAAACTGTGAAAAATGTTTGTCATTAGTCTTTAGAGAGTACAAAACATATAAATGCTAAACTACTAACAAGACATAAATAGACTAAATGCAGTTTTAGTTTTATGTATGTAATGTAATATGTATGTAAATGTATTTTTGATCACAGTATATACATATCTTGTCCTGAGACATGAATCTCTTTCTGCATGCATACTTAATGTGTGTCTTTTGTTTCTCCAGCTTGAACCTGAGGTTAAGAAAGCCTTCAATTCATTTCAATGTCTGACTGTGTTCAGACTACCTTACCTTTAGGTAATCTGTTTGCCTAAGAAATATTGATGTTTGTGAGTGTGTGTGTGTACTGTATGTGTATAATTATTTAATTATTAAACATTATTACAATGTGTATTGCAGGAAGGGATGAGTCATCAACTACATTAATGTGTACTTTGAAAGCACATCAGTTCCCAACAACACTTAGATCATGTGTTCTCCAAAGTGCAGCTGCTGTTGTCGTTGGCTTTGATATTAAAAGAAGGTCCATTACAACTGGTGGCATATGTAAGAAAATCTGAAAATTATTCTCCGAACTAATTTTTTGTCCTTATACTTATAGCTTCAAGTGGAGTATGAAGAAGTCCAGTCCAATCACTACAATATGCTCACAGCTCGTCACAGCTCGTCACAGCTCGTCATTACGTTCTGAAATATGTACAGTTAGGATCTTTCAAACGTACTGTCTTTCAAAGGGGCTGTGTCATTTAATGCTTTGGGTTGTTTCATCTCTTGTAACTATTTTTTTTTAAATATTCCAATTACTGTATTTACTGTTCTTTGGAACTTGTTTCTTTTGTGTTTTTTTATTACATCTTGTGTAATAAAAAATGCAGTTTTGAATGTGAATTAAATTAAGGGTATCAATAAAAGTAAAGTAATGTAATGAGTATATTTGTAATGAGTATATTTGTAATTTTGTGAGATGGCTCCACAGTAAAAGCATGCGTCAGACTGGTTGAACTCTCCTCTTCAATGGCATAGACTTAAGAATAACCCTCTAAATCATGTGTGCATGCGTTCAATGTTGGAACAGTACCATGGTATACTCCCTAGTTTTTATAGAGAGGCTATTTTATGTTCCTTCCAATACAATAGGCAGAGCAATTGGCCAATAGAACTGTACAATTAATTAGAACCATACTAGAATCTATGTGTCATCAGGGACACTAGTTAAACAACTGTGTATTGCTATCCTCAAAAACAGATACACAGACAGACATATTCAGGCTTGGTGAATTCAGCCCACAGACACCGAAGACCAAGCATTTTACACACACACACACACACACACCTATATATGTGGCAGTGTGAGTGTATGTGGAGCCTTTTTACGCTCTTGGAGAATTTCACACTTAAAATGTGATTGTAATCTTTTTAATGTGGTTTTCAAAGAAAAAATACTTTGTAACTACTAAATTTACCATATCTTATCTCTGAAACCAGTGGAACTGACTTGTCATTAAAGGAGTCGAACTTGATTTTGTTCTAATGAACAAGAACAAATGGGGAAGTAGGTCAATTCATTATGTCTTGAGATGACACGTGAAAATATTTCTAGAATATCAATTGTCAAAGAGGTGTGTCATTATTCTTCATTCTCCTCTAATACAGTATATAACCGACCTAATAGATGTTAGATGTGACAGACAGCTAATGGCTTACAGCATTACATTGGCTACATTAAACAAGAGCGGAATATCATTTATTGGCTTTTATCACTTCATTTCGGTAAGTCTGTTTGAATAATGTCCTTAAAATGTATACTCTGGTAACATAAACATATAATATATGCATACTTTTTTTTGTTCAATGTATATGTTGTTTTTACACTTGCAACACAAAAGTAAGTAAATGTGGCTGGGCCTTCTGAATTTAGTGGGAAGCACTCAAATGACTCATAATGACTTTCTCCTCATATTTAGCAAATTTTCAAATTCAAACCTCTTTCATAATTTTAATATCAACATTATTAAATTCAAACATTTGGTGACCATCTAATTCACCCTTTATCACAGCCTTAAATTGCTTATTCAGTTGTCATAATCCATCCCATGTCATGCACTGCTCCAACAATTTCCCCTGTGTGAGATCAATAAATAAATAATCTAATAAATAACTGAATTAGATGTTATTTTGACCAAATCAGCAGCTCCTGTAGCAATGAAATAGTATCCTGGTCAACAAAAAACAAAACAAAAAAACATATAGCAATTACACATTCCTATTATATTATTAATATTGTGGGCTTTTTTAATGCTATTAACCATGTAAGCCCAGGACATCATGTTTAAAAACCAAGAATTATTCGACTTGCAAGTGCCACAAAATAAAAAGAAAAGAAAAGAAATTTATTTGGATATTTCCATTGTAACATAATTGCAGTGATAGTAAAAGTTCTGGTAGAACTGGAACTGCAGCAATGTGTATTTGAACAAGTACAGAAAAAATGGCGAATAATCTGACTCAATTTATTGAAAAATGGCTAAACAATAACTGCATGGATGCTTTTAATTAATAATAATTTGAACTTTGATCCCATCTTTGGGAAATTATTGCATTAACAGCAAATATGCTGTTAACAGACTGCCCCCAGCAGGCACAAAGCATGTAGTTCCTCTGGGAATCGAACCCTGGATTCTCTGCTCTATGCTTCCCACGCAACCGTGCTAACTGCTACACTACGGAACCAACTCATGTAATAATAAAAATACATTTTATTTCGCAGGCACCTTTCTGTCACCCAAGGACTGAGAACTGAGAGTATAAAATGTGGAAAGAATGTGGAGAACCTCTTGACTGTCTTTTACTATTTCTCTTTCTTTTGCCCTCTTGCGATACAATACAGCATATAGTCAAATTTGGAATGCACAGAAAGAGCACACAGCACATAATATAATGTCTACATTGACAGTAGATGAGCAACAGAGCTTCACATTAGCACTAGTATCAGTGTGTTTGGCCAGTTTTCTGTGGCATAGTTACCTTACAATCCCAATTTGTACAGAAGACAAGATCTATACAGGAAGTTGTAACAGGGCAGGAGAGTTTCTTTTTTTGAAAAAGGATAGGGCAGTTCACATGTGCCCATGTATATCATGTGGCTCTTTGCAGTAACACTTGGCTCTTAGCCTCTGACTGGTTGGCCACCCCTGGTATATACAGTACATGGAGTGGTATGCTGGACAAGTGGCATCTCAAAGGGAGAGGCTGGACAGTCTGATAAGGAGAATGACCTCTGACCTGGAATGCCCTCTTGACTCAACGTAAGTGGTGGGAGAGGGGATAGTAGTAGCCAAGCTATCATCTCTAAAGGAAAACCAGTCCAACCCCTGGCAGAGTACCATCAATGAAATGGGCAGCTCCCTGAGCAGCAGACTGAAACACCCATAATGCCTCAAGGAGCCATACTGAAGGATGTTTCTTGCGAATGCTGTCAGACTTTACAATCAGACAATCACTGTATAACTAGCACAGCCTCATGTAAAAACAATAATATGCATATTATCTTCACTTTCATTTAAAATATCACTACCCTGTTCACTTCTGTGTGTAACAGTAACAACCGTAATATAAAGTGACTGTTATTATTTAGTGTTTGTTTTTTGTATTTGCAATAGTAATGTATTATCTCATTCATTAATTCATGCAATACTTCATAGTTTCTACACTTTCAAACTGAAAAGTACAAATGATAAGAAATGTCAAGCTGTCATCTCTATTAAAATAGCACTTTGCTATAAAGTGGGGAGATACAAGCTACCCAAAAAGTTTTCCAAGTTATGAGTTAGCAACTTTTGCAAGATTTTCTTGAAAAGATTTTTTCAAGTGCTCAACAAAGCTCAATTTTTTCACTCAACAGTGTTGTGTTGTCTCGCTCACTATCTATTACTTTACTT
>NC_024307.1:25676452-25679014 GCF_000523025.1 Cynoglossus semilaevis | reverse complement strand
CTTTCCCTTTCTCTCTCTCTCTACCATCTAAATCCTTCTCCTACTTTAGTGCCCTGACTCTGTCTCCCTCACTGTCCCTCACTTGGTTATTTTACCCATTTTTATATCAATAATATAAAATGTTTTCTTAATTATTATTATTTTATGTTGTCAATATATTTGTTTATGTTTTTGATGATGAGATGGGCGGATTTTAATTTAAGTAATTAATAATACATTTCTAGGGGGGTGGGAGGGTGGAACGAATTGATTGTTTTTTAGTTACTGTATTTTTCGGACCATAAGGTGCACTGAATTATAAGGCACAATATCAATGAACGGGTCTATTTTCAAATATAAGGCGCACCGGAGTATAAGGCGCATTTAGCAAAACAAAACACTTAATCAAGCATGCCCGGATCCCTCTCGTCATTATCTGAGTCAGTTTTGTTGCTGTTGATTAGCTGTTCAGTGATGATTCCGGCCTTCGTGAAAGCTCGGTCCAGAGTCAGGCGGTTGTCACTATTTTTGTTCTGGGTGGTCACCGTATTGTTTTGACGCTGCTCGGTTCTGAAGTGCGGATGTTGTTTTGCAGAGAGTGGGTGTTTTGCCTGCATTGATAAAAAAGGAGAAATAAAAAGAGTTCTTGACCACGAAAGAATAGACAGCCGCACGTCTGAGTCATCCTTCTGCGTCCCACCATTCATCAACAATACAAAGACACAGCAGAAATAAAAAGAGTTCTTGACCACGAAAGAATAGACAGCCGCACGTCTGAGTCATCCTTCTGCGTCATAAACGTCATTGTTGGCTCCCAGTGTGCTTCAGTTGAGTGCCATCATGTGTGATGTGCTGTGTGGTTTGGCTTTATAAAATCACAGTAATCTCAGTAAGCACAATCAGAAGTAATACATAAAGCGCACCAGGTTATAAAGGCTTTTAAGTGCCCCTTATAGTGTGGTATTTTTGATTGGGAAAATCCAATCGAGATACAAGATGATACATACGAGACATACGAGTGCTGTTGTGGAACGGATTGAACTTGTATTTTGAAGCCCCACTGCACTTTACTCTTTATCCACTGTGTTGTACTCTCCTGCTCTCAACATTATGTTTCACTATTGTGGGAAAAATAAAAGACTTCTTAATCTTAACATGTATCTATTTTATTTTTATAGAATCTATCATAAAATGGGTAACAGATGGCTGAGGTGGGTCCTTCCTCTCCTAACAGGTAAGCTTGCTTATATATACAGTATGTACTGCTTGTTTAAATGGTTGAAACAAGAAATGAAAATCAGGTTTAATGAACAAACATATTTTGCTAACTATAAAATACCTTACTTGTTTTAGATTTAGAAAAAATAATTTAATAGTCAGATTTTTTGTTCACAGTTGTTGCACAGATCACCACCACATTAACTTCAAACCAAAAGACAACAACAACCACAGCAATAGAACCAGCTACTACAGCAACACTACCACAAGCATCACAGACGACCACTACAGCTGCAACAACAACTTCTAATCCTAACACAACAACAACAGTGGGACGTGTTACAACCCCACCAACTTTGACAACTATTTCCACTCAAGCCACAACTACCACATCAGCAGGGCCAACCACTTCCACAAGAATCCAGATTTCTACAACAACAGACAGAAGTACTACCAACCTTGAAGAATCAGTGACAACCTCAACAGTTGCAACTTCAACCCCAGCCACAACAACAACCACAGAAGTGCGAACAACAACGACAACACCAAGTGGAACAACAACCATAGCAGAAACCACTACCACAACACAAGCATCACAGACAACCACCACACCTGCAACAACAACTTCTAATCCCGATCCAACAACAACCACAGCAGGAACAACTACAACGACACAAGCATTGACAACTACTTCCAATCCAACTACAACAACTACCACAGCAGTCGGAACACCAACCATAGCAGAAACCACTACCACAACACAAGCATCACAGACAACCACCACACCTGCAACAACAACTTCTAATCCCGACACAACAACAACACCCACAGCAGGAACGACTACAACCACACAGGCATTGACAACTACTTCCAACCCAGCCACAACAACTACCACAGCACTAGGAACAACAACCACAACACCTAGCAGAACAACAAACATAGCAGGAACCACTACAACATCACAGGCATCACAGACAAACACTACAGCTGCAACAACAACTTCAACTATAGCCGCAACAACAACCACAGAAGTGGGATCAACAACTACAACACCTAGGGGGACACCAACCACATCAGGAACCACTACCACATCACAAGCATCACAGACAACAACTACAGCTGCAACAACAACTTCAACTATAGCCGCAACAACAACCACAGAAGTGGGATCAACAACTACAACACCTAGGGGGACACCAACCACATCAGGAACCACTACCACATCACAAGCATCACAGACAACAACTACAGCTGCAACAACAACTTCAACTATAGCCGCAACAACAACCACAGAAGTGGGATCAACAACTACAACACCTAGGGGGACAACAACCACATCAGGAACCACTACCACATCACAAGCAT
>NC_024307.1:25617964-25676352 GCF_000523025.1 Cynoglossus semilaevis | reverse complement strand
TATTTTGAAATATTCAGATAAAATTGTTTTTTTAGTTTTTAGCAAAAATGATTCACTTGGCAGCAGGTTTTGTGGCATAAACTTCCATTTTGAAGCATTTCTGGGAAATTTTATTTTTTGCAATTTTCCGTTATAGTAAAGCTATTAAAGTCCAAGAAATGTCTTTAAATGCAGGTTTATGCCACAGAACATGCTACCAAGTGGATAATTTGTGCTAAAAACTAAAAAAAATATTTTATCTGAATATTTCAAAATATCACCAAAAACACGCCTTACTATAGCCTTACTGTCACGAAAAATGCAAAAAAATAAAAAGTCACAGAAATGCCTTTAAATGCAGGTTTATGCCAAAAAACATGCCGCCAAGTGGATAATTTGTGCAAAAAAGTAAAAAAAATATTTTATCTGAATATTTCAAAATATCACCAAAAACACGCCTTACTATCACGAAAACATGCAAAAAAATAAAAAGTCCCAGAAATGCTTCATAATGCAAGTTTATGCCACAAAACATGCTGCCAAGTGAATAATTTGTGCTAAACAGTACAAAATATATTTTACATGAATATTTCAAAATATCACCAAAAACATGCCTTACTATAGCCTTATTAACACGAACAGATGCAAAAAAAATAAAACGTCCCAGAAATGCCTCAAAATGCATTTTTTGAAAATATCTTTTGACGAAAACATGAAAATACAAAATAGAAATAGCTCATCGTCACCAAACAGCATCATAATCCAGCAGGTGGCAGGACAACAGGCTTTCTCAGCATCATGAAAAGCACGTTTCTGAAACACATTGGTTGCATCAAAGCAAACAAATGTTATAACTTCGGCTATGACAAGATTCAATGGCCATGGATATATATTCTGCATCGTTGTCGAACTCTATACAGCTATGTGCAGAGTGAATTTTTAACGAATCTCCCTTGAGATTTTCTGCAGTCGGTTGACCGATATGAATGTTCATATTGCACTGCATGGTAAACACTGGTACCTTCTACTGTAGTAATTTTATCCAACTGTTTTCTGTTGTGTGAGACTCACGTGCACCGCGTCGTTTCCCAACAGTCACCACCATGTCCGACAGAAAAGCCGTTTTTACACCAATAGCAGAATGCTGGTTCAGAATCTCCATCCACAGGTCTCAGCCAAAAGGCGGCGTCTTCCTATTTTTAGACACACAAGACACGGGCGCTTTCACAGTATCAAAACAACTACGCGCTTCACGATTTCAGACAGTAAAGTGTGTGCTACTTCTGCTAGTCAGCAGTTTGATTGACACGTCACTCAGCCTGTCAGCTACCGCCTTATCCACAAAGTGGACTATCATTGCTATGGACTGCACTGATAGACTGCCCATAGACAGCCACGCACATAAAATGGTTTATTTTCAATTAAGTAATGTTGAACGAAACAGTGGGACAAAGGCCAACATTGCTGTGCAATACAACGTAAAGTAGCACCGGTGGTCACCCTGGTTACACCACAGAAACAAAATTATAAATTTAGTATTTAAATCATTTTTTATATATTTTAAACCCTCCATTTTCATTTAAAACAGTAAGTAAAAGAATCACGTGGCCCCCCAAAAAATCACTCAAAGTAATGTCTGTGTCTAGTGTCTGTCAGTTTAATTTTATTTTTTTTAAAAATGAGGAAGATATGATTTGTTATGTAACAGCCTGTACAACGCAACATACAGAAAATAATCAAACTAAAATCAAACTAAAAATAAAAAATAAAATTGTACAAAGCAGCACTGGGCTGTAAATCACCCAAACATTTTTTTTTTTCACATTATTGACTGGAAGATTTCCTCCGTTGAAGCTCACACACATCTTCCGTCATTCAAATCACAGCTGCACTTTGAAAGTGTCTGAGCTTTTTTTGTTTTTGTCATCACTGAATTTGACTCATCAAAGATGTGCCTTTAAAAACAAAGTTAATGATTACACGATCTGCAGTGCGTTTGTACCAAATTGGCAAATGAGAAGAGTGAAAGCTGTTCACAAACAATCAGATGTAGTTTTTTTGTAGAAATGAGTGTAATGCATGTAAATCAGTGACATCAACGCAGCCCTAACTTATGACATTCACATGTAAACACCAGCAGAGATCAGGATTTCCTTCATTTGCCTATAGGCGCTGATAAACCGACATGATGGACGGATGGATGTGAGTGTAAACTATGAAAGGTACAGATTTAAAAAATAACTAAACTTTTTTTTTATGTTGTTGTTGTTGCTCCTATTCATTCCGCCACCATTAGATAAACAGATTGTTTTTTATTTTTGGATTTTGTTGTTCTCTCAGTCAGGAAGGCAACACAAATATACAGCCACGACTATAAGACGTTTAGAGTCTATAGGTCTTCATGTGTTTTAAATGAAGTACCTTTATGTTGCATAGCACTGGCAAAGTTTTTTGGAGTACATGGGAATTTAAAAATATGGTCAAAACAATCTGCCCTGGAGATTTTTTTTTTTTAGAACAACAGGGCTGGCAACAAATTTAATAAAGTTAAACTCCTCACTCTTCTTACTTTATACTTCTTGTAAAACAATTTCTCTTTATTTTAATGATTCTCAATGCAGAAACCTTGAAGCTCCCAGATTTAACTCAAATTCCTAATACAGGATAATTTTTCGGGGAGGTCAAACTTTCCGGTTTTTCTCATGTAGGAACTGATGCTGTGTTGTATACCAAAGTCCAATGGGGATAATGTGAAGTGGAGCGGACACTAACATTGAGCGGTGTGTGTGTAAACTTCTTTTTTTTTGGTTCTTCCAGTTTTTTTTCCATCTTAAAAACCTTCTTTACAAAGTCACAATCACTCTTTTTTGTGTCACACTTTTGTATCTTTTTTCAATTCACTTGAAAACTTTTTTTTAACCTGATTTTTTCCCCTCCTCAGTGCCAGTCCGTTAGCGTGCAGGTTGGCGGCCGCCCAGAGCGCATGTGATGGTGTTGAAGTAAGTGCTCCCTCCCTCAACCCCACAAAAATGCAGCTGATAAACAAACACATTGTGTCGATGAGAAGTAACTTTTTTTTCTCTTTACTTTTTCTTTTTTTAAAAATCGCCCACAAGTGTCTGAAACATAAAGTGCAGGCAGTGTCTGTTCTTCTTTGAGACCGCCGTAGCCCTCGCCTGTTGAAGGAGTCCGAGGGCCAACAACGAAAAACCAACAAATTAAAGAAAAATGTCAGTAATGCTGAATTGTCAACAGTCCTTTGCAGGGACAGTTGGAGTCTTTCGCTCAAGGCAGGGGTTGGATTTTTTGGATCAGTTTTCAGTAAAAAGTGTGAGGATGTTCCTTCACATTCACCGACCTCCTGCCTCCCTGCTCCCATCATTCCACCCGAACGAGGAGACCATAGAGGAGCGTGCCACCATGCTCCTTTGTGATCCACTCGATCTCCGAGTTGCTGAAACGTGGGTCTAGAGGCTCGCTGTGCCCCAGAGTCTGGGGTCCCACCTTATAGGAGCCTGGACGCACACAGACCTGGAATCCAACCTGGGCCTGGTGGGAGCGGTGAGAACGTGGATCCCGAAATCTGCAGGATAAGGGGAAAAAAAATCAGTGTTTCCTGTGCTCCTTTAACAGGAAAATAATCATCTCACAACACAATACTTACTGCACTTTGGGAGCAAAGATTTCTAGACCAGAGTAACGCATGGTAGGAGAGAGTTGCACTCTGGGTACCTCCCTGCCGGGGGCGCTGTTCTCTTCTGGCTCACTGTAGCCGTTCGGACCTTCCGTCTTCCCCGGGGACACAGAGAAGATCGACGACATTCCTGGCAGTGTCAAACATGTCAAATTGTAAAAGCACTTCTCCAGTAGGTGGGGCAATGTTTGAAGACTTAAATAACTCTACTAAATCCAACAATGATGGATCTTTAACTTCCTGTAATGAAAGACTTTTGTTTTGTTTTTCTGCTGGGATCTCACCAGACAGTAGTTGATTGTGGTCTAGTGTTCGCCGGAGAGCTCCCACACTGGAGCCGTGGTATGCGATGTGCCACTTCTTCAGTGCGTTGGAAACCTCACAGTGAGGCTTGATCCTGCAGACACACACACACACACACACACACACACACACGACTTTAGAAACACCTTCATGAAACAAGTGCAGAAGAACACAATAATTCCACAGTTTATTCAACAGTTCTTCACTAGTTCAACAGACTCATCCGTCTTCGTGTAACATACAAGTCATTTCCGTGTCTGTCTAGTTTTTGCTCTACCAAAGAAGATCACGTGTTGCAAAGTTATTTCATGGTGTATAATGAAGAAAAAAAATAATGTTCTTGGAGGAATCTGGTTCACACTCTGCAGAAGAAAATGACTGGCTGTGGAGGGCTCTTCCAACAAGACAAGGCTTAAAGAGTTCCTGCAAACAGTACTGAGCAAATATCAAATATATTTGTACTTATTCTCATATTTAAATACTTATGTGACATGTCAGTTTTTCCTCATGGTCACTGTATTTAAAAGAAAGAGCCAAGTCAAGCTAAAAGGCAACCACTATTAAACCCACCACCGGTGCTTTCACTTATTCCACTGCTACTATTAGCAGTGACTATTTCAACAGTGCACGCAGACCCTGGGACAAGTGTGTCAGTGCTTGCATGTCATGTTTCACCAATGAGGGAGTGATCTGACCTGAGGGCGAAGCAACACCATCCAAAGGGCAGGGCGTAGTCTCGGGGCGGCTCGCCTCTCTTGTAATACGCCTCATCTCCTCGGAGCTTGTGGCAGGACTCGCAGTAGCACAGGTTGTACTTGGTGTCTTCGTTGAAGTAGCCGTCTGATGGGAAAGAGATGACAGTCACAGTTTGGTGGGTGTAATGGAGGTGAGAGAAGGGTGAGGTGGGTGAACGTGCGGTGAAACTCACCAGGTAAAGTGAGCAGGTCTTTGAAGCGAGAGCACAGAGCCTGGTATTCACAGGTCTTGTTGGGGTTGACCTCAGGAGGTGGCGTCCAGCACACACTCTCTTTGATTCCTGCACAGCACGGAGCAGCTGGTGAGGCACTGGCTATAACAAACTTTTCTGACGCCACCCTGTGGTGATGTCTAGTAAACGTTTTTTGGCACTGGTTACACCTTGTGGAGAACTTTAATTGCTTGGCAAAAAAGGCCAAAAAAACCCCCATCACCCAATACTGTATTGGTTTACAAAGTAGGGGGCGTGTCAGGGCAAACTGTACCAACGGAAATAAAGAAAGCTATAACAGAGTTCAGTGAAGTTTTAAAGTAAAAGCTGTAAACTTGTCAGAGTGGACGTCCTGCAGAAGATGTTAATGCTGTACTGTAGTAGTTTTTAAAAAGACTGCTTGTAGTATCAGCTAAACACCTCACCTCACTGTGACAAATATAGATGTCATACTGTGATAATGTTAGTGACAGTTGACATCAAAAAGACACATGAGGAATGGTTGAATCCAAGTGTAATTTAAGTTGACCAAAATTCTTACCATTTCCAACTGTTGACAACATGATAAACTTTAACGGAACTAAATGTTGAGCATTTTCTTTGCACCAACCAAGAAAAACCAAGTGTCGCCTCCTTACCATCAACCATGTCGGCCTTCTCCATGTCTCCCTGACAGCGGCTCTCACCACTTTCTGCACCCACTGCCGGCACATTGTTGGTTACTATGGTGACCTGCAGCGGTGACAAAACATTGTTAGCACATGTTCTTCAACCAAGTTTGTATATTTTTTTAAAGCTAAATCCCACTTCTATGAATCAATAAATACAATTGGAGTGCAGACCTGTTCGCACTGGCCATAGAGGTCGATAAAAGGGTAACAAGGTGAAGGGATGTCCTGTGCTGCCACGCCCTGGTCCATGCCATTCACATAGAGATGGAGACAACTGTTGGCGTCCACCAGCAGACCCAACACTGTCTCCTCTGGACACGTGTCCAGGTTAGGTCCATAGTTCTCACATATCTGAGCAGGAAAGCACAACATCGAGTCAGAAAGTCCTGTGTGACACCACAGATGCGGTGTCTGATTGGATTCACTCACCTTCAGTGAGTTGTGGAAGACAGAGTCTCTCTGTAGCAGCCAGGCCGAGCGTTTCAAACAACACGCTGTGGAGGGGAAGTTGAGCCGGTCAGGAGAGTGACCGATCACGCCTAATGACAGCGACGAAGTCCACGAGGGGTTCAGGCGGTCAATCCGGAACTGGTAAATTGATAAAGAGTCAAGCACGGGCATACTAATATTTTTAAGAAATATAAAAAATATAACCCGAGGACTGTCAGTACCTGGAAGAGCTGCTGTCGAGCCAGCGGCAGGGCGGTGACCAGCAGACCCTGGTTGTAGCTGGAAACCCGGGCTGCCGTCAGGTTCTGGTTGGACAGCTGGATGTTTTTGCCGTGGTTTTCCAGGAAGGCCATGATGGTGGGCACCAGTGTCGATACCTCTGTCTCCACCTATAAGCAGATGCAGGTGCAGCAAGAAACATAAAACCCAAGTCTTCGTCAACACATCTGTGCGTAGGTTCTTGTATCTGTGCGTGCTCTGACCTCTCTGACTGGACTGCTGTCCTCCTCTCCTTCACTGCAGCTCCCTGAGGACAGCGACGTCTCCTTCACACTCTCCACGTCCTCCATCAAGGAGGAGCTGACGATGGACACGGCTGTTATCCTCCCATACAGGTCCAGCACTGCAAACACATTCTGAAAAAGGAGAGAAGACCAGTACTGAACACATGTTTAAAAAATACATGTGTGCATTTGATGAAGTGAAGCGAACCTTGGCCACTGCGTTAGCAGCAGGTCCCATGTCTTCTCCGTCAATGAAGATGTGCATGGTGTCATCGCTGCACCTCTTCACACCCACTCGGTTCCCAACCTGCAAACACACACCACAGTCTTCAGACCTGATCTCTGTGACTGTTCATGAGGACAGAGAAACACAAGAATGCTTCTAGATTTTTTTGGTTCTGATGTTTTCTCTAACAAAAAAATTAAAGTTAGTTAAAGGAAATATTATTAAAAAACATCATATCAACTTCTGTTGTTATGCAGATGACACACAACTATATTTGTCCATACACCCAGATGACACAACAGAATGCCTAAAAGACATTAAGAACTGGACAATGAGCAACCTTCTACTTCTAAACTCAGATAGATAAAAAAAAACAATTATAATATATATAGTGTGATGCCTTCACAGTCTTAGGAAAACAGGTTTGCCGTCCACAGTTAAAACAGTTTCTTTGTTTGGTGGAAACACTTTGATCCTTATAGATATGATGGCTACAGTATTTGAAATGTAATGGACTTCTTTACAGATTTTTAGGGCCAAAATAAATAAGACTATAGGTAAAGAATGTTGCTGCAGATAAGATATTGATCGAAGAAAGAATTTTCCTAGTTCTTCACCATAGTAAAATGGCTGAGTTGTTTATGTCCTGGCTAAACTAGAGAAGCTGAGTCACAGGCTGAAGGTACAGTACAAAAAGTTCCCACGGATCAAACCACTTGGACTTGACCTCCAACCTGTGATTTAAGCCGTGGCATTTATGAGGACTGTAAACCTGACAGGCGTTTATGTTCAAGGAGCAGAGGTCATAGCTCACCGTCAGCCTGTCCAGGGAACAGCCGTAGTTCTGACGCTGCAGCACGCCGTTGCGACGGACCTCTGAGCCGCTCAGCAGCCAGGTGACCTTGGTGCGTACATGTGGGAGAGAGGGCGACAGCCCTGACAGTGGACAAGAAGGCAGCTCGGGAGGTGAGAGCGTGGTCAGACCGATGTGCAGCGAACCACTCCACTGCTCGTCCACCTCATCAATCCTCACCTGCAGAGGAAACCAGACCAGAGAACAAATATTGATCTCTGCAACACAGAACACCACTGTATTTCAAGGCAGTTTGGAGTACGGTTGCAGCCCCAGGCTGAGTCACTCTTACCTCAAACAACTCGTCTGCTTTGAGCTCTTTGGCGCTGAACACAATCCCGTGCGAGTAACCTCCAACTCTGACAGCCTGGCAGTCTTCGCCAAGCAGCACCACGTTTTTACCATGTTTACTGTGGAGCCGATGAGCAACTCCTGCTACTGCACACACAGCACATAGAACGGACAAAACGTTTGTCACATGATCCCACGTACAAAACACTTCACTGTCATCCATTTGACTGTAGTTTGTTTCACCTGGTGAGTGAATGGGGAAGCTCTTCTCAGTGATGTTGCAGGTGCACAGGCTGTTGTCCAGTGGACCTGAGGAGCTGGTGATGGACACCTGGACGCACTGACCGTATAGGTCGATGACTGCATACACCTCTGAAGACAAGAGAGGGACGGAGTGGACGATGAAGAAACCTTGCAGCATTTATTAAGCCAACAGAAATTAACCTTTTAAATCTCAGGTCATAAAAGTATAATTCAGTCTTATTGAGTTTTCATATTGAGAAATTATAATTCCTGGCTAAGGAGGTGAGTTTATACATTAGCATTTCTTTAATTATAAATTTTGTGTTTGTCTAATTTCTTGTTTTTCTGTGTTATATGTTTGTGTTACGTGTTTGGTAACCCAAGTTTTCTTTGCTTATATGAGTAATATTACTTCCTAAAATTAAAATCCTTGATTTCATTTTTTGGCAACAGAAATATTTTTATGTCAAAATTAATTTTATTGTCATTTACTGCAAACTCTGCATTTATTATTAAAAGATTTGGTACAACTTTTGAAAAACACAAAGCCTTCTCTCAGGACCGACTCTTACTGACCTGAAGGCAGTCCAGAGCAGGCCACACCCTGGTCCACGCCGTTGATGTAATAGTGAAGGTCACCAGTAGCCGAGCGCATCATGCCGATCCTTGATCCTGTGGTTAGTGAGTCCAGGTCGCAGCCGTAGTTGTTACGCATCGTATTGCCGTCTTGCATGATGGCCGTCCCACTGTAAAATAAAGAATTTTTCATTTAAGATAAACCTACAGATTACACCAGAATTAACAGAAAGTAATTGTTGAAGTCTAAATGAACCTAAATACTGCAAAAATAAAAAAATTAAAAAAAATCATCACTACCTGAGCATCCAGGTGTCATAGTCAATGTCTGTCATCGTGTTTGGAAACTCAAGCTCCTCTGGTCTAATAGCTGTCACTCCTGGACACAACACAATGCAGGAATTACTCACAAGACGACAACCGTATGTAATGTCTGATGCGCTGTTATAAAAGTTAATGCCGTGTACCAGAGTGAAGTCCAACAAATGCCTGACCTGCTTCAATGGAGCCCGACCAGCGGTCCACCATCTTCTGTATAACAATTTCAAACAGCTCTCCATCTCGAAGGCACCTACAACCGAGACCAGATGGGTTTAGATCTTGACGTTTACGGGGTAAGTGATAAGCTGGACCTTGTTAAAACGGCATGTCAAAGTGACTGTCACTTGTTTGAACCACAACACACCCTGAGTAACAACATCCCTCATTGGTTTCTAATGTGCCGGTCAATACGGCCTAGTTTGAAATCAGTGGGTTGAATGTATTGAAGTAAATAAAATGTGCTCTTTAACTTTATGCCATAAGTTTTAAAAAACAAAAACAAAAAACAAAAAAAAACAAAACATGCACTGATTCAGAGAATGTCATGACATGAAACCTGGTGGATAAACTAATACATAGGATTCCATGGCTCTGGCTTAAAGTTACAGTTTTCTGTAGCTTGTTTGATTTTTTAAGCCAGGTTTCACTCCAAGTCACAGCTGTTTACTTAAGGTGGGAAGAAAAGCTGAAAAAGATAAGATAGTTAAAGGAATACCAATCACCAAGCAAAACAACATTAAAACTACACTATGCTCCGATACAACAATCCTTAGATTGAATCTGTGATTTAACAGAACGTTAAAAATAATTTTTAAACCACTCATTCTGTGAGCTAAAAGTGGGATTTTGTGACTTATTCATTTGAAAACTCAGACAAACCAATAATTAGAAATAATGAGACAAACGAGCCACATGTAGACAAGCAGCTGTGTGTCCTAATGAGCTAAAAAATGAGGATTTTCTCAGAAAATGTTCTAAAACTGGTGTAGATTTAATAAGAAGAGTCTTCTGGTAAAAAAAAACAAACATATATTTGTGACACTGTGGTGACAGAGCTACCACTGCAAGTGTGACTCATGGTGAGTCATCAGACGTTATTCCTTGTCCGTTTGATCACCTGTTGGAAATGACGATAGCATCGTTGAACTCGCTGCGACAGTTTTGGCGCAGGGCTGTGCGCCCCCCGTTGGTGATGACAGCATTGGTGCCGTGCAGCTGGTGGAAGCGCAGGTCGCTGGTCGTCGTGGCCCCGCCGACTGAGCAGGGGCTCCCAGGAGACATGGCCGTGGGTCCCTCAGAGCTGTCGTCTGGCAGAGGAGGGAGGTCGACTGAGACGAAGACGCAGGAGGAGACAAGAGTTAGTCAAGATAAACAACGGTAGAGAAAAATGTATTTTAATGTAAATAATCCAAACTATTGTCCTTCCTCTTCTTACCCATGTCGTCCATGATAGTAGCTTGGGCTGCCTGGCCATAAAGGTCAACCACGGCGTAGACGCTGGGAGGGACGTTCCATGCTGCAGGACCCTGAGGAACGCCGTTCACAAAGAAGTGGAGGCTGCCGTCTTCTTTCCTTACTACACCTACTGTGTCTCCAGCCTGAGACAAATCAATAAAAAACAGTTTGAAAAAGCCTTGCTGCAACAGTAGGTCGCTGACAGCTGAGTCATGGCTAATAAAAAAAATGACTCACCTTGAGTCGGTCCAGATTGTGTCCATACTCGTCTAGTATTGTTGTTCCGTTGTGCATTACTCCGTTTCCCGTCATCATCCACGTCCCTGCAGATACGTCATCATTAATCACACATTCATCACTCCTGACTTTTGTTGTTGTTGTTGTTGTTGTAATTTTCACCTGAGCGAAGGTTGGTCATGGTGGAGGGCAGCTGCAGATATGCAGGGTTGTGTGTTGTGACGCCAATCTCAATGGAGCCCGCCCACTTGTCCACCATCTTGTCGATGCGGACCTGGAACACCTCATTAGAGCGCAGGGGCCGGCTGCTCAGGACCACGCCGTGGTTGAAGTCATCGGTTGCACTGTAAAAAGAATGTTATCCTGTAAATTAACTAACAAAAGAATTTTTAATGAAATTTAAAAGACACATACACACTAAATTAATACAAAGCCATTTTTTTATCATAAAGAGATTTTTTTTTCTTCTAAAATTTCAAGGCCAACTACAAAATGACAATATTGAAAAATGAAGTTCACTTTTTAAGGTGAGTTAAAGTTTTTTTCATTTAGACTTTGCAAGAATTAATAAAATGAAGTCAATAGTGGCACATATATAAAATAATTGCATAGAAAACATGTCAATAGTTCAATGAGACCAAGGTAGAAGGGAGTTGAGAGGCCATGCACTCACTGCGGTCGCAGCGCCGTTCTGCCCTCACTGATGATGGCGGCCTTTTGACCACAGTTGTGGTGAAAGAGCAGACGGTCGACCCCCTCAGAGTCTGGGGTGAGGGAGAGAGATGGCCGCGGACGACCCACATCGGGGGACAGCGCCCTCATGATGGCGTTGTTGCGTCTGAGGCGATCACTGTGATTGTGGTTGTGAACAATGGTGACTTTCACGGCCATGCCGTAGAGGTCAACCACGCCGTAGACCACACCGGGCGTCTGAGCTGCTGCAACACCTGGGAAATGATTACATTTTTGAGAAAATGTTTATTTTAAGGGACTTCTGATTTTGTAAATTATTCTAGCTTATACAGTTTTTATTTTTTTTACCACGTATATAATATTTTATATCTTAGGATATAGTATATAAATATATTTATTCTGATTTTAACCTATTTTATTTGATTGTAATTCCCCAATATACCAAATACAATTTCCTCGTATGTGTAAATATGTAACTATAAATATGTCACTTTTAAAGAAAAAAACAAAACAAATTATTTTGGATTAAATTCTAGAATCAATTTTAAATTAGAATACTTTTTTTTTTTTATTCCTGTCACACCTTCCTCTTGTAATGAAACGTCTCACCTTGGTCAATCCCGTTGATGTAGAAATGCAGGGCTCCGCTGGCTTTACGCATCAAACCTATATGATCGCCCTCCTGAAACATGATGGGTGAAGTCAGACATAAACACACTCTCTCAACAGAATGAGCAGAGTGTACTTGTGTGTCTGTACCTGAAGTTCATCCAGGCTGAATTCACAGTATTCCCTGCGGGTTCCCTTCCCGTTTGTCAGTATCCCACAGCCACTCATCATGATTGTACCTGGACGATTAGAAAAAAATGTAAAATAAAAAAACAGGCAACAGTGCATCTACAACCGTGTAGTATTTATATCCTATTGGTTCCACTACATCTTTGTGTGTGTTGTCACCTGAGCGCAGATTGGTCATGGTTGCAGGATAGTCCAGGTTGTTGGGATTGTGTGTGGTCACACCGATCTCTATTGAGCCTGACCATTTATCCACCAGCTTATCAATACGGATCTAAGGAAGAAAAATGCTTGTTACTGTATACCTATATCAATGTTGGGCTACTTTAGTGGTTTCCATGTGCTGTCTCAACATTCTGTCATAAACAGTCTTAACAGGAATTATAAAGACAAGGACACAACAAACCTTGAGGTTGAAAAAAACTAAACAAAATAAACAAACAAGTAAAAACATTTTTTTAGGTACATCTGGAGAGTCATATGTTTGGATGGATAATGTAACATAAGTAGTTGATTCATTATGACAAAGTGTGGTTTTTACAGGTACAGGACATTTCTGCATTAAATCTGACCAACTATTAGCTTGCTCGCTAATGAGAAAAGCTACAACCTAGCATTACTGTCTTCTTAAACTGGAGACTAAAGTAATGACTGAGGAGTGACTGAGGAGTTATTTAGGGGTGGGTTAGAAATCAAAATTTGATTACGGTTATGGCTTGATTTGGCATTTGGCATGATTATGAAAACAAAAAAAAACGAGATAAAACGATTATTGTGTCACTCGTCTGATGTCAATGGTCGTCAATACACACTACAGCGCTGTGAGTCAATAGACACTTGTTGTCTGCAGTGCACCCTAAAACCAACCGACCACTTGGAGCAGAACACCTGGCATTATCCCAATGACCGAACAGAACAAAATGCACATGCGCACTATACCTCAGTGCGTTCAAAGCACCCAGGAAAACAGAGTAAACAGCAGAGCACAGATCAGTCATTTCAGTAACAATATTGGCAATAACACACAACATAACTCCACATCGCCCCAACAGTTACAATATTACTTGTATTTTTTTCACTTTGTCTTAGTTTATTTTCTTTGTCATTTTAACATTCAATAAAGTTTAAAAGTTCAGTTAAAGCAAACTCTCAAATCAGGGAATAATCTGTGATTTTAATAGGAATAAAAATAATCATGATTATGATTTTTGCCATAATCAAGCAGCCGTAGAGTTGTGGGTCTTCACTAAATCAGCATTTTTTCACTTGAATCTAAAAACATTTTTAAATCAAGAAGAAAATCAGTGTGTATCTGTGAAACGGTCAACACTAAGGTGTTCGCTCAGATTGTTTATCGTTACAAGACGTTCTCTGGCTTCATCCTCCTTACCTCAAACATCTCGTTGTGTCGGAGCGGCCGGTTGGTCATCACCACGCCGTTGTTGAACTCGTCCAGCGGTCTCCTCCGCTCCGCCGTTTTGTTGTTGTTGCTCAGTTTGATCAGTGTGCCGCACTTCTCGTGAAAAAGCAGAGCGTCATTCGTGGTCAGTCCACCGCCACCACCAGTCACAGCTGCTGGCCCCAACCCTCCGTTGTTGGCAGGACTGTTATTCGTATTCCCGCTCTCTCCTCCACCTCCACCTCCTGCTCCTCCTCCTGTTGACCCCGTCCCACTGTCACTGTTCACTGCACCTCCTCCACTGTTGCTTCCTCTGTCATTTCTGGCTGAGGAATTTGATCCTGTATTTTCTCCTCCTCCCGCTCCTCCTCCTTCTGTCCCACCTCCTCCGTCTTCCCCTCCACCTTCATCCTCCGAGCGATAAAATGATACTATTGCGTTGTTGAAGACGTCGAAGAGTTGGTGCTCTGTTAGAACTGGAAGATAAGAAGGTAAAAATGATCTGTGCTGTTTGTCTCGCTGATTGGTCATCAGCTGAACTGAAGGGGTGTGGGGGGGGGGGGGTTCTGACCTGTGTCAGGCTCCAGGTTGTTGGGGAACTTGTCTGGTCGGCTGTGGCTACAGTTGAGCTCAGGCACTGACATGAAAACAGAGCAATGACAATATTTTAACAGACAAAAAGACAAAGGAATAATCAAAAAAAGGCAGACGGAGAAAAACCCTTCTGACCTTCATCTCCATTCATCATCCCATTCATCGCTGCCACATTCATCAGCGCTGTAATCCCTGCATCCTCCCGACCACCACACACCACCACCTCCTCTTCCTCCTCCTCCTCTTCCTCTGCTTCATCTTCTTTGTTCCGCTCTACTGTCTCTCTCTCCCTCTCAGCAGAGGGCGGCGGCGGCTCACAGCTCACCACCGTCACTTGCGTGCACTTGCCGTACAAGTCCACCACTGCCCAGAGTTTGGGTGGCAGGCCGCTGGCGGCTGCCCCACAATCCTGTCCGTTCACCCACAGGTGGAGCTCACCACGGGAGCTGCGTTGAATGCCCACGCGGTCGCCCTCGGCCAGCTGGTCCAGGTCACGGCCGTACTCCTCCAGGACGGATCGGCCGTCACGTAGCACCGAACAGCCCGACACGATCCAGGAGCCGCCTTTGAGGCCTGTGGCGCTGCTGGGAAAGTCCAGGGCAGCAGGGTCGAGAGCCGTCACACCAATCTCAATGGATCCACTCCACGAGTTCACCTGAGGTCCGACAGGAGAAGAGTTAAAGTCATATTTATTAGCAACTATGTAATTACAGTTTAAAAGGTTGACAGCCAAAAGTACTGACTGGAATGTAAGTGTTTGACGTGTTGCTTAAATCTGAGTTGATTGATTGGAAATAGTTAGAATATCAGTGACAGTAGAACAGGTGTGGGTTGAGCCCCAGACAGGTTGAAGTCTGAGTACGGTAAGTAAAAACTGATTTGACATTTAATCCTAAGATTTTGAGTTTGAGCCCGACTTAGCAGTGCAGAAGTTCTGGTTACAAGTATAGACATATAAGATAATAAGATATAAGATAATAAGATATTCATTTATCACATTTAAAAAATACTACGGTACAGTGGCGTTTGATATGAACACACAGCTGGACATTTATGTCTGAGACTTTGCCCACATATATTTCGGGGCCTCTTTATTGCAAATGTGGCTGACACAGCAGCATGGGAGCGCAGGATCTGAGAGACAGCAACTGTCAAGCAAGATGCTTCTGTGGTCATCAACTTTCTCTGTGAAGAAACATCTGAACAGTGACACTGAAATGTGACAAGAACCGAGCTTCAAGTAGAAATACCTGCAGACAGAGGACAAAGTGTTTCCTATTTTACTGTCTATCCTGTCTGTTATTTTTAGTCTTTTGATCAGTGAAAAGCATCAAAAATAAAACAGTGGATCTTCTGCAAAGTGACGACAGCTTGAACTCCAGAATATACTTTTCTTCTTGTATTGCAAAAATAGGAAAGTTCAACAGCCTGACCTCTACAGAAGAGAGAACACTGGTGTTCAGTTTGACAGATTTTCTAAAGAATTCTTTTAGAAGAAGACAAAAACGGTGACCAGGACAGTTGTTCTGCCTGAACGGTTTTATATCTTCTCCTTTTATGAACTCAAATTCCACATTACAAAATATTACTTATATCATGCTACCACTGTGTATTACAGTTCTAGATCACAACATATCTAGGATTCTGATTTCTCAGCATATCTTCATTTTTATTTCTACTTCAACACCTGAACTGTCAAAAGTAGGAGGTCAAACGTAAGTACAGCTACAGCTGACAAGCTGACTGACACAACTGACAAATGGATTTCAAGCTTCTGTACAGTAGATAGATTTATATTAATGAGGACAAAATCTGAAGTTCTGAAACCAACTTGCGACACTTTGTGCATATACATGAATGACTAAAATCCACCAACTCCAAGATGCCAAATCTTGAGTGAAACTGCTGCATATTTTTCATGACATTTTTCCATACTAATAATTCCACTATTTGGATTGCAGAGGATTAATCATGATAAATCTTATTATTATTATATACACCATTATTAATTATGATTACTCGATACGACACTGCAATAAATCAGGTCAGTTTTAAATCAGTTGACGACCTATAATAACACAAGTAGTTTTCAATAATTTCATCATTTTAAATGTGAATTTCCAGCATATTTGATAGGACAACAAACAACAACAACAAAGGAAACATTTGAAGGTTTACATTGTTATTTTAACTTTCCAAAGAAATCTAGATCAACTAATCTTCAGATTAACTGACCATGTAAACACTGACCAGTTGCAGCCCTTTTATCAGTGTCTCTCCCTCTCTATCCAAATGTGATGCTGAGAGCATGCTAATGACTAAAGGTAGGTAGTCATGTGCAAACCCTGTCCTATATTTAGACACAGACGAGTGCAAGGTACACGAACAGAGAACAAGTGAGGAGAACACTGCATCTTGCTGGCATCACGGTCAATACTAACAAAAGTGCAACTAGTTTAAACATGATATCGATGGAATGTATATACCTTATAATAATGTACAATCCCTTTGTGAACTGTGGAGAAGTTGACATACACCAAGTAAAAAATAAATCATTGAGGGAAAAAAAAGACAAAAATATCATTGTGCAGTTGCTGAAGTTTCTCCTTAGTTTGAAACAGTTTCATTTTACCAACTTTTTTCTTTTTTTAAATGACAATCACAGATGGTGCTGTTCTACATCTGTGGACAAATATTGTGCACGCTGAGTGAAACAGATTTGGCAAAAATAATTCCCTCCCGTCTTCTCGGCCACCAGTGCACATCAGACAACATATGCACCGTGAGCACAAAGCATTTTTCTCCTCGCTGCAACACTTTTGTCTTTGCACGACATTGCTCCTGTATCACATAACAGGCTGGCTATCTGTTTCCTTCCAGAAAAAAAACCAACATAAGCTCACAATAATGTGATACTTTATTGATCTCCCAGGGGTGAATTTTATTTTTCCCTGCGCTGTCGGCTTCATGGTATAATCTGTACAGCTGGTGGATATTCAGATTTGTGCTCAGAAACACTTTATCACAGAAGATGCTACAACCAAGACAGGGGCATGAACCCATGTCATCCCAGAGTGGAGGAGAAGTCATCTTCCTTAACTCTATCTGCTGCTACCATGCAGACAACAATGCTGTCCTTCAGGCAAAAGAGAATTTTAACTTCCTGATGTAAAATACATTTCCAGAACACTGCTCTAAGTTGACAGAAAGCAGGAATTGCATGACCTTGAACGCATCTTCAATTCCTTACCAGCTCAGGAGATGTTTTAACAGCAGTACACCTTTGTTCCACTGGAAAAAAAAGATCCAATAAAAATGTCCTTCAGATCCAATATAACCTGGACAAATGGTTGTGTCCATTCTCTTCCTCTCTCTCATCTGTTTTCTCTGAGTGTCCTCCTGCGCTCAGCGGCAGCTGCTATGTAAGGCAGTGTGCTACGGCAGCGCAGGAATCTGGGTTAACAGATTTAGTAGTAACTCAGTCTAACCGAGGTCGCTGCGTGTAGGGGACAGACATCGTCTTAAATCGTTCACTCGCTGATGGAACAGCAGCTCGCGGAGGTTGTTTCTGAGTCTGTGTACGTGAGTTCACAGCACAGCCAATGGATGGACTGCTTTACACTGACTGTTCAAAACAGAGGTTGGATATGCACGAAAGAATCACACACGCATTGAAACAAAGGACCTGAACCATCTATTTAATATAAATTTCTACTTTTTTGGCAACTTGCACATATCATGTAGCTACTATTCTCATATTTGTTATTTTCTACTGAATTACAGCTACAGTATTTCTAGACTTGTAAACAACCAACTTGTTGTTATCTTCTGGCTAATAATTGGATTAACATTAATCGCCAACTTGCTTTTTGCTAGCAAATACTGTAGCTATGTTTTTGGGGTTTTTTGCTATAAGTGAATCAAAGTTTCTGACAGACCTTTGATTGTCTTGTGGCTCAAATTACTCAAATATATAATTAATTTCTTGGCTAACTAACAGTCTATTTTAGACTTTTGTCAACTTTTTCTGGACAGACATTGAATTATGTTATGGCTAATATTAATATACAAAATCCTACAGCTTGAGTAATGCTATTTGTTAGCTACCTTTAGCCATTAATAGAGTAAATTTAAGCCAGGATTTAGGTTAACATTAAGCTAATTAATTTTTACCTTAACTAAAGAGCCTTCTATAAAAATATTTTACTTGCGGGTTAAGGGAGTACAGAGCAGCTTTGGCATTGACTTATATGCTCACAATATTTTCCATTATTTCAAAATATTTCTACTTTTTTGGCAACTTGCACATTTGCACATTTTTCTTTCGTCAATTTCCCTGTGATCTAAATACTTAAAAGTTGTAAAAGTCACCATTTCACCTCTAAATGAATTTGTGTAATATAGGCTATACAACTGCTTTAACTTAAGTTAAAGTCAGTCATTTGAATCATTATGCAGCCTCTTCTGAATCCTCATTTGCTCTCTCACACTTCCATCTTTGTCGGCAGCCTTGGAGATGTCAGAGAAGAAGATGGGCATTCATGCCAATCTGTGCACTTTGTGATGGAAAGTTATTGATTTTCTTTACAGCAGCCAATGCATGACATGACAGAGCATGAGCCTGTTTATGGCAGGCAGCCTTTTATAGACTGGGAACACCATGAGACGACAAACAGACATTTAGGTGCTACTAACCTACAGATGATGTTCATCTTTACCAGCACTTATGCTCAGTCCCAGCAGGGTTATTAGACTTATTCAGACACAGTTCATGGGTGTGTTTGTGTGTATCGCCTGGTTGGCTCTGGCACAAGCTCGAGAGCTGCCATGCTGTTAAAGGCAGAAGCCATTACGCTGGACAAGTTTTGTTGCATTGTGCACAGCCAATTGTAAACACTGAACAGGAACACACCTGTTATGACGACAAAAGCACACACGTGTAAACTACCGCTCATAGTCAACACAAAACAAAAACAACACCTATGGTAAGATATTAGGGCAATTTAAAGGTTGGGCAATGCACATTTCCAAAACACTTGAGCATGGATGAACTACCACAACCGGCATTTCTGAAATTACATAACAGACTTAACAGACAAAAACTGTGACAAGGGACAAAATGAGTCCAGATCCGAGTCCATCTGCACAACAGAACATTATTCGATTATTTGTATATTCTATCGACACACAAAGGCAAGTATTTATTATGAATACTCACAGTGAGGTAAATGGTGAGGGGGAAAAGCTGCTTAATAAAATCTCCCACATTCATAAACAGTAAATTTGCAAAACTCCATGGCTGCATTGCTGTTTTAAACATCTTCTGGCAAATGAAAGCGTGTAATTTTCCTTCATAGTTGTCAGCTGACCCTGACCTTTCCCCTTTGTTTGTGTTTTCACAGCATCTTTCTACATGTATTATAACAACCTACTGTACCTTCAAAAAGGGAAAGGGAGAATGTGTCAAAACAAGTAGCTGGTGAAGGCTTCAGCATACACTCTAGGGTGGCCCTTGAAACTGAACAAAGAAGAATAGTGTCCTTGACATACTAGACTGTGGCTGCATTATAGGTTGAACGCGATTTAGAGGATACTATTAAGAACCAAAAACACATCTTCTCTTTGTAGCATATTCCACTGTTGCTAACATATTGATTAATCTGTTATGTGCTCATTGACATCGAGGGACGAAACTCAGCGCCTGGAAAAAACAATATGTATATTTTTACAATAGAGAATCTAGTGACAGAGATTTATCGTGTGTATTTGTGTTGGTTTGTTTTCACAAACAGCCCTTCAGTCACTGTTATCAGATCGTAGCACTGCACCAGTAGCCTCCAGAAGCAGACTGAGGAAGAGAGGCTGACAGGGTATTTATACTGCCATTCCATCGTAACGACAGCAAACATAAACACATTTACTCATTTCACCAACCTCCTCTAATCCAACAAACAATGAAAAGCATTTTCTAAGATTCGACAGATCTCCCGTAGCAACTCAAACGAGAAGCTAAACCCGGCTAGCCTGCTGATGATGATGGTGCTAGCGGCTCATTAGCAACTCTCAATCCCTGTGTCAAGGCACCACAGTCGACCGTATTTAGCTCACTGCTTCGTGTGACATTTTCTCACGTGTATAACAACACTTTGAAGAGGTAAAATCTGTGGCTCTGACAGCGATCACCTGCCTCACTGTCGCTGTCAAACTGTGGGTGAGCCGCCTCGGGCAGCTGAACCCCCCCTCACTGCGGTCGGTGACAGACCCCCAACCCGTCCCACCAGCGCTGCTCCCCATAATGTTGTTGCCGTAGCCCCGCTTAAAGGATGCAGCAGGAGCAGAGGCCTGCGGTTGTTTTGTTTACCTTCTTGTCAATGCGAACGGTGAAGACATCCCGGTCCCTCAGAGGCTCCTTGCTGAGCACCAGGCCATGGTTGAACTCCTGCACTGGCTGGTTGCGCCGGGCGGTGCGGTTGGAGTTGGACAGGCCGATCAGCTTTCCACTCCGCGGATGCAGCTCCGCCGCCATCTTCAACGGGCGGCCAGTGCTCACGACAGTGACTGTTTACGACTGCAACGAACTGAAATTCGGCAGATGCCGTAGGACTGCACGACTGAACCACGCCCTCATTTGGACCAATTATATACATTTATAAACTATAAATACAGTATGTTTGTCGTTTTTGTTTGTCTGTTTGTTTGTATTTGTTTGTTTTTAAAGGTTTTACAAAAACAAGGAAAACGTACTCCAGAACAATCAGGTCTCCGGGGGAAATAAATATCTTTCTAAGAAAGAAAAGAAACATACAATAATATTGTTTATATATTGTTGGTTTTATATCATCAAAGGTTTTGGGAATATTAACACCTGAATATTTTATAGTATTCCATTATCTTGTATTCCATTTACTTATTCCATTTATCTAGTATGCATTGTATTTATTGTATAAATGACAAAAGGAGAGCAAAGCTTCTAAAATGCTTTTATTGTTCTTCAATATGTGTACTGTCATTGTTTCTAAACGATAAGTAGTGGTTATGTAACTTTTTTAAAAGCTGTGTATGTTTCATTTAACACTGTCTAAGAATTACCACTAGAGGGAGCCCAAACCTTTACGTTAATCTTCTCTAGTCAACTCATCATTATGAATTTATCCGAAACACAACAATGCTATTATTAGTTATGGGTTTAAAAATAATTATAATATATTATAATAGAACATATTTTTCAGAAACACAATTATCATACCAAAGTCTGTTGGCGTAGCCAGGCAGTGGAAGATGTCTATTTGAACAACACAATAATGTCCAATAGTAAATACTCTAATAATAATAATTCTAAAAGACAATTAGCACAATTTAATTGAAAAAAACAAAAACAAAACAGAACAATTTGACAGTTAACTGGTTAAAGGTTGTCACGAAAGGCTCAAACAAAGATAGATTTTGGATGCAGAATACATTCCATTTACAATTTTAGCACCAACAACAAGTCACTTGTACATGTAGTCCACATATTATTTATCTTCTATGCAGGGCAACTGTGAGTGGTGACCGATTTTTGTTTGATTGCCAAATCAAAGTCCAAATCTTGCCCCTGGATCTGTATTTTCTTCAGACAGCCTGTCAAGAACTGAGAACCAATGTTGCCCTCACCTTCACCTAAAAAGTCATGTAACATAGGATGATTATGTGTTATTGTGCTACAGTAACAAAATGCTTCTTCTCAATTGTCAGATGCAAACTTTGTCATTGAATTTGTCACACAGGAAATTCCAGTAAAATCTTACCTAGCAGACTTCCAATAGCGAGATGGCCATGTTTCCAAATGCTAAAAATCTCAGGGTTGGTCATTGAAGTTATTCCTAAATCAGTTAGCTTGGGGTGTTCTTGAAAAACCTCCAGGAACCCATGAAATGTTATCACCACTCTCTTCAAAGTGTTTTTCATGTTTATCTTTTTTTCACCAAATGTGAATGTGACCGTCTGCACAGACAAAAGAAATCAGCTTTTACAGTACAGTCACCTCGGACTGTGTATAACTGTCTTGTGTGCAGTATTTCCATACCTTCGTGTCATTGTTGGCCACTAAAGTTGACACAACCTTCCATGGACCTTTGATGCTGAAAATTGTTCCATCCATTTGGCTGAAATCTCCCTCCACTTCAATCTTTATTCTTTCGTTTGATTCCTGAGGTAAAACTGCAAAAGTAAAAAAAACAACAAAAAACCCCTTCAATCTCCAGTAAAAAGGTAAAACAGATCATCTAATTAAACATACCTTATATATCTAATTATCTATATTATCTAAATAGACCTAAAGACAAACGCTATTAAATCAAAGCATATTTTACAAAAACCAGCTGCAAAGGGGACATGGAATGGAATGTTAGAGCACCATGTTCTCACCGGAGGTGTTAAAAATGGCATATCCACTGCCAGGGAAGTAACTGCCAGTCTGAATGTTTTCATAGCATGGCCACAAATCCCCTGCTGTCTCCCAGGGGACACTGAGATTCAGCCACTTGCCCTCACGCAGGCATCCGTCCATGTGCGGCTTAAACTAGAGCAAACAAAGTAACACCACGTTTAGAAGGATGAACTGCAAGACAAATATTAAGGACAAGGGCTGGCATCTATGTGTGCTGCAGAAATGTCAAGTATTTGTGACTATATGTGTCTGTTTTTTCCCTGACGTGGAAAGGATTTTTACAAAACCCTTCAGCACCTTATTTGCAGCTGCATATGCTTTCTTTGAGAACTGATGAGAGTTGAGATTCAACTTGACTGTCATATGAACAATATGACAATACAATATATGAAGAAACATGTTTTCTATGAATGAATAATGAAATTCTTACTCTGCTGTCTGCAAAGAACGTCAAACAATGAAATCAAAGAAGTAAATGAACAAAAAAAGGAGGAAATAATTGTGTCAACAAAAACACACCATCAAAAATAACAAAAACACAAGAACAACAATTAAAGGCAGCATGTGAATATAACAAAAATAACATGAGCAGGAAACACAAACACTTAATAAAAAGCTAATGTTTAACATTTTAGCACAAACAACAAGATTTTGATGAATCATACAATATAGAAAAAAAAGCAACAAATTATTTGCATTCATCCAGGACAGAAGGACATAAATATCTTAAACGGACTTTGCCTCCACTCAGACATGCAGAAAGCTCCTCTTTGATAACACCATCTTATCAAACAAAAAAATAATATCACCTTCAACTTCTGTAGCTGTTTTACCTGAATCATCAGCCTGTCCTTATCGATCAAGATCCCACCCACAGCCAGACGTAGTTCACCTGACATGGCCTGCTGTGTCCTGTTGCTGTGCATTCCCACCACCACCTCACTGGAGCCGTCCACCTCCAGAATAACAAACATCTCTTTGTTGCTCACCTCCAGCTTGGAAAAGCCAGGAAAATAAGACATTTAAATTGCAGTATACTGTTAACTGCATAAAAACGGATTGATATTTGATAATATTGTTTTGTTATTTATAAAGAGTAAGGAATGTTAACACAGTCATGTTGAACTAGTTTAACTGAAATAGTAATTAAGTATGCAAAATAAGAATCATTATTTCACAAAAGAAAAACTTTTTTGTCTCCTCCCCTTTCTCCTTCTGTGTGACCTCTGAGGTCATGTAACAGTGTCCAGGCACTAATCTCTTAACTCTTCAGAAACATTCTACTAGTTTTCTTTGTAAGGTTTTGGGAAACATTTCTTCCTTGGACGATTTTGTTCTATATTGTTGGGATATTTTACTAACAAACTGAAAATATTTTTTTTCTTCAACCGTATCATCACCACACACTTACTGTGTGCCATTTGCCGTCATTGATTTTGGGGCCTCCTGCCACACTGACGTCCATGTGATCCTGACTAAGCTGCATCAGGGGAATGCCATTCTTCAGGGACAAAACAAACCAGTCTTCTCCACCTTTGGTGTCTCCATAGAAAATTACACCCTCGGGGTCAAACGTCCGTATCTGAAAGGATGACTTGATGCTGCCGAATTCAAAGTATACCCATCAGAACAGGGCTACAAATACAGAATTGAAAAGTAATGACAGATACCACACTGAACCTATTTCATCTTTTCATTAGCTCTATGGTTATGATCTTTTTTTTTATTTGCCTCTCAAAACACAGATTTGCAGTGGACCTAAACCTGTCATGGTGCAGCATTTCACTGCTGCTGCTGACGTACCTACTGACGTCACTGAGGTTGACTGTTGCACGGATGAGCGGCCTCCAGATGTCACTGTACTGGCCGAGGTAGACGGTGGTACTGCCTGCTACTTCCTTCTGCAAGACATGAGTCATGAAATAACAACCGTGCTCTGTGATTCAGGCTTCTGTGTGGTCCAATCAGGTGTAAGTTAGTGCGACAGCTAAAAGTCTCTGGTACACAATAATGATGGCTGTAAACAAGATACCTTTATTATGACAGTCAGGCTCAGGCATCCTTACTACAATGAAATAAAAATGTCATATGTCTTTGAGGTGATCTGCAAGAAATGCAGCATTTGTCTATGTTGATTTTCTCATTAGAAATTTACACTTTTAATGTATTAGAAATAACTCTGGATTACAAATAGGAATATTGACTATAACCAGGCTAACTATTAGCAATTGCCACGTACTAAAAGTTAAACATAAAAAAAAAACGTAACTTATTTCTACATTATTTTTCCTCTCCTTACATTTTCTCTTCTTCTCTGGCATATTTCAACATTGCTAATGAGTTATTCTGGTAGAAAATCCTAAAAAACAAACACACATACCACACCACGTCCATTCCCCTGTCCTTGGACTCCCCACCCGAGCAGAGTGAGGCTCAGTGTGAGCAGAGTGAGTCTGTATTCCAGCCTTCCTTTGTCTAGTACTGCCATCATTCAGTGCATTCGTCCACCCGGGGTCTTGCAACATGCACCGTCCTGAGGCCAATGCAGATCCACAGACTCCAACCAACAGCAAAACGTCAGTGTTGGAACAGTGATAGAAGACACTGTGGAGCGTGGACTGGTGTGTGTGTGTGTGTTCTCAAACACACCAGTCCTGGGTTCAGAGTGTATTATATGCAATAGTCAAGTTATTGATCTTCAGTGGGGACTTTGGTTTTAAGTCGTGGAAGGTTGTGAAAGCGCAGGATGAGAATACACAGTTGCCTTAATGCAAACACAGGATGGTGGTTAAACAAGTAGACTATAAAGTACATGTCATGTTGTCACACATAAGCTATGAAGTACTGAAGTGAATTCTATAATTTCCCCTGAAAAAACAATCAACTCCTGTTTCAGTGTTGTCTCTAAATGGAGTCCAGGTGACTGACCTGAGCTAGACTCCTGGTATGTTTGCTCATTACACAGGAACTTTGCTACACCGCAGCTGCCGATGTGTTGTTTATCTGTGATGTTAAGAGGTTCATGCCAGGCATCAAGCAGACAAAGGAACCGGAGGCCTTTTCCAGGAAGGTTGGTGTAGATCAAAATCGTAGAACAAGAGGAGCGTGTAACCAACCACGTCAGGAATGGCAGTTGGGGTGAATAACCAACAAAATGTGCATTTTTATATATGTACGATGAAAGAAAGCTCAGACCAAAGGAGAACTTGAGGTGCACACCAGAAGAGCACATTTGTACACATTACTAATAATGACATGCAACATACATATTTTTTTTTCAACACTCAGCAAAGACCATTTTGAGACTGTCTCAAAGACCACTTTGTAGTGAAGATGGATGAGTTGAAATATTTGGCGTCAACTATGTTAAAGAGATAGCAGATGAAGAACATACATTCAGGTTAAAAAGATAATCTGTGAACAGAGAGAGTTGATATATCACTTATGTGATATCACTTATACAGAGAGAGTTGATATATCACTTATGTCTGTACCTATTAGTAGGTAATAAAGTCAGCTTTCAACCAAAGTTGTAACTCCAGGATAACTGTGAGAATTTAACGGGTTGACTGTGAAGTATCTTTAGGTTGATTTCAACAAGTAACTTTAATGCAATAATACATCCTGTTTTTATGTCTGTTCTGTTCACATGTGCAAACTAAACTGAGTACTATTTAGCTGCTTCAGTTTCAGGAGAGAAAACCAGACACTAGTTGGTAACAGGATCCCACCAGGCAGCTGGTAACAGTCTGTGCACTCCTCAACATGTATGTGATTTGATCACATAGAAGACTATTGTTGAGACTTAACAAGAAAAAATTTAAAAATTTAAACAATTGTTGAATGTTTTGAGAAACTACAATTTCAATGTTTTCTTCGATTGAAATTAATAGTTCTAAGCAGATTATTCCCCCAAGAACCACTGAGGGTCGCTATTGCAGAAGCTCCCCATTTCAGCTCTTAGCTTTGGCAAGAGGAAGTTGTTTTGTTTTGGGGTTTTTTTGGGGAGGGGGGGCGGAGGGGGGGGGGCACAGCATATGTACTTTTTAATACACAGAAAATGTAGGCAACAAATATGTTCGTATAACAATAAAATAAAATAAAATAAGCAATGAAAATGTACAACCCAAGATACAATGCCAGATACAGCGGTGGGAATTAAGGCGGTGAGGATATTAAGTTACCACTACAGTCAATGAGAAAGCGAATGCACTCATGCCAATTAACAATTAACAATGTGCTCAGAGGACGTAGAAAGGACTTCAACTATTGGTTGTTCTTTAAACAAAACATTCAATGAACACATGAAACCAGGAATCTGCCGATTTAAAGCACATGGCTCATACTATAAACTTTAAATGAACCCAGATGTAGGAATTAATAGAGACATTTAAAAAAAAATCCACCAGACCAGACGAGAGCTAATTGCATTGGGTCATCAGGTTAATACTTTATTTTTGTTTGATTGCAGCAAAGAGAAACAAAGTAGATGGAAAGGAGAGAGGAAAAGGAGATGACAGACTTCAGGGGGAGAGGGCCGTGGCTACAAGCCTTTGTATCAAATCTAAAGACAAAGTCATCAGGCAACATTGAAACATCTTTGAAAAATAACATTAACTTATTTTAAGGGCTGTATATGGCACAGTATTTACCCTAGACATGTACACGATACCAAAACAGTTTTAGCCACGCCCCTATGTCTATGAACAGCATCATCGCAAACAAAGCCATGAGATCATCTCCAAAACCTTCAGTTGCTATTCACATTTCTTTTGCCATAACAAGGCACCTTAGTAATTGAAATCTGGCAGATCCATGTCTTACACTTGATATATATTGGAATATCAAAGCAGAGGCACATTCATTTGAACAGAAAACATACAGTAAATAGTTGTATATTACCACCAGATTCCAGTCCAGTCAATAGAAATACGGCGATTTGCATGCTCTTGGTCTGTGTGATGATGGCAGACTATGGCATAAGAAATGGTCCAAAAACCACAAACATATCCATCTAACAGGAATGACTTCACATAGTATATTGGAGACAGCAAGGCTTTAATTTTTTACACTGTCACTAACCCACAGAAGAAAAAAAAGTGTCGAACAACAAAATAACAACACTTGGCCCATATACTGCCAAGGGATATGCTTCTCAGGCAGAAATAGTTTGGTTTTCCATTTTACACACTCACTCATTCATACACACACACACACACACACACACATACAAAGGCTTGTAACCACACCCAAGGGGATGCTTGTGTGCCCCCTTCAGTTGGTCACTCTGGTGTTCTAAACACTCCTGTCTGATCCGAATACCGTCAGCTACATACAAACACACACACACGCACACACACACACTGAAGTATAATCTATGTACTCTGTTCAGAGGTACCGTGTGCTAAGTGTATGCTTCAGGGAAGAGAGAGAATAATACAGGTCCTAAGTAGCAGCTGTGAGATTTAAATGTAGCGGCTGGTTCTGTGGAACTTTCCCAAAACTATGATTATTATAAAAAATATTAATAAGAGATATGGAAGATGAAAAGTGTAGGAAATATTTGGAAGAAAAACGGAAACAAAAACAAAAGCTGTGCGCACAGTGCCAGATTTGCTGAGGATATAAACGGTAAGGAAGCAAATGCTGCTCATGCTGTGTGGATACAGAACCCAAGTTTACTGACATGTTTCTAGGACTACTGTATATATGCATACCAGACGTTATACGGTTCTTTAACAGGTTATTTGTATCAACAGAAACAAAGAAAATGAACTGAAACTGACTCTACCATTAATGCAGCTGTACTTCATTAACCTTAGGACTAAATTTACATTCATCTTATTTTTTTTTTATATTTAACTTTACTCCCGCTCCTTGTCTTTAGCCACCTCCTCCTGGTGAGGGGGCTAAACAACATAAACAACAGCAACAACATAGTTCAACAAAACAGACAGATAACAATACACAACATAAAAAGGCCCCCAGTAGGGCGTCTGGGGAGTTTTGGCCACCACTTTGGCTGCACACCTCAGCCTTTTACCACCACTTATTTGCCATCACACGAGAAAAGGAACACGTGATTTAGTCTCCAGATCACTTGTGTGGGGTTTCTGACTTAATGTCCAACTGTTAAGTGCCCATAAATTGCTTCTTCTACTCAGTACCCTGAATCCATGTATTTACTTTTGCTTGCTGTCACTTTCCTCCTTCTGGAGACTGTTTTCCTCTTTCAATCAAGGTAGTAAAAGCTACACAAGGTGAAGGCTGACTGCTTTTTTTTGTTTGTTTTTTTCGTTTTCCTCTTTCTTTGCAAAGGAAAATGAGATGAAAAATGGGAAGTGCAACGGTCTACCAGCCTTTCATTCTAACCCAGTGGCCAGCTACATATTCATATTCAAGCAGCTACAATTGCCCCCTTTATAAGTGACAGCTACTCTATTTTGTGCACATAAAATACAAACTATAGCGAATGATTTACATTTCCTACAGTGTCATCTGGCCTTAAAGTAACACGGTTAGAAGCTCAGATGATCTGTCATTGTCCTTGTCTCCATTTTGAGACATATAGTTGTCTTTTAAAATTTTGGATAAAAGGAATCCAAACGCACTTCTATACCATTAGCCTACTGTAGTCACTCTCACCAAAGTAGGAATGCTGTGTGCGTCATGACAAGGAATGATCTGGCCATTCATGCACCTCCTCCAATCGCTCGCACACACGCCCAAAATCAAACATACGCTCTCACACGAACAGCAGTAGCTGCTGAAGACGTCCTCTGCATGCACAAGTCTTTACATACATGTGCATGTACATGCTCACATATAACTTTCATTGAACAAGAGTTCACGTCTTATCATCTATCGTTACCCACACAAGCCTTCCCTGAAGAGTTTTCGTCCTCGTTTTGCAGTGACTATAAAGGGAAGCAAATTGAATAAACTATTTTTTTTTCACACACACACCCTGGTTAGCAGTTTTTATCCTTAAATTATAGGTAAAATGAGTCAGAGAGGAAGATTACTCAAGCTCCCTAAAACTATGACGCACTACAGCAAGACAGGAGAGTTGCACAGAAAGGTGGTCAGCAGTAAAGAGCAGAAAGTCGTGGTTTATCACCCGATTCTTTTCTCTGCTTCTTTGCTCCTTCCTTTCCCTTCAAGCATACTCCTGATTTAATGACTAACTCTGATCTCTACTCAGTAAAAAACATACAGGGATACTGTGTGAGTGCAGTCAGTGACCCAGTGAGCACACACCCTGCCCACTCATCCAAAACAGGCCAGGCCGTCCCCTCTGGAATATATTCCTCATAGTACTTCAGTTGTCCTATGGTTTGCTGCCGTTACTGCTGTCCCGTTGCTTCTTGCTGCTACCACTGCTGCTGCTGTACAGGCTGGGATTTGCCACCAGAGGGTGAGGGGCTGCACCCATGTAAGGCCCAGCCGTGGCTGCGTAGTTGAAGATAGCTGGAAGGAAAGGCAGAGGTTCTACCTTGTCCCCTGGAGGTGCCATCATATTCAGAGCCACAGGAAGAGCTGCCAAGTTATAGGGGTAGGCAAGCAGCTGTGGCCCATACAGCAGCTGGTAAGGGTCTGGGTAAAAGGGTAACTTGGCCAGGTCCTCACCATTTGGAACCATTACTTTTCCCAATGGGCTAAAGGGAAGAGCTCCAGCAGAATAGGAGGACATGAGCAGGTTCTCTTCCTGCTTTTTATCTGAGCGGTAGCTGTCCGGCACAATCAGGGGCAAAGGATAATCCTGGGAAGTGTAGCCCACAGTGTTGGCGTTCCTCTGCTGTAAATCTCTGGAGGAAACAGTGTCCTGGTGCTCCGGCTCAGGTGGCTGAGGGGCTCGGGGCAAAAGCAGTGCATGGGCAGAGGGACGATCACAGGCCCCAGCTGCTCCAGTGGGCAATGGAAGCCTGTCCAGTCCTTGTGAATGATGGTGAACCTGACGATTGGATGGAGCTAATAGTCCAATAGCTGTCGGGGAACGACACGGGGACTTGGGAGTGTGCCGATGTGAGCAGGGTCCATTTATAGTGG
Organism: Cynoglossus semilaevis; assembly: GCF_000523025.1. Taxonomy (NCBI): domain Eukaryota; kingdom Metazoa; phylum Chordata; class Actinopteri; order Pleuronectiformes; family Cynoglossidae; genus Cynoglossus; species Cynoglossus semilaevis. The sequence goes on along the minus strand of NC_024307.1, from coordinate 25,645,625 downwards.
TTTGAATGGGGATGTGCTGGGGGGATGACACAGGACTTAAGGGCTCTTCTTTAGGGACCAACAGCGCAGGCTGTTCTTCTGGGAGTCTTCTTAAATGTAAGGCTATCTCTCGCTCTCTCTCCCTTTCTAGCTCTTTTTCTTTCTGTCTTTCTCTTTGTCTTTCTATCTCCCTCTCTTTCTCTCTCTGTCTTTCTAACTCCCTCTCTCTCGCTAGTATGGAGGACATTGTCAGGTCTTGTGCTTGTTCGGGGGAGGGACTCCTGGACTGTGACTGAACACTCAGATCTTGGACCAGAGGTTGTTCCTCATAACCTGTGTGTTGAAATATACAACTCCCACCCTGCCTTTCCCTGTCTATAATGACCCCATCCCGTTTCATGAATACATCCTCAGAGCAGGGAGCTGTTGTCATGGAAACAGTAGCAACAGTAGTGGTTATTCTGGTCTGTGACGCCATGGGCACATTTGGAGAGGTGTTGTTGGATGCCATGACAAGCACAGGGCTGGGTATTCTGTGGATTTGGCTGTCTAGGTTCTTTCTGGTGGGGGTGCGGTAGTCCAGACATTCTGCGTTATTCATGACGAGCACACTCTGGACAGCAGAGGGCGTAGCAGGTGTGAATTCATGCTTAGTGGGTGTGAGGTTAACTGGACCTTCTAATGTATTGTCTGCTGATTGTGGACCAAACTCCGTCTCTGGAGCTGGATGTGTTGACCCCTCTAACTCAGCTTTGTCTCTGGATTCTGACATGTGAGTTTTAGCTGACAGTTCACTGGGGTGGTGATCGTGCTGTTGTGGTGCCAAACAGTCAGTACTGCTGGGTGGTTCAGCTGTTGAATAGCTGATAACTGAAACTGAGAGAGAGCTGGAGACCTGCGCTTTATCAGTCTCTAGGTCTCTGCTAACAATGTTATTAAACGTCTCTGTTGATTTTGGTTCTGACTTTTTGTCGTCTGTCTCTCGTTCTGGAGAGCTGCTGAGCTCATGGCGCCGGACATGACGAATGAGTGCGGAAGATGTTTTGCAAACCTTATGACACTGTGGACAGGTGTGACGTGATATGGCTCTTCTGCTTAGGCGACTTGGACTAGAATTACTCCCCAACAAACCCATTTGTGCCCCCTTTTCTTCATCGTACTTGGAAACCTCTGGCACATCAACTTGCTCTTTAAGCACCACTTTGGGGAGAACACAGGGTGAATCACTCGGCTTGGGATGCTGAACCCTCTGGTGGTCTTCCAACTTATCCCTTGAGGGGAAAGTGGCTCGACAGAAGAGGCATACAAACTCCAGCAGGTGGCTCAGCTCATGTTTGTCCCGCTTTCTAGAGCTTGAGAACCAGCGTCCACATGTACCACACTCTGCTGCATTGCCATTAGTCCAGGGCCGTCTCTTTATTCCTAAAGGAGCCCCAGAGGTAGAGAGAGGAGGCACTGAACAGTGCAGAGGACTGGCAGAAACATTATCACAGGCTGCCTTAACCTCCTCTTCTGAGTCTTTGCTGTTCTCCTTCAAAGGAGAAGAACAACCTTTCTCTTCCTCATCTTCCATACCTCTGCTATTTTTCGACTCTTTTTGGCGCTCATCATCGTTCCGTTCCTCTTCACTATCTAGTGACTTTTCATTTTCTTTATAAGGGTGATTCTTGAGCCTCTCTGCTCTCCTCTTCAGCCTGAGAGAGCGTTTGTATTTCAGTTTTCTCTGCCAACTCTTGATTCTCTGCAAATGTGCTTGGGCCTTTCTCTTGGGCTTGTAGGAGTAGTAGGGACGCCACAAATTATCTTCCATGTCATGGTCGCTCTCAGGCTCACGCACCTCTCGTCGGAAGTAGTACTCCCTCACTCTTTCAGGGGATTTGGATGTCTTTTCTCTTAAATTGTCATCATATTCACCATCATCGTCCTGATCTCGCTCTGGTTCCTCTCTGGTTCTGTGGTGTAGGCGGTGTTTATGGTGATGGGAGTGATACTGGTGTGGTCCACCTGTTTCCCTTGCAGCTAAGGTTTCAATTCGTTTGGTTTTCTGTGTAGGAGGGCCCTTGTCTCTCCTCAGGTCTGTCTCAGAAATGCTACGCTTTACTATGGCTTCTTCACCAATACGTACAGTGATCTGGCACAGTGGCCCGGCCTCTTTACCCTGTGTCCCTACAGTTGCTGGCACATTCTTTGAGCTGGTTTCATCATTCTTACTGTGGGACCTCCTTGATTTGTGTAATAATCTGCCTGTCTCTTGCTCACGTGCACTTTTCAAACTCTGTTCTGTGTTATTTGAACTGTCTCTAGATCTCTTCCTGTGGTTATCTGAACTGTCTGAACTGTCTCTTTTCTTCTTTATTGGCCTTGGGCTGCCCTTCTGTAAAGTCTGAATGTTAGTATTTTCTGGGGATGCGCTGCTTATCAGGCTTTTTTCACTTTCAGCTAAAAGCTGGTTGCTGTGCACGATGACAGAGGACGAAACTGCTGTTCCATGAACTATCACAGAGGGTTTCGTATGTCCATATGTGATTACAGAAGGCATGCTGGCGTCTGTGCCTTTACATGTCTTGTGGGATTTTGTTTTGTTGCTGCTTGATATTTTAAAACTGCCACTGCCACTACTGTGCTCTGAGTGTAGGTCTTCTCTGTCTTGTGTTCCAGCCTGGGGAATGAGGAGGAAGGGAGAGTGTCTGGACTGGTCCCCATGTTCTGCAGACACAGAAACAGAAAAGTCATCTGGGAAAGCATCTGGGTCAGGTTTAACACTCTGTGAGTGGGCTCCGCTGATGAAGTTTTGTATATCCCCAGGACCCAGACCACATCCTAGGCCAGGCAGAGACAAAGGCGGTGTTTCAGCTGATGACAGTAGGAGGCCATTGTGTAGACTGTCACTGTACGTCCTGTAGGGTCTTTTTTGGGAACGCATAGGGAGAAGACGGTAGAGTTTTAGGGCATTTGCTTTCTGCTTATAGCCGCCGTTGGCTGTTTTTTCACTGGAGATGAGGCTGGGATTTATGCCATGGATTGTTTTCTGATGTGTTTTGAGATTGTAGTAGGTGGCAAAGGCATCCCAGCAGAAGATGCACTGGTAACGTCGTTCCCCTGTGTGCCACACCTCATGCTTGGTGCGGTATTCAGCCAGGGCAAAAACTTTGTCACAATAATGGCATGGATATTTGCGTCGCCATGAGTGGACATTTGAGTGACGCTTTAGGCTGGATAGGGTCATGTAGGATCGTTCACACACAGAGCAGAAGTAAATGACATTGCCGTCTACCACCTTCACAAAATGCTGTTCGTCTCCTGCCAGCAACTCTGTGGCTGCTGCATCATCACCTTGGATACGTGCCAGGAGGCTTCGTGCTTTCTTTCCAGGCCGCACCTTACTCATGACTGAGTCTCCAACAATCATCCCCCCCTCTACTCTCACCTCACCTTCCTCCAGTGGCTCCTCCTTTGGCTGCACAGAGAGAGAAGGAGGACCAAGGCTGCTGGAAGGTTGGCCTGACACTTTGCAGGAGGCCTCATGGGACTGGAGTCTCTTACTGTGGATGAAGACTTTGCCACAATAACGGCAACTGAGAGCACGGCTGCCACGATGGAGTCTCATGTGGACTGTGAGGGAGGAGGCCGAGCTGAAGAGGCGATGGCACACGCCACAAATCAGCTCGGGCTTCAGGCTGTCAGACGGAGGATAAGAAGATGAGTGTGGGGGTGCAGTAAGGCCCTCAGATGGGGGAGGAGGAGGTGGTGGTAAGGGGGGAGGAAGGTGAAGAGTAGGTGGGTGAAGGCTTGGGATGTGAGGGCTTCCCACTTTTCCTGCTGGTCTGCCCATTTTCTCTCTTCTCTCTGCATCCTCACTTTTCTGATAGGCTGATGTACCCAGACTGAAGAGTATCTGTGCCGTCTGAGAGGGTGAAGCTGTACCATTGGTAACCCTGTGCCTGTCATCCCATCTGTCCACGCCATAACAACCCCCTAAAGACCCAGTGGAAGATCTTGGGGGTGACCTCTGAAAGTGAGTCTCTGGACTGAGTTTGGAGCACTTCAGGGGAGGTGGAGATTTAATATCCTTTCTAGTAAGTGCATGAACAGTCATGGGAGATGAGGAGGAGGAAGGTGAAGAGGATGGAGAGCTGTCGTGTCTTTGAGGCTTAAAAGGTCTGTGCTTTACATCCATTGTAGCGTCCAGTTTCCACAGTGACCCTTCATCTGAGCTTTTAGAGGACGGACGCCGTCTGTGGGGAGAAGGGGAAGATGATGAAGAGGAACTCCTACAATGGTTTGGAGATGTCACAGAGACTGGAAGGGGTGCTGCACTAAGTGGGAAACTTAGTGTGATTTTCGCATTTTTAGGTCCATCTTCCATGGCCTCCAGCCTGTCTTCCGTCAGGACGTCTACCCGACTTCCATGCCTTTTAACCTTCATTTCTAACAGCTCAGATTTCTCTTCCTCTTCCTTGTCAGGCTCAGTGGTCAGTGAACCACGCCAGACAGGTTTGTGTCGTTCTTCAACTTCTTTTGAACTGTACAAATTCACGGGCAGATGTGAGGTTAAAGACAGTGGTGGGGAAGACAATGGTATCGACCGCCAACTGTGGCGGCACGTGGGGTCCTTAGTTGCAGTGCATGTGAGTGTGCAAAAGGGAGATTGCCGAGAAGTCAGGTGCTGCTCTTTCAGAGGTGATTGAAAAACTCCCACATGGAGGGGGTCCCATACCTTTTCACTGGACACCATGACCAGCCCCCAATGTCTGAAAAAGATGCAAAGAAAAAAAAACATTAGCGCGACAATAAAGACAAGCCAAAGTGAATAACAATTAAATAATGTTAAACTGAACATCACACACACAAAATTTTGCAGAAGTCGTAATGGTGCTCAGGAACACTTGAGAAAATGTTAAGAAAACCCAATGCCCTCAGCCTGGAATGGTGAGGGGAAAGGAGGGAGCGGGCCGGGGGAAGGAATGAATCTGCGGCAGTGCTGGTTTAGATTACAGCGTGCCACAGCCAAAGCCTTCAGAAAAGCATTCCAGGGATCCGTCTCTCTCTCGGCTGTGACACAACAATCCATATGCCTAACTGAAGGCCAATCAGATTTAATCAAGATTCTCTCAGACTAGAGCGTGGACTTGAATGCAGCGCCCTGACACACAACTAAAACAGTCCCACACTTGCAGTATTTGAGCAAGGCCCTTGTTAGCCATTCCTGGCAGCAGCTGGTATTTGCCGGGCATGACTCTGACCATTTATTTGTGAAGGCAAAAGTGGAGAGGAGAGGGGAAGGGAGGGAGATTGCATGCATGTGAACGGGGAGTTTTTTCCGCCCTCTTCATCCGGTACAATCTCAGAGCTGCAGAAGGTGAGAGACAGGCTGTTCTCATTTCTAATATTATCATGCTTGGTAACTCACGCAGTAAAATGTTATGGTTCGTCTTTTCCATGCATAAACACCTGCAGATTTAATGGCAATTGGTAACAGTGTGTTATCACCTATTCAAAGATGAGTATGTGTTTTTAGGCTTGCAGATTAGCGAAAGAAACCGAAATGTGAAGGACCTTAATGATGCGATTTGAAGAAAAATCCTCAGTCATGCTTTTCTCCCTGTGTTTTTCAAGCCACAAAGCAGCCAGGAAGGCAGGCCGCTGTAAAATTCCACAGGCAGCCCTGAACAGGCAGAAACTAGGTCAGCACTGTTATTGCAGAGGGAAGAGGAGTGAGCGAGAGAGAGAGAGAGAGAGCGAGAGGAAGAACGAAGGAGAGACAGGGAGAGAAGAAGAGGTAGAGAGAAAAGGGGTGATAGAAAATGGTAGAGATTAGAGAAAGAGGCAGTGAGAGAGGAGAACAGAGCGAAGGAGAGCAGAAGAGAAGGGATTGTGTGGGGAGGATGAGAACACTGAGACACACGACATTGTCAGACAGACAGGAGCCTTGACAAACTCACACATGAAAGCAACAAGCATGCAGACGGTCACGCATCAAAAACATCTGCTCAATTTAACAACATGCACGGGACTTTTCTGATGCGCAAAAGTGTACATGTGCTGACCGTTGTCTACTTGTGAAAAAGGCAGATGTAAACAAAGCAGCTGAAGTGAGGAGGCCAACTTGTAAATGACATTCAAAGTGAGGAGGCACAGGTGAAATGAGACATACTTATAAATACAAAGAAAAGCAGACATGTTAACTAATGACTTGGGATTTCCCTTGCCAGATTAATGTCTATTTCAGATGATTTGTGTCTTAAAACAAACGGTAAATCATATCTCAGCCAGGCCTGTCATATTGTGTTGCTTTTTGTTAAATCAGCCCTCCACTGTCACTCACATCTGCAGAGCAATAAGTGTTGTGCAGGAAATCCCTTATGGCAAGAGACGGCCTGCTACAAGTGGGCGGACACAGAAAGAGACACTGCTACGGATAAAAAAAAGTACCATCTCATCTGACGCGTATGACGCCTCTTCGCTTGTTGTCTATCTCCCTGTGACGCACACAAGCAATGCACATGCAGAGCATGCAAAACATGTCGCCTGAGCATGACGGGCAGCTCCTAAATGTGCTTGTTCGTGAGACGTGAATGCCCAAGCGTGCAGGACGTACACTGAAGCACTATCATCACACACACCTTTCAATTATGAACACAGATGTGCCCATGAACTAGCAGGGACCCTAGAGCAACAATCTAAGTAAACAGCCAGCCTCTTCCTTTACTCCGCAACAGGATGTTGTGCACAGACAAACATGTGAGTGGACCTGTGAAGTGTCCATCAACTGTATTTACACTGGAGGCACTACAAAACCACACAGCAGGAACAGGTGCTCGACTGGAGCAGAACAAATCAATAACCTGATTTATGTAAACTTGACAGTAAAAAAATATGCTGAAACACTGGGCTTTTGTGTGACAGAGATTCTTGTTTCACAGGCTTAAAGGAAATGGTGACATTATTTCAACCAGCTCTCTTTAATTAAAGCAAAACACGAAGGCCCTGTTTAACAAAAGGGAAGCAATCAAAGGGATCAGTTAAAATAATAACATTGACTGAGATGAGATAAATTTGGTAGACACCATTAGTTAGTTGTCTACCAAATCTATATGGGAAATCACTCAGAGAGAACCCCAGTGCTGAGAGTGGCCTTGCACTACACAAGGCAGAGCGGCAGAGCAGCCTGGCTGCGTTGCCACCTCAAGGCCTTGAACCAAGCATTGGGCAATGTGTTTATTCCACTAAAACTGGTATGCTACTTGGACTAATAACTATTAAGATATTTAATGACCACACTTTTCAGCCAATTTCAGTGAGACTTAAACTTGATGGACTTGAAAATTAAGTGTTTTAAATACAGATCTTGTTGATCCAAACAGAAAGCACGTTTAAAGCCCACTTTTACTACCAGCTGATTTTACTTACAAGTGACAAAGAGCAAACAGCATTTGTGAATGCATTGCTAAGCATCAATAAAATGTCTTTAATTAACAGTTAAACAAGTATTTTTCTCTCCTTCATTCATAATTTTATTTTTTTTTAATTTAATTTAAAGTTTCTCATCACACCTTAATTACAGCATTGTGTCATATTTTGTTAGCTATTTAAACAATGTCTGTGCTTGATTATTCTGAATTAAGTGACAAAGAAGTTGCCTTTATGTAAATCAAGTCACTTGAGAGGTGAAATGACCCCGGCACCTGTTTACAGCCTTGGTGAAATCAGCGGCATTACAGAAACACGGACTAATGACAGGGCAGTTCAGAGAAAGGCCAAATCACTAGGCAGCTGAATGCACACACTGCAACAATCTTGCTACAAGGCAAAAAAAGTAAAATTTGTCCTAAAGACACATGGAAAAGGGAAGTTCAAAAATAAACATGTCTCAGATACTAAAAGAGCATTTCGAAAGTTGTAAAGCAGTTCGAGATCATCTGTCTCATGTGACCCTTGTGGTTCAGCTTATCTACTCTGTGTGTCAGACATCAGCGGTCACTGTTTAACCTAAAATATCAGATAAAATATTTAATGACAAGGAGAAGAGAATCAGAAAAGAAAAACATTTTCCTTTTTTTCAACCATTTCCCCATCTCTGTTATCTCTACCAGAGGTCAGTCGTGTTAATTGATTAATCAGTGCTTCTGCTTCTAAATTACTTTACTCTTAATATTAGCTACACCCTGAATTCAGTGTTTTGCCCTTGGTTTTTTTTTCACAATATCAACACTTTTGGTGGAAATCAAAGGACAATACTCTCAAAACGTTTCAATAAAATAGTGGCCCAGGGTACAAAAGTAGCTGACACAGTGCTACTTTTATACCCTATGATTTGATATCAGGTTCAATGCAAGCAGCCATATCTGCATTTTATAATAAATAATAAACAAAATAAAGTTTGTCAGTAAGAACACACAAAAATCTTACAATTTGTTGATGTAAAAAAGAGTGAATTAATGATATTTTTGTGCGTACCAACTTTAATGGAAATATAATGGAAAAACGGTAAATTAATGTGGCAGAGAATCTCCGATGATTATCACTCACTGCACAGTGTGCGTGCACGAGGCTTTGATAACCTGACGTCTGTTGATGTATAGTATTTAATAGTCTTTAATTCGTCTTTAGTAGTCTTTAATTTGCATGCTCTTCATAATAACTTTTCAAAGCATTGACACTGAATTCACCGACCTCATTTTAAAAGTAGTTGCAGGGAATATATTACTCGTGTGATTAAAAAAAAACAAGCAGCAATGAACCAAAGTTATCCTTTGAAGTCATCTTCAACCGTGATGTGCACTCATTTTTTGTATGTGTGTATATATAAAATTTTAGAAGGAGCGCCTACAAGGCAAAATTTGGGCTTTCCAGCTGGCGAGCCAGCGGCAAAGGAGCGTGTGGGAAGAGGAAGGTAACGGTTAGGCTTTCTACCAGTGAGGGGCAGCCAGAGGGGCCCGAGTTTCTGAGCAGCAGTTGGTCTGTGAGGAGGAGGGTGTATATCTCCACACAAGGGTGTGCACGGGTGGGAGTGGGCATCATTAGAAAGAACAGCTACTGAACTCTTTGCAACCCCCCGGCCAAGGGAGCACGGTGAAGCCAGCCAGATGGGATGGAAGGAGGAAAGGAGGGAGAGACGGAGGGAGGGAAGAAGGGAGGAGGTGTGTGGAAGGGAAGTTGGTATGGGCTGGGGAGTGGCTGAGCAGAGGTGGCACTGGTAATTGTGCTGTGAGTGAGGGAGGTGAGGGAGACTTCAAACACATCTCCTCCATGTTCAAATTTCATGGTTTCCTTGTCTTTGTGATCCCTCTCAGCTTGACTCCCTCTCTCCCCCAGACCCCAACACACAACCCCCACATCATCTCTCCCTCCCCATGTATCAAAATTGTCCTATGGTGGTGGGGTTTTTTTTCATGCCGCTTCACGAAGCAGTAAACATAACACCATTCTCTCTACGGCCCGTTAGCGATCAACTCGCTAACGGTGGGGTGGATATTTCTCATCATGCTGCTCAGAGCATAGGCTGACTCTATAAAGAGCTGTAAAACCACAGACGCAACCCTGGTGACACCGCCACTATGGCTTTTTAGAGCTAATGCTAAAAAAAATATTTTGTGTTTTATGCAGAATTTAGTTGAAGAAGGCACACTTTTTCAGTCCTAACTCACCATGACATTTTTGCACTGTTAATATTTTAAAAAGCCTGCTTAACTTTTGCAGGCCAATGATCACAAAGCCCTGCACCAGTTTCCTGACCACGAGTACATCAGCATCCTTTATGTTGTGGTTGTTAGAAAAACTTTAAAAATGTAAACCAAGTAAACCCGCTCCATCCGGTGAGCTGCAAGACCTGCGTGTTTTTTCCTTCCTAATGCTTCTGACAACATTACAGCAGTGTATCATGGCATTAAACCGCCCTGATCTTGTTTGACCTGTGACCCTAGACGGAGTTGATCATATCTTCCATGAATTTTTCACATGTATGGATGCATGGCATCCACGGAAACGTGTGACACGGTTGTCAGCAGATGCTCTGTTGTTTTGGAAAAAAGTGAGACATGGGGCAGCAACAAGGGGATTGGTGACATCAGTATGCCCTCTACTGCTCCACAACAGACAACCTCCAGTGCAACAACATGCGGGTAAAATGGAGGACAAACTGGGCAGCACACATTTGTAATCAAGGCCATCACTTTTGGACTAAAAACAACTCTTTCCTGCCATCTTTACAAGTTTTGTCCCTCAACGCTCGCCCAGATGTTGTTCTTTAAGTTGATGGCAGGTGTGGGAGGTTGGCTCACCACCTTCAACACCTCAACAACAAGGCTTGGATCATGTTAAACATCTCTTTTGAAAAATGCAGGCAGCCCCCAGCCACTCACCTGTGGTGAATCACAGACACACAAGAGGCTTTGACAGATTAAAAGTTTCATCACAACCTCAAAACGAGTCATCGCTTTTGAAAAAGAACTGCGTGGTGCGCCAGCGACCGAGGGAAGGATGAGGGAGACAAGGCCTGTTATTGGCACACACACACACACACACACACTCTCACCAACGCATACACGCACACACAAATATGCTTCAACAAACACACACTGCACAAATACACACACCCACCAAGCCTCACGCCCCCTTGAACAGGCACAGTACATTAAAAATCTTTTCCTCCTCTTCAGGATTGAAGTAACTAAGGCTACGGCAGCAGAGAGAAGCAGAAAAACAAGTAGGAAAACAACAGAATTTGACACTCTCCTCCTCTTATTCTCTGTCTACGTCTCAGGAAGACAAGCATACGAGAAAACGTACCTCGGAAAACCTCCTGCTGCATCTCTGCTGCGATGTGTTCTCTCCCCTTAAACTCCCTCTCCCTCTCCCTCTCTCTCTCTCTCTTTCTCTCTCTCCCCCTCTTGGTCTGTGTATGCACACGTCTGTGTGTGTGAGTGTGACAGTCAGTGGGAGAGAGACACAGAGAGAGAGCGAGAGAGAGAGAGAGAGAGCGAGAGAGGCGGTGCACACATACACACATATACAGGCAGCAGTGTGTGAAGACAGAGGGCAGGAGCGATTCTCACACTCCAACTTGCTTGCTCTCGCTTTCACTCTCTCTCTCTCTTTCTCTCTCTGTCTCTCTCTCTCTCTCTCTCGCTCACTCACTCCCCCTTTTCTTGCTCCCTTTGCCTCTCTTCTCACTCCAGTTTTTGCCTCTGACACACGATTCTTAGCTTTTTTTGCTCTCTTTTTCCAGCTAGTGCCCCCCGCACTCCTGCCTCCTCTTCTCCTACCCCACTAAATCCAATCTTCTTTTTATTTGGAAGTGTTCTTCCTTCTTCTCTCCCGGCATACTCACACACACACACACACACATGCACATACACACTACTTTATATACACAAAGCTCAGTGATAGGAAGAGGGAGGGAGAGGCAGAGGGAGACATAGTGGGAGAGCAAGCAAGCAAGCAAAGCAAGAGGACGCCATTTAAGCAGTTTGTTACGAGCACTGCAAGTCCCCAAAATGGCTGAAAACAAACAGGAACCACGCCAACTCACAAAAACCTGGGCAGAGGGAGAGACAGACAGGCAGCAGGAGAGTGAGAGGACTGAGAGCGAGGGAGACACAGGCAGTCAGACGGAGAGTTGGACACAAACTGGTGGAAGTCTGCTGATGGATGGGAAACAAGTCTGTGACCCGAGTGAAGTTGAGGGAAGAAATGGTGGCACTAAAGGAACAATCCAGCAATTTAGAGGGGCCTCTGGAAAAGTCTGACTACTTCAGAGAGTCCTGTCCTATAAAGAGTTGTCAAAGTCACTGGTTTAGACATCCCACCTATGGGTGCGTTCACAGTTGTCATGTTAAGTTTGACTGAATTGAACTTAAACACACCAAAGAAACATCCTCAGATCAGTTGTAAAGGTGGATCTCAGTCAGAGCCCAAGCAGACACTAGCACACCAAATAGTACAAAACCACATCTAAAAAAGATAAGACCCCAAGTTATTTGCACAAACTGTGGGAAGGTTTTTGTTTCATCAAAGCACCTCATGCTAAAAATACCTAAACTCCCAGCATTGTGCATGTGGAGTCTTCGACTTCAGGTGAGATGCTGGCCTTGCATCAGACCAGCCTTGTGAGTGCAGGGCAGTAAAGAAATCTATGACTGACCAGCTGACTGACACAATTGTCAAATGGTAGGCCAGGGCCTATAGACCGATTAATATTATTGAGGACAATGCCTTCACAGGAAGGTTTTAAAAACCAAACTTTTTGTGCAGAATTTCAAATCCGGAGTAATAAAAAGTGACTACAACCGTTTTAATTCCAGTTGCCTTGTTTGATCAGTAATGAAAATATGTCTGAAAATTAAGCAGCCCAGGACCATCCTGCATGTCATACAACATCTTGTCTGGCTAATCAGCTTTCATCGCTCCATGGCCTTAGTTTTCAACAAGCACATTAACCTGGATTATCACTGTGTAACAACATAATATGTGTGTATGTCTAGTTGGCCGGGGCAGGGTCCCTAATGACCAGTGACACGTGGAAGGCTTTGACCGATCAATTCATTATACTGGCCAAGATTACACTGTGGTCAAACTGCTATAATAGGGGTTACAGTCCAAGAAAGCCATCACCATGACAGTAACTCAATCCTCTATTTTAACCAGGAACAGTTACACTTCACAAGCATCAAACTGCAAATGCACTTGAACTCCAACTGGGCTCTTGGTGCTGAGTGGCAGTTCATATGTGTTCGAATTAACAGAGGATTATTAAATGTGATGACGTTTCACATTTTTAGTAGAACACAAATAGCAGACGGGAAATCGAGAAAGAAATTAAGCTGCTGCAAGACTGGTGTCATTTCTCATGACACTTCACATGGCTTATTGTGCAGACCACATAAAGACTGTGTAGTGTGTGAGTCCTTGTTGCTTACGTAGCATGACGTCAACTGCAAAGACCCTTTGTGACATTTCAAATGGCTACATGTGAACAACCAGGGACAGAATCTACGTCAGAGACACTTTTATGTCATCGTTTATCAGCTTTTAGGTTGAAGTCTACCAACATTCATAAAAACTACAAATGAAAAGCATCCATTTTATTTTGCGGCACTAAACTATCACCCTCCCTTCGCTACTGTAGTTGCGTCACTGCACCATCACGGAGGCCTGCAGCTGGGTATCAGTTGATGATTCATCCATATCCATGAAAAATGTCTCATAACCCTTGACGGTCATTGGAATTTCTACATATTTCCTTTCAGCCTTTATTGGCCGTGAACCACTTGGGGAACTAAGATGAGAATGTATGCTCCCAGATGGAACAAGAAAATAAAGGGGAGGGGTGGAAGAATGTTCTAGTATGTTTATGCCACAACGCCACCACACTTCCCACTGTCCTTTTGAGTGGAACTGTTTCCCCCCATACCCACCAACTGGACCCTTCCGCCAACAACCCTCCCTCCTTCTACTTTTTCCCCTGCCCTTTCCCTCTTTCTCCCTCTCTTTCATCACCCTCTCGCCCTCATTGTAGCCTGCCACACTTGTCTCCATGGGAACTGCTCTGGGATTGGGTGTTGTTCCTGTGACCTCTCTAGGTCTTGGGAGTTGAAGACTCACAATCCACACCGTGCACCCCTGCATGTTGTCAAAGTGAAGAAGAGATATGTGGCGGCAGCTCTGGGTTTCAACATGACGCCTGACACTGAAAACTTGAAGAAAAGTGTTGTAGAGATGGGTGTTACAAAAAGGGCTGTCTGTGTGAAGCAGATTGGCTATTGGTAAAGACAACAGTGCGTGTGTGTTCCAAGAGTGCGCCCACTCGGTCCACAGATGTGTACTGGCATTGTCCTGTAAGCAGCCGGCCACCAACTCTGTATTTAGAGGCATCCCTGTGGCCCAGACGTCCCCATTCATTGATGATTGGCCAAACGTGATCATGCTATTTTTGTGCTTGAAGCGACACATAAATACAAATTTGAATACACAAGGTTCAGGAACTAAAGAGGCCATCTTGCCCCCTTAAGAATATACCAGCCAAAATGAAGGAAAGCAAGTGTCGAAGGTGAATCTGAATGTTGTGAAGAGCTACATGAGGGCAGCAGACATGGCCAACACGGTCTACCTAAATGATACAAGTACATTTGTGTTTATGGGTCCAGACTTCTGTTGAGTTAGTGGAGGTTTGATTTAGGTAAGTACAAACGTTGGACCAAAACTGGATCAAAACTTGTAACTGTATTGAAAATGCATTGGTTTTGGGACAGCATTATACCCTTTGCAAATTAAACACATCAACCAAATTTAAAAGGGACAATGCTGTACAGCGAACCACTAACACTTCTTGCTATACAAGCATTAAATGGGATATGTTGCTAGGCTACAGAGCATTCCAATCACGTTCTGTTCTACTATAGGAATATTAAAATGTTCGTCAACTGTTACTCTACCAGTTTATCTCCACCTTCCTCAAATGGCCAAAGACTGGGCCACTGAGAGGCTGTCTGTGGTCTGCAGGTGGCCCATAGGCCGCAATTTGAATAGAATAACATATAAAAAAACTTTTATAATATTAAAGTTTTATTGTTTCTAGATAGTTCCTAGAAGACATAACAGAATAGAATCATAAATAAAGAATGTAATTGCCACAGTCAGAGTAGTAAAAGCTCTTTTAATGCTACCCTGCTGGTGACAGCTAACAAAGTAACCCGTCTGTGAAAGGAAACCCTATTTTGTCCAGTTCCAAAATTCTTTATTGGCAGAAAAAATGCATAATTGGAAGTTGTAATCAAAGGTTGTACCTGACTATAGAAAAATGTAAGTTTAAAGAGGTAGAAATGCTGTTCAAAAAGAACATTCAACATATATATATTTTGTTGGATCTATTTAATTATTGCTCGTTTCCTATGAGAAGATCAGTCTTATTACCTAAGAAATTCAGACTAAATTTGTAATAATGACATAATATCTGACAAACCCAGAGGCATTAGCAAGCATTTGTTAACATCCTCAGTAGTCTAAAGGAAGCAATGACTAACCTGCTCTTCTGCTGACTTGGACTCAGATCAAAGTGGGAAGTCGAATGACGACGGTGCAGTTCAAATGTCAGTGGATTCTTAAAGACAAAGCCGTGTATTTACAAGGACGGCAAAGCAAGCCCTGTGTCTGTGGCTCGTACAAGGTAATGGGACAATGACGTGGTCCCCTACGGAACATACAATATGTTCAAATTTGCACAGATAAACATGACAAATGTTTACAGTTGGTGCCAGACGTCAAACAAACAGTGAAGTGCTTTAGGTCCTCTGTACTGTCTAACAGATAGAGAGCCTGTTCTATGAATAACCCGATGTGTCCTTCCAAGAGATGTGTTCAAGCATGTTCTCTGCTGTTTACTGAAAATCAGAGCAACACCTGAGTAACAAGGAACAGAAACTGTTCGCAACTGAAATGCATATTTAACATAAGGCACCACTGCAGAAAAAAGCCTGATAACTATTCTATGAATCTCATTGCAGAAATTAAATGTTTTCAAAGGTTCATGTCAGGATTTTTTTTTTAATCAGTATTTTTAAAAACATACAAATGAAAAGCCAATGATTACAACATAACACCAAAGCATTTTGTCTGAGTCTGTCATCTTGGCCTCTGCTATATTAGTCCATCAAGTGTCCTCAAGTGCCAGAAATCTGTCAAATGCTCATTTTTATATATTTTTCTCTTTGAAAAATCAAAACTTTTTTGCTCTAGTCTAGAAAAACCCTTTCTTCCACATCACATACTGAAGAAAACCCCATCTAATAAAATGTTATAGGAGTCCTTGAGGCGACCAGGCTTCAGCTTGGCAACAGTGAAGTGGACTTTGACTGTGCCAATGAAAATCTGAATATTAGAGCTCTGCCCCAACATCCTCTCTCCCATGGAAACATGTCAAACCACATGGCGAGAGGTCCAGCAGGGTTTTTAAACTTCTATTCCAGAGGTCACTAAAACCAGGTTTTACTGTCAGGAATATTTGTGTGCAATTACTCTTTAACCTTAGGAAGGTTATACTGTATAATTCAAGTTAGAAAACTGTCTACATAACAAGCTGCTTTATGTATCTCATCTCTTTCACATGTTTTTCTAATTAGGAGACTTATGACGGAACATAAAAATTTATGTTTTGCACCTTATTTTGAGATGCCATTGAACAAAACCAGGGAACTGTACATCACTTTGTAGTTAAAAGACAATTCTGCTAAAACAGTTAGTTCATACATTGCTCACAGACTGTAATAAATCTCATCAAACAGACCACAGAGATTTTTTTTAGGTCAAATAAAGGAATAAGGAAAAAAAGAAAAAAAAGATTGCAAAACAAACATAACAAGCGGAAACTATTTTTTCTATTATTAACTATTCTTTCTTTGACATGACGGAACCACAAATCTTGTCTTAACATGACTCACATCATGTTATTTAGGTTAATCACAGTTGAATGAACAACTGCATTTGAATGGAAACTTGTAAGTTTCATTATTGATGAAATCACTAATCTGAAACTATAAAAAGAAAAGTACATTTTACCTCATAACAAAACTGTGAATTCCGCTGTGCCACACATATAGGACAACAATGGGGGCCTTACATAGCCAACCACTCGTTAGCTATTCCTCAGAATTCAACACTCCATGCTGTAAATTTCAATGTGATGTCTGTCACGTCAGTGTCAACTGTCTAGTTTTTCAATACTGGCTCCTACATGAATAACCATGAAGTTTTTTGCACAACCATAAACCCAACAGGCACGTCCCTGAAGCTGCCATGGTGAGTTGCAACAAGCACGTCACTGTGTGGGTCACAGCTCTGCTGAGTCACAAAAACCATCCCTGTGCACAACAAGAGGGCAAAACGTCTGAGGGTATCAGGTGGAAATATGACATACAACATTACAAATAACACACCATTAACAATCACTCTGATATGCAATAAAGCCGCTAGCAAAATATGGTTGTGTAACAGAAAGGACACGGCGAGGAGAAGAGGAAGCAAAGGGTTTGTCTGGATGTTGCCAAAGGGGAATGGAAAGGATAGGTGGAAAATCATCTGGGAGGGGTGCTTGATATGGAGTGGAAGGGGAAAAGCGCGGGTGGAGGGGTGTTTTTTCCACTGCCAGAGAGAACGGTTAAATCAAATTAATTAGCTCCTTCATCTCCAGGCAGCTACTCAGGCATGTTGAACTGGCGAAGACCAACATTCGGTGGGAGAAAGAATGGGGCTGGAAGCAAAAGAGAAGGGGAGATAGTCCAGTGTGGAGGGGTGAAAAGCCTGCTGCGTATGTGCGCCATTCAAGAGGACAGGCAGCAGATGGGAGGGGTGCATAATGCTCTGATAAGCATGAGGGTTGTTTTGCTGGAGCCTCTGGTGAGGCGGAGGAGGAGGAGGAAGTGGCTACATATTGGCCGACGCCGTGCGCTGCTGCGCTTCAGGGCGATGGTACTTCCTGTTTCTAGACAGCCTTTATTTTGGGTGTACTGTAAACATGCCTGCTTCTCGGCATGTCCCTTTAAATATCAAACAAACACCTTATTGGGAACTTGCCAAAACACAAGTAGCTAAGGAAGTATCGAGAGACAGACAGAAAGAAAAACAGAACAGCAACAACTGGACAATGTGAGAAAGAAGCCGCACGGAGGGGAGAACAAAGTGAGGCAGATGGTCAGAGGCGAGGGCCCTGTGTGATGGAACAGAAAAGTTTAGGAGCAGTAAAGCACACAATAAAAACTGGGAAATGAGGGGAAAAGATTAATATATACAAAAGGGAGCCAAAACAGCAAGTGTGTAGGAAAGAGGAACAGAGAAGGGGGATGCGGAAAAGGAACTAAAAACAGCAAGAGGGAGGGATAAAAAAATTAAGAATCTGCATATTAGGGAGAATTAATTGGAGAAAGGGTTGTGTCTAGAGTTTAAATAAAAAGAAGTAGAAAAAAAGTAGATTCACACTAATGAATAGAGCTTCAGAACTTTTTAAAATAAGTAAGAATGGGAGAGGGAAAATGAAATGCATAGCAAAGGAAATCCTGGGAGAGAGCACCATAGGTCAGGAGCATGGAGAAGAGAGTGGTGGAGTTTAGTGCGGCAGGTTGCCTAGACAAGACTTGGCGGCACAGAGAGAAACCCAGATTAGCACTAAGCCGCTTGCAATGCAACATGGGATCAAGAGCAATTAATTTAGCACACAGAGTTCCAGGAAGAGAGTGAAGAACTTAACAAAATGTAGAACCACTACAAAACCGCTGCGTCCTCTGAACCTTACACAGAATAACTTTATCTGTCCACGGCTAATGTCTAAGAGACGCTTTGAAAAAAAATTGAGCAGATTAGCTTGACAAGAGTGTGTGTGGATGATAAAAGGAAGAATACAATAAAGATGAGGACACTTGGCAGGGGCTGACATCAGCCAAAACAAACACCCGGAGAACAGGACATTCTCTTGCAGACAGAAAAGAGTTGTTCTGTTCCAATGGGCTCTTGTAGAGCATGCCTCCAGCCTTGCATCACTCATTTTCATTGCAAAACAACATCACGATGTGTAATAGAGAAATACATACTACAATCTACTTATGTTTATCTCCAGGATCTAATAAAAAAGTGCAACATTGCATATTTCAGTTGCCAACTTCAAAACTTAAATTGCTATCCTAAAACAGGGCTGGACATTTTACATATATATAAAGGACCAAAAATATAAAGAAACAAACTATACTATGGCAAATAAGAGCCATAAAATAGTTTTAGCAAATACTTTTTATAAACATCTGGTGCAGAATATAGCAACTAAAATCTAAGTATAGTTTTAATTTTATTATAAAAGCTCTACTCTTCTCATCACCCCGCCTGCAGCTGTCCCCCCTCTTCTAGTTCAGTTTGTATCCTGTTACAAAGACCCTCCCTCCGCGACCTCTTCACCAACCCATGTACACAGTCTGTGACATCATCATACAAGAGCTCCCTCTACAGTAAAAGAAAACCTACCGTTTACGAGAAATCATGCTTAGAGGACATATACGTGTAGGTTGACTATCTGTCTCTGTCTCTCTAAATCACACTGCTCACATTTACATAGTAGAATTAACAAAGTAGAAACTAAAGATAATTTTCTGAAATAAATCGTTTGTTATATAAATATATATACTATATGTGTGTGTGTGACCGCTGCTCTAAAAGTACATCCACCCGTTTTAAACTCTCATTTTTGAAAGGGAATTTAAAACAAACAAACAAACAAACAACCAAAAATATTATCCTGTACATCTCCACTATGGTCTTCTCCAGTATAATTACTTACAAAAATACGCAGAGATTAGATTCAAAATTAGTCGGAATACGTTATTAAATTGAGGTTTATACGCACTGCTCATGGTAAAAACAAAGTCCATGTAGTCGACATTTTATCAACCTATATATACACGCACAACCTTTTATTCCAGCCCATGTACTAACCTTTCTGAAGTGTAGACGTGAAATAATGGTGGGAGCCGCTTCTGCACCACGCAGCTTGCAAATGCTGATTGTTCTTGTTTCTACCAGAGGAGGGAGCCAAGCTCCTCGATAATGAGTTCTCTGTACGGTCATGGTATTGCATGGCACATGGTGAACAAAGTATTCCACTGTCACATTTCTCTGAGCATTATCCAACCACACATGCATGTTGTTACCCCTTTACTAATGCAATTGAAAATGTGTTTTCTCACAGCAAAAGGGTACAGTAGATGTATCCTCTCACCTTGAATAAATCACGGCTAGAATGGCGATATTTTCTGCTAGACCTGCAAAAAAGAGATGACGACAAATGCAAGGCTTGTTCATGGCTGCAACACATAACTACTGAGCAATTCCAGTCAAAACGTTTGAACACAATATGCTGTGTTTTTAAGAACTGGTGACAGTCAACTGGTGACAGAGAGTCAACTGTTTAGTTCAATACCTTTATTTAAACAATCAAAGTTACAAAAAGTGAAAAAAAGTTACAGCTTTTTCGCCACTTCAGGAGCAACATCAAGTTACAGGTTATGTAACCAGAGTGAAATGATATTGTGAACTGGTTCAACCATTGTGTCTAGCTTTGGCTTCAGTTTTCATTTCCTTGATTACTCTTCCTAAAAATGTTAATTCATACACAAAATTTGTATTTATTACGGGAACGGTAAGAAAGGTGTCTGAACATGACACTGATACAGATTTTATTTTAAAAAGTTTAAACGGTATAAAGTTACAACAACCAGACGTAATCATGACACATAGCTGAGTGTAAACAGCATAATTCAACAGATACATAACGCCCGACTTGTTAAAAGGTTTAGTCCACATTGAAAAACACGTATTAAGAAATTTAAAACGTTTTTAAAAGGACGGAATAAAGCTTAACGAGTGTTTATTACAGTAACAGACTGGTTGTTAGACTAGTACGTTGCAAAATGGCTTCAACTTTCGACATCGACCAGAAGTCTAGACACTTAAACAAAGAGACGACTTCGATATTTCAACAGAAACATAACAATAATCAAGAAAAATCTAGTTGCTCGTGATTTATAAACTCTTTTTTTAAGTTTTAAAGCTCAATTAACCTACCTACAGCGACGTCAAAAAATATACAACCACCTACATCTTTCTTATTACAAGAATAACCAATCGCCGCCATGTTGGGAGCTAATGAAGAAGCGGCGTTTGGCTAGCTTTATTAACATTTATTTACTAACATTTTGATTCCAATGCCACCAATAACAACATACACACGTATGAAATTATATTAAAGAGTTGATAAAAGTTGGCTCGGAAGAACAAGTATTTACTTAGCCAATGATTAACTAGTACGCAGCTAGCTGGTTAGCCCTTAAAAGGTTGTGCCATGGAACAACACATACATTAAGAGTTTATTTGAAAAGAGTTTATAATTAGCATACATTGATTTGCTGTAAAAATATAAAGCCGACACAAAGAGTCTGAAACATACCGTCGATATATGGTAACAATACATTAAGCTACCTAAATAGATAATGGATTATAAAGATGCGACATACGAACCCGTTTATGTAGATTAAAAAAAATTAAATTCGCTTTGTCGATTACATGCCATTATTTAACAAAGTGCTTATTAAAATATACAGATCAAAAACTAAAGAGCGAACAAACGCTGCTTGGCCGCCAAAACGAAGGGATTTTGGGCTGCCTTTCAAATATGGCCTTAACAAAACTACCACAATTAACAAAGAAAATGAGAACGTTTGAGCATGCAGACTATTCCTTTCAACAAAAAAATTAAACACGGCATATATATTTGAAAGGGCGTTCAAAATACACACAAATATGCAAAAAACCAACATTCAAGGCTTCTCCCACACTTTCCTATGGGTTGTACGGAAAACCCAGGCCCTTTGCTCGGCCGCAGCGTCGGGGCAAATCCGAGGCTTCTAACAAAGTCCCGCCGATGTAAAAATCCACAGAAGGAAAAAATCTTTCGTTGCTATGCTCCTCAAAAGACTTCGAAAAAACTCCATTCTATGTTGTTTTGGGTGAGAAACTGTCGTGTATTTCAACGTATCTTCCAGTTACATAGCGGCTCGTTTACAGGCCTCAGATCCTCAGCCACTTTTCTAAGAGCCCAGGCTGATCCAGAGCGAGACGAACGACACAACAGAGATTTTTTTTATTTTTGCTCAGAGGGAAGAAATCCGGATCGGCCGAACTCGACAAACATCGGAAAGGGGAAGGGTTTGGTCAGAATTATGCAAATTAAAACCATTTCTTTGTGGCTATTGGTGAAACCGTCTATATTGTTCAATATTAATAGGTAGACCGACGAATAAAGAGCATTGTTGTTGAATATTCATTTTTCAGCGTGACATGCACTCTGTTCCTCCTACACTGTTTTGTTAAAGCCAATAGTAGAGAGGTATAAACGGATTGACGCCCGCCCTCCTATGTGATTCGTTAAGAGAAAAAGCACCATCTCTCATTGGTGAAACGTGAGATAAGATGCATTAGTAATGTGGCCATCTTGTTAAGCCAATGAGCGTTTTACTCTGGAGTCCAATGTCCCGCCTCAGTAAGACTTTGCCCCTGTTACTCTGTGCTTGAAACCCCGTAGTGAGCGCTCAGTCTATAAAAACAAGCGTTGCTGCCGTTTTCTCTCAGAAGCGCTCAGAGCGCTCCACAGTGTAGATCAGGAAAAGGGAGGGGATTAGATCTTAGCCAGATTAATATCAAAGGAACTTAGTTAAAACTAAGGCAGTCATAGTAGAATTCACTGGGACATCGCCCTCGGAGACTTTCCGGTCACCGTTGGCGGCCTGACCCGATTCGTGCTGAAAATTTCAAGGCTTGTTCCTGCCTGACAAAGCGGCGTGCCGAGGAAGGACGCGTCTCTTTGAATAGACAGGATGCACGGACCGCCCTCCGGTGACAGCGCATGCCCATTGCGCACGATCAAGAGAGTTCAATTCGGCATCATCAGCCCAGATGAGCTTGTAGGTTTTCTTTTTGTGGGGTAGAGGGGATCTTTTATAATATTAAAAAAATTGATAAATCACACACGTTCCAAACTTCGATTTCTCATCTATTCTCGTCGTTTATGTGCATAACTGTTAAGACATGGTTCTGTTTTCAACGGGAGTGCTTGCTTTTGCTGTTAGCCTAGCTTGTGCTAATTAGCATGTAGCAGAAGTTAGAACAAAACTTAAAGCACAACATTATAACAATTACACAACCTTCGATATGAATTAAACTCCCATCCTATTTATCTAACACGACTTTAACCCCTCTTTTAAGTAAGTATAGACTTTAATTTGTGGCTCTTTGTGTTTAACAAAACGAGTTTTCACCCGAGATCGTCTTGTGACATCGATTGATTGTTCAGTTGATGAAAGGCCACAAATAAAATGTACAAATTTAATCATATCGTGTAGTGCAAATGTTTCTTTTTTTATCTTAGTTTTTATATCTAGATTTTTAAATAGAATTAACACGTTTCCATGTTTTACCGTCTGGAGAGAAATAACATGTGACAAGTAAATAACACGTGACTAGATATCACAAAATAAAATGTAATGACTTATTGTAACATTTGAAAGATTATTTTTACTGTGAAAATACATTTACACGTACTGTTATTAGAACGCATCTGCCTAAAAGTATATTAGATATAGATAAGATTGTATATAGATTTCTATAATTGTAAAATAAACACGTATAATATAATCAGGTCTGAGTTTAGGCTCAGACCTGAAAACTTTGCTGCAATCCAGATTATGTTGTATATGTTTTTCTTGATGTGATGGCCATAATAGGCTGTGAGGATACCCTTCTCTCAATATTGTGTATAAAGTACCCTGTATCATATAAAGGCATCAATTCAAGCATTCATTTTTTGTAAAAACTTTTGCCTGCACAGAAACGGATGTCCGTTACAGAAGGGGGGATCAAGTACCCCGAAACAACAGAAGGAGGACGTCCCAAACTAGGTGGCCTTATGGACCCGAGACAGGGTGTCATTGAAAGAACAGGACGGTGTCAGACATGTGCAGGTAATGTATAATGACAGCCTTTTGCAACACAATAAATTAGTCACCAGTTAATCATCTATATAATATAATAACCATAATGATTACATGGTTTACAGGGAACATGACGGAGTGTCCCGGTCACTTTGGACACATAGAACTGGCAAAGCCAGTTTTCCATGTCGGTTTTGTAACAAAGATAATGAAAGTTCTCCGATGTGTCTGCTTCTTTTGCTCCAAGTTATTAGTGGATTCAGTAAGTTTTTCTATGTTAATACAGTATTTTTGTATCAAAATCACTTTTTTCACAAGTTCTTTTTTAACACTATATCCTCCTCTTTACAGAACAATGTTAAAATCAAAGATATTTTGGTAAAATCTAAAGGGCAACCCCGAAAGCGCTTGACACATGTCTACGAGCTGTGCAAAGGTAAAAATATATGTGAAGGAGGTGAAGAAATGGATAACAAATTTGGAGTTGAGCAGCAAGAGAATGAGGAGGACATCAGCAAAGAGAAGGTATTTTGGCACAGCCTTTTGTCATGGTGTTCATAGAAATTGTCAGTTATTCCTGGCTGATCTAGGGCTGTTTTATTTGTCATTTTTATCTTAGGGTCATGGTGGCTGTGGACGCTATCAACCAAGAATCAGACGCACTGGATTAGAGCTGTATGCAGAGTGGAAGCATGTGAATGAGGATTCACAGGAAAAGAAAATCCTGCTGAGTCCTGAGCGTGTACATGAAATCTTCAAGCGCATCTCTGATGAGGAGGACATCATCTTGGGCATGGACCCCAAGTTTGCCAGACCCGAATGGATGATAGTTACCGTGCTGCCTGTACCTCCACTGGCTGTGAGGCCTGCTGTAGTGATGCAGGGATCTGCTCGCAATCAGGTATAATATTACACACAAAACAAGTCTGTGTTTAAATGGTGTTTGTATTTATTTATATTTAACTTGTGACTTCTGTGTTGAAGGACGACTTGACCCACAAGCTTGCTGATATCGTTAAGATCAACAACCAACTGAGAAGAAATGAACAGAGTGGTGCAGCAGCTCATGTCATAGCTGAAGATGTGAAGTTGCTTCAATTTCACGTGGCCACAATGGTGGACAATGAATTGCCTGGCCTTCCAAGGGTATTCATGCACACGACTGCTTTTAAAATGCAGTTAATGAATATATTGTGACTTGTTTTCCAGATTTGCTTATTGTCATATATTATCTTTTTTCAGGCCATGCAAAAATCAGGTCGTCCTCTCAAATCTTTAAAGCAGCGGTTAAAGGGAAAGGAAGGGCGAGTTCGAGGTAACCTCATGGGCAAACGTGTGGACTTCTCTGCCCGAACTGTCATCACCCCAGACCCAAATCTGCAGATCGATCAAGTGGGAGTGCCGCGGTCAATTGCAGCTAATATGACTTTCCCAGAAATTGTCACACCCTTTAACATTGACAGGTAATCCAGAAATGTAACAAGACTGTTATGTGTAATAGGTAAAACTGAACTTTTTTTTTTTTTATCATTTTAGGTTTCATGCTTGCTAATGTGTCCATATGTTTGTTGGTAGACTGCAAGAGCTGGTACGGAGAGGCAACAGTCAGTATCCTGGGGCCAAATACATTATTCGTGACAATGGAGACAGAATTGACCTCCGCTTCCATCCAAAACCAAGTGACCTTCATTTGCAGATTGGCTACAAGGCATGTTCAAACCATAGCCATGTGCAGTAGTTATAATTTTCTTCTTGTTACGCTAAGTGAAATGTTTAGTTTTAGTCTACCTAAAAGATTCATTTTATTTCTTCCAGGTTGAAAGACACATGTGCGACGGTGACATTGTCATCTTCAATCGGCAGCCTACACTACATAAAATGTCTATGATGGGACACAGAGTTCGGATTCTTCCCTGGTCCACATTTCGACTGAACCTGAGGTATTCACACACAAAGACCCGACTTCACCCTTAACCTATAGGTTACATCAGAATTAGGAAATGTAAGATTCAGTTGCTCTAACATTTTGTCCTTGATCCCATCAGTGTCACTACTCCATACAATGCTGACTTTGATGGAGATGAGATGAACCTCCACTTGCCTCAGTCCCTAGAGACCAGGGCAGAAATTCAGGAGCTGGCCATGGTGCCCCGTATGATTGTTACACCACAGTCCAACAGACCTGTCATGGGTATTGTGCAGGACACACTTACAGCTGTGCGCAAGTTCACCAAAAGAGATGTCTTCTTAGAGAGGGTAAGGGTGGTAGTGTTGGCTGTAACATTTCTAAAGTGTTGTTGTTTTACTCACTCTGTGTGTTCTGCTGTTGCAGGGTGAAGTCATGAACCTCCTCATGTTCCTGTCCACCTGGGATGGGAAAGTGCCTCAGCCGGCCATCCTTAAACCACGTCCTCTGTGGACGGGCAAGCAGATCTTCAGTCTTATCATTCCTGGACACATCAACGTTATCCGAACCCACAGCACCCACCCTGACGAGGAGGACAGCGGTCAATACAAGCACATCTCACCAGGGGACACAAAGGTACATGGCATCAGTTGTTATGACAAAGAGATAGCAAGTGTGTGTTACAGTGCAATTAAACTTTTTTTTTTTTTACTGATGTAGGTTGTTGTGGAGAACGGTGAATTGATCATGGGAATCCTGTGCAAGAAGTCTCTTGGAACGTCGGCTGGCTCCCTCGTCCACATTTCCTACCTAGAGATGGGTCATGACATCACTAGACTCTTCTACTCCAACATTCAGACTGTAGTCAACAACTGGCTGCTTATTGAAGGTAAGATGTGAGAATTTAATGTTAATCTTAACCTTATATATAAAATATATCCATACGTTGTATAAAGTCAAGCCCACTCTGGTTTTTCATACTGAATTAACATGTTTCTGTCTTTCTAGGTCATTCCATTGGTATTGGTGACTCAATTGCTGATGCCAAAACTTACCTTGACATTCAGAACACCATCAAGAAAGCCAAACAGGATGTGATAGAAGTAAGCACAAAATCTACAAGTGAAATGTTTGCATTTGTGGACTGTTCAACAGACAATAGAGTTAATTCTATTTGTCGTCACCAAGGTCATTGAGAAAGCCCACAACAACGAGCTGGAGCCGACTCATGGTAACACACTGAGGCAAACGTTTGAGAACCAAGTGAATCGTATCCTCAATGACGCTCGTGACAAAACGGGTTCCTCTGCCCAAAAGTCTCTGTCCGAGTACAACAACTTCAAGTCCATGGTGGTGGCTGGTTCAAAAGGTTCAAAGATTAACATCTCACAGGTTTGAGCCTCTACATTTTCAGCTTTGTTTTAATCCAGAATGTACATTAGATTACATTTTGACATGTATCCTCTTTTCCTTCCCTTTCATAGGTTATTGCTGTGGTGGGGCAACAGAATGTTGAAGGTAAAAGAATTCCCTTTGGCTTCAAACATCGAACACTGCCTCACTTCATCAAGGACGACTACGGTCCTGAGAGCAGAGGCTTTGTGGAGAACTCGTACCTGGCTGGACTGACACCCACAGAGTTCTTCTTCCATGCCATGGGAGGCAGAGAGGGTCTGATTGATACAGCTGTCAAGACTGCTGAGACAGGTGAGCTTAAGTCATCTGGATGTGATTAGAACGATAAAGTGAGATTAGGGTTTTTTAAGTAGCCATAAAAATATCTTTCCTTCTTTTCCAGGTTACATCCAGCGTCGTCTGATCAAGTCCATGGAGTCTGTAATGGTCAAGTACGATGGCACTGTGCGTAACTCCATCAACCAGGTGGTGCAACTGCGCTACGGCGAGGACGGCCTGGCCGGAGAGAACGTAGAGTTCCAAAATCTGGTAACAATCAAACCATCTCACAGGGCCTTTGAAAAGAAGTGAGTCAAACACTTTTATACAAATATATTGTTTGTCTTCTCGCACCAAACACCGTGCTCAAAGATGTCTTGTTGTCCAATCTTCGTAGGTTCAGATTTGATTGCACTAATGACCGCGCATTGCGACGGGTGCTGCAAGAAGACGTGGTCAAAGAAGTGCAGACAAGCGCCCATGTGCAGAGTGCCCTGGAGAGGGAATTTGAGAAGATGAAGGAGGACAGGGAGAACCTGCGGACCATTTTCCCCACAGGCGCCAGCAAGGTTAGTAATTGTGTGCG
>NC_024307.1:25604256-25617540 GCF_000523025.1 Cynoglossus semilaevis | reverse complement strand
AGACAGCAAGGTTAGTAATTGTGTGCGAACAAATACTGCTCTGCAACACATACAAAAAGCTGCTGAGAAAAGAAAGCTGTAATATTTTCGCCTTGGCCTATAGGTGGTGCTGCCATGCAACCTGGCCAGAATGATCTGGAATGCTCAGAAGATCTTCCGCATTAATCCTCGTACCCCAACAGACCTGAATCCACTAAGAGTTGTCGAGGGTAAGAATAAAAATTGCAAAATAAATAAAGTGACTTTCAGCCACCAATGGCTGTTAATGCTTTCAAAACTAGCTGTTCTAAGACATAAGATCCACAAAAAGAGTAAAATTAAGTTTATTTTACCTTGACCTCATGCTAAACTACATGGGGAACCTTCATCTTTCCCGATAGATGAGAAACAGCACAAGTCTAGGAAATATAATGTGATGTTACAATTCTGATGCACCTCATCTTTGGAATATGCATTTTGACCTGCAGGTGTCAAGGATTTGAGTAAGAAGCTGGTGATTGTAAATGGTGATGACCCACTGAGCAGGCAGGCGCAACAGAATGCCACTCTGCTCTTCAACATACACCTGCGCTCTACGCTGTGCTCCAAACGCATGACAGAGGAATTCCGTCTTTCCACCGAAGCTTTCGACTGGCTCCTTGGAGAGATAGAGACCAAGTTCAATCAGTCTATTGTAAGTCCAGCTTAACAATCAATATCATCTACGTATGTACGTATGTCACAAAGATGTTTCTGTATTAAAAGTTCCTCACTTTTTTTTCCAGGCCCACCCTGGAGAAATGGTCGGTGCTCTGGCTGCTCAGTCCCTGGGAGAGCCGGCCACTCAGATGACCCTGAACACTTTCCATTACGCCGGTGTGTCAGCTAAGAACGTAACCCTTGGGGTACCACGTCTGAAGGAGTTGATTAACATCTCCAAGAGGCCCAAAACTCCCTCTCTCACCGTCTTCCTGCTGGGTCAGGCGGCACGTGACGCAGAGAGGGCCAAGGACATCCTCTGTCGACTGGAGCACACGACACTGCGGAAAGTAAGTAATCAGACAGCTCAGATGTTTTATCATTCTCTAAAAGCTACACAGTCTATACCATGTGTCTAATGTCATAACAACTACTGTTGTTCTTTTTTCAGTTGACAGCCAACACTGCTATTTACTACGACCCCAACCCCCAGAACACAGTGGTGACTGAGGACCAGGAGTGGGTGAACGTCTACTATGAAATGCCCGACTTTGATGTAAACCGCATTTCACCCTGGCTGCTGCGTATCGAGCTGGACCGCAGGCACATGACTGACCGCAAGCTGACCATGGAGCAGATTGCAGAGAAGATCAATGCAGGTGTGTTAGTTACACGTGTCCGTACACTGTAGTTAAAGTTAAAGACAGAAAGAGCACTTATGAATTTATCATGGTGGTCTCTCTTGAAGGTTTCGGAGATGACCTGAACTGCATCTTCAATGACGACAATGCTGAGAAGCTTGTTCTGAGAATCAGAATAATGAACAGCGACGAGAACAAGTTTCAAGATGTTAGTATTCATTTTAAATATTCTAAACACATTTGGCTTTTAAGAAAAAGCAAAAGAAAAGCCAAACCTTAATTAAATAAACTAGATATATCTTCACTCACAACTGTTTCTGCCTCCAGGATGAAGAGGTGGTGGACAAAATGGATGATGATGTTTTCTTGAGATGCATTGAGTCCAACATGCTGACAGACATGACCCTACAGGGCATTGAGCAGATCTGCAAGGTACATAGTTTGAGAATGAGGTTCTACAGAGACAGAGAACGCACTATTGTGACATTCTGGGACAAAGTTAACACTTGTTTTTGTACTTTTAGGTGTACATGCATTTGCCTCAGACTGACAATAAGAAGAAGATCATCATCACAGAAGAAGGAGAGTTCAAGGCCCTGCAAGAGTGGATCCTTGAGACAGACGGAGTGAGTCTGATGAGAGTACTAAGTGAGAAGGACGTAGATCCCGTCAGAACCACCTCCAATGACATTGTAGAGATTTTCACGGTAAAAAAAGTTATTTTTTTATTAAAAAGTTATTTACATCTTATTAGCCACACTTATCAGGTTTTCTGGGAGTCAACATTTTGTCTCTCCTACTGTTCCCCTGACACAGGTCTTGGGCATTGAAGCTGTACGAAAGGCTCTGGAGAGGGAGTTGTACCACGTCATATCCTTTGACGGTTCCTACGTCAACTACCGTCACTTGGCTTTGCTCTGTGACACAATGACCTGCCGCGGTCACCTGATGGCCATCACGCGTCACGGCATCAACCGTCAAGACACAGGGCCACTGATGAAGTGTTCCTTTGAGGAGACGGTGAGAAGATGATCCACAGCTGACTCTTTTATCAGCTGGGAGCGGTTTGACCATAACATTGTTTTCAATGTCTTTGCACCCTTGTCTCCAGGTGGATGTACTGATGGAGGCGTCCTCACATGGTGAAAGTGACCCCATGAAGGGTGTGTCTGAGAACATCATGCTCGGACAGCTGGCTCCAGCTGGTACCGGCTGTTTTGATTTGCTCCTGGATGCTGAGAAGTGTAAATATGGAATGGAGATTCCCACCAACATACCTGGCATCAGCGTGGCTGGACGTAAGTGTAGAGAGATTTTGTCCATATTTTTTTTGTAGATGTTTTTAAGAACATTGATATTTAATATCCTGGTTCTCTTCTCCTGACAGCCACTGGAATGTTCTTTGGCACCATGCCAAGCCCCATGAGTGGCATGTCACCTGCAATGACTCCTTGGAACACAGGAGCTACACCTGCCTACGGTGCCTGGTCTCCTAGTGTTGGTGGGTATATGTCCGGGTTTTTCTTCCATCCAATTGGTTTTCCTTGTTCTGTTTTAATTATTGACATTTGTTTCCCTTTCCAGGAAGCGGCATGACTCCTGGAGCTGCAGGTTTTTCTCCCAGTGCAGCATCAGATGCAAGTGGCTTCTCTCCAGGTTACTCCCCTGCTTGGTCTCCCACTCCTGGGTCTCCAGGATCTCCAGGACCTGCCAGTCCGTACATCCCCTCTCCAGGTAACACATGCACATGATTTTTTTTTCTCCATAGTATAGTTTGTATGAATGTGGTTAAACAAAGAACAACTTTTGTTTTTAGGTGGAGCAATGTCACCCAACTACTCCCCCACCTCCCCAGCCTACGAACCTCGCTCCCCAGGAGGCTACACCCCACAGAGCCCGGGCTACTCTCCCACATCCCCTTCTTACTCCCCAACTTCTCCCTCTTACTCACCAACCAGCCCCAACTACAGTCCAACCTCTCCATCATACTCCCCCACCTCACCCAGCTACTCTCCAACTTCTCCTTCTTACTCGCCCACATCGCCTTCCTATTCGCCAACGTCTCCATCCTACTCGCCCACATCGCCCTCTTACTCCCCCACGTCTCCGTCCTACTCTCCAACATCACCCAGCTACAGCCCGACGTCACCAAGCTACAGCCCAACATCACCCAGCTACTCCCCAACCTCGCCTTCCTACTCCCCCACTTCACCGTCATATTCTCCCACATCTCCTTCCTACTCCCCCACGTCGCCCTCATATTCTCCCACCTCTCCTTCCTACTCACCCACTAGTCCAAGCTACAGCCCAACGTCACCCAATTACACGCCCACTTCCCCTAGTTATTCCCCAACATCACCCTCCTACTCTCCAACATCGCCCTCTTACTCCCCTACCTCACCCAACTACACCCCAACCAGCCCCAACTATTCTCCGACCTCCCCGTCTTACTCCCCAACGTCTCCATCCTACTCTCCCTCCAGTCCGCGTTATACACCACAATCCCCCACCTACACGCCCAGCTCACCCTCTTACAGCCCCAGCTCTCCCTCCTACTCTCCCACCTCACCCAAATACACACCGACTTCACCCTCATACAGCCCAAGCTCCCCGGAGTACACACCAACCTCTCCAAAATACTCCCCAACCTCTCCAAAGTACTCTCCTACATCACCCAAGTACTCACCCACTTCTCCCACTTATTCTCCAACTACGCCAAAATATAGCCCCACCTCCCCCACATACTCTCCGACCTCCCCAACCTACACCCCCACCAGCCCCAAATACTCTCCTACCTCCCCAACGTACTCCCCGACTTCACCCAAGTACTCCCCCACATCGCCCACATACTCACCCACTAGTCCCAAAGGCTCAACCTACAGCCCCACCTCCCCTGGATATAGCCCCACATCACCCACATACAGTCCAGCCATCAGCCCAGATGACAGTGATGAGGAGAACTGATGAGCAAAAGCGAAGACGGATGAGGGGCAGCTGAAGAAACTCTGCCGCCTCCCTTTGACCACCTGAAAAACTGCACCTTTGATGTGCTGGAGGTGAAGCTGTTCTCTGCCACAGAGGTCTATAATGTGATTGTTGTTCTCCCTCTAGGTTTAAATCCTAACTTTGGGACCTCTGTCTATGACTTGGGGGAGGGAGCTTACTCCACCTTAGCCACAACCACAAAAAAATGTTAAAACTCAACATGAAAAAGATGAACTGCTTTGCCTGAAGGATATAAGTATAGGCTGCCTTGTGAAATAGTTTTTTAAGTTTCACCACGGAGGTGTTGAAGTGATAACACCTATCCCAAGAGGGGGGGGGGAAAAGGAGAGGAAAATGTGAATACGAGAAATGCCCTGTTTCTAATGTCAAACATCCAGACGTTCTCTTTTTCTCTAAGTGTTGGGTGTATTTGTTCCTAGAAAGGTTACATTTTGCCAAAAGCCTTTTTTGTGGGAAATCCAAGTGGATTGTATTCATCACTAAAGCATAAGCTCAGTAGAGAGCCTTTTAAAAGGAAACAAAAAAATCAAAATTTAGACTCTGTTCACTGCATATTTCACAGAAGTGTCTCCTGTTAGTCTTTTTGCTGCTTTTGTAGACACAACAGTTGCCACTTTTCTGGATGAATAATAGTTTGGACGTTTGTTGTCCTACAGGCAGAGTGTGAAAACATCCATTGGCTAATATGTGTACGAACACATTATCCTCCGCCCTCTACCTTCTCCTTCACACCCCAACACAAAAAAATCTAAAAGATGTCATAACGGCACCCACCAGCATCCTCTATTCCTCTGCCATTGTTGCAAAATTGTCCATCAGCAGCAAAAAAAAAAAATCTTTTTTTTCCAGAATTTATTCTTTCCTCAGAACAGGGGAATTTAAGATTTTTTTTGTTGAAAAAGTCAGAATTCAGATTCTGCCTTTAATTTTAAATCGTATGAGGATTTCTCCTTTTGTCATTTGATGCTTTTGTGGTTGTGCATGAGAAGCACATGCTATTACATTTTAATCAAATGTTAGGTTGACAACTTTTCCCTCTGGTTAATCTGTGACCCATTTCTAATAGTTGATGTCACAGGTTTATTTGGACTCTATGGTTTATTTAAGAAAATACTATTCTGTGTGAATATAAATGAGGAGAAAATAGAATTGTCTTTTTATTTTCCAAAAGGGGATTTTATTTTTCCCTCTTGTTTGCTTTTGGTGACTTTGTAAACCTGTTTGCAGGAGGCTTATGTTCCCTTGTTGTGGATGAAGGGGAAGGATACGAAGGGGAGACCTTTTTTTCCTAATGCTTTTTCGTTTCATAAACTGCTGTAAATTGTTGCATGGCATAATTTTAGTTCAGAGTTCAAGTTTCAGATTAAAGGGACAGCATACATACAGCTCGTTATGGTGTGCTCACTCCCTGACACTAGAGGGCAGGGCTCGTCGTTTTCTCCACCTAACTCTGGAAAGTTTTGATTTTCTTTTAAGCAGAGATTGTCCAAAAAACATTACATTTGGCCTCTCTATTTAAAAACTCTTACCCACTACATTAGTGTGAACTTAGTTTTGAGAATGGCTGCTTTCTCGTGTGATTTGACCCAGTTTGACTGTGGTAGAGAAGCGTCAGTGTGCTTAAAGACAATGAAAACTTTTCTTTTTTTTTTACACTTTCCATTTGATCATACAATGCTATTATTAAATGCTGTTATTTTCAAAGCTGGGTCTCCTCCCTCTTACCTCTTCATCCACAAGCCATCCTCATTCTGAAATCAGTGTTTGTTCTTCCATTGTATGTACCTGAGATGAGGGGAATGGGAGGTTGGGGATGTTTCTGATCAGACTGGGAGTCCTTAGAAGAAATATACAGTAGTTTCTTAAATTCTTTACTCACAATTTAGAATGACAGGTCTGATTTATTTTTTTCCAAATATTGCTTCAAGCTGTGAGGCATTCAACTTTGGCCTCTGACTTAAACAGGGTTTGGTATTTGCTTCCCAGCCCTGTTGTCTTACCTGGGTAGCAAACATCAAGACTCTCAGGCTGAATGAATGATTAGTAAAGTATGTATGCATGTGCAGTTAGTTTGTGTCCGGAGGGTGAGACAGGGTTTTAAGAAGAGGAAAGACATCTAAGAGAAGGAAGGTTTAACTTAAAAAAATTGCCACTGTATAGTAAAATTGATTCATTATCTCATTCTCTGTATCTTTGTTCTGTTTTTTTTTTTTGACTTGAAAAATGAATAAAAGTTTTACTACATTTATTTTTTTTTTTTTGTCTTTTGCTTTTTTCCATAACATGCAGAAGAATAAAATGTTACACAGTACAGCATTTGTTATTGTAGTACTGAACTTAACTAGTTATCCCTGAGTTATCACTATTAAAATCAGTAGTTGTAGAACAAATCTCAGAGTTATTTACCTGTGAATGTGTTGGACAGTTCTAATAGAAGACCCTTCAGGGCTGCAGGTAGACATGTGTTTGTGAAGAACAAGCCACAAAACAGGTGGTTTAAACATTCCATGAAGTTCCTGGGAAAAGATATGAAGAGAAAAAAGCAGTGTCACTCTAAATTATAATAAAATCCTTTGAGTCTGACCATTAAAAACATTTCAAATTCTCTGGGCTTTTTAAAATTATCCTGAAATTTTGAACTATGTAAATACTAATTTTATACAATAT
Organism: Cynoglossus semilaevis; assembly: GCF_000523025.1. Lineage (NCBI taxonomy): Eukaryota > Metazoa > Chordata > Actinopteri > Pleuronectiformes > Cynoglossidae > Cynoglossus > Cynoglossus semilaevis. The sequence continues at coordinate 25,610,548 of NC_024307.1, read as the reverse complement.
ATATTTTTACCCACACATGCTAAGCGTTAACCTGCTAATTAAGGAACCTGTCAGAACGTTCCCACTAAGACCTTAGTGTTTTGCCTCTTTTTCAACAAATACATTTTATATTTTTTCATATTTTGACTTTGTCTTTAATAGAGCCAAAATGGCAGTTCAATAATATATGATATCATATATCACATCATTTATAATTAGGAGTGAAATACATTATTTTTCGAGAGTCGGCACGGTTCACCATTTCCTGTTCCTGTGAGCCATAAACGTTCCACTTAGTAACGTTTTTACCACACACTCGATTTATTTCTTCTCTAACCGGAAGTTTCGAGAGAAATTATGCGACTGTTTCTAAAATAACTTACTCATTCCCTTCTCCATATATAAGAGTTATATATAGTATAGCTACATATAGATATATAGTGCACCATCAACAGTTAAATGAAAAACGTCACTATTTCGGCGCAGTGAATTACGTAATTACTGTCGGACAATTAAAACTTTATTTTAACTTTATTTAAACAAACAATCTTACAAGAACAATGACAAACTCAGTCAAAAACATAGTAGTGATTGTCGGACAATTAAAACGAACGGACGGATTCTGCTACAATGTAGTCACGACTGCAATGCATGATGGGATATAATGCTTTGCTGGTGTATATCGGGGTCACTGCCTGATCTGCGAAGCTGCCATTTGCGCGTGCGCCATATTGGCGCCATCTTGGACAGCGGAAAAACGGCAAATCCACTTGGACAAACTTCATTCGAGCAACGGCGTTGCGCAGGATAACCTGTTTGCGCATGCGTGAGCCGGGTACAGAACGATATGTATATTATATATGTATATTTACATATATATAGACAATAATGTATGTAATAAACAGCAACACAGTATTCGCGAAATATATTGAAATATATTGATTATCTCCTATTCTCTTGCTAAAACTGTATTTATTTATTATTATTTTTTTACATATGCATATACATTTACTTAAATGACAAAAGATGTACATAGAAAAGGAAGAACTCATCTTTGTAACATGTGCCAGTGCAAATGATAAATCAAAGCTGTGAATGTGTGGCAGGACACACAGAGAGAATAACATAATTATAACTATGCTGCAAACACAGGTGTGTCCAACCAGAGGAAATACCTGTATGACTTACAGCTGTCATTCAGCTTAGTTGCCATGGTGATATTTTCTAAACATTAAATGAATTATCAACAACAGGAAGGGGAATAAAAAAATATGTTTAAAATGTAAAAAGATTATAACTGTTTTGCTTTTTTTTACTTTACTTGTCATTCAGAGAGTTTTTAGTCATTTTTGTTTGATTTTTTACACATTTTTGACTGTTTTTTGGCAAAATTGTAAGATAATATTGGTTAAGGCCTTTTTGTTATTTAAGCTCCTGTTTGAAATCACCTTTGTCTATTTTATGATTATTATATTTTTATTATATTTTTTACCTTTTATCCTGTGGGGAATTGTTAACGCTTTTCTTAGCAATCATTGTATTATTAAAAATGTTGTGAATTTTGGAACTTTGTAAATATTCCTTTTATACAATATATACATTTTATGATTCATATGATTCTTTTGTCAGACACTTTCCTAAGCTTTTTGAAGCCACTTTTTGTTTCCTAAATGCCTGTAGTTTGAAAACTCCTGACTGAAGTCAAGTTACAGCAGTTTGCAATGAGTCAGGAGGGGCGTGGGCTGAGACGACCAGAGAGGAAGGAAATCTGTGTGTGTGTGTGTGTGTGAGAGAGAGAGAGAGAGAGAATTTTAGTTTAGGGAGTTTGTCCTTGCCCAACTTGTTTTCTTTTTTGCTCTCAGCTCAGACGTGTTGTGTAGCGACTCATTTCCCAAAGGTAAGCTTTTTTTGTTGTTGTTCTTCAGGCTAAGAGTCTTAAAGTCACTTTAGTATTCCTGCACCTACTCTTCCTACTTTAGCTAACACTAAAATCTTATCTGAGTGTTTTTTTGTTTGTTTGTTTGTTTTTGTCTCATCACATTCCTGAGGACTCAACTCAGGAATCTCACAGTGGGACAATGACTGCTTTTCTCTTTTTTGCTGCTTTGTCTAAAGAGCAGACTTTTTGTCTGTTCACACTGTGGTGTTGAATGTATCCCCGTATGTTTCATTTATTATATGAAGAAAAACCAAAATATTGCTAATATTCACTTTTCCACTTTCTTAGTGAAAGTCAGTCAGCAATGCTTTTCATTCATTTATCCAGTCTAAACAAAACACACACCCACACACACACACACACACATACACATACACTTCTCTCCATTTTAACCCTACAAGAAACTGAAGTAGAGGGAACTTTATGGGGAGTTTTTTCCATGCCAGGATTGGGAATTATACCTGATACCTTAACCACAGGCTGCTCCACAAGATGTTGCCACCCATCAAAATAGACACCATTCTCATGTTAGATGAACATAACCACTGCCAACCACTTTTTCTGCTTCATCTTTCTATTCTGTTTACATTCTTTCTCCCTCTTTACATTTCTTTGTTCACTGGACAAAGAAATGGATCAATATCAATATCTTTCTCTTTTTTTTTCTCTGTTTCTCCCCAAGTGTCTACTTCCCTGAGGATGTGTTTGGGTTGTTTGTGGCCCACGGGCCTCTATCTGAATATGTAATAAATCAATAATGTTCTGGGTTGGATGAGCAATGCTTAGCATTAAGAACAAGAGACAAAATTAAGGAGCAAATGGATGAGGAGTGTGGAAGGGTGGAAAGATGGAGTAGCCAGCTATTCCTGTAATTATCCAATTGGTGTTTCGCTTAAGCCAGGAACCAGGAACCTGACTCTACAATCCCCTCTCCTCACTCACACACTCTCACACACACACACACACACACACACACACACACACACACACACAAAGCAAGCGTCCTATCCCCAAGCTGCAGCTAAGCTTTCACCATGCAGGCTCCAGTTACCTGCTGCATATAAACTAACTCATCCAGGTGAACACACACACACAAACACACGCCTCTTCATCTCACGAGTCCAAACACTCACACTCCAGTGGACAGACAGAATGGAACTGGAGTCAGACAGGATGCCGCAGGTACCAGAGGAGTTCGTACAGTTAAGTGACCCAGAGCTGTTTTGTCTCTCCTCTACTTCGTTGTCTTCTCTCAGAGCAGGTAACTTTAACCACAGGAGTGAGGCCTCAGGCCTGGTCTCCTCTGTTTCCCTGCTCCGCTCCGTTTCTCTTTACTGCACCGTTTTCACAACCTAATGAAGTCAGCCACTCAATCAGTGTGCTTGGTTGTGTGTATATATATATATATATATATATATATATATATATTAAATGTTATTCATTTATGTCTTTTTTCAGTAGTTATTTTAAGGTTAGCACTGGAAGGGGCTTAGACATTTAAGCATGTTGTTAGAGATATACAGCTAAGGAGGAGAGTGGGCCTTTCTGCTCTAGTACTGGGGTGTCAAACTCAAATTCACAGTGAAACTGGGTCTGCAACTGTCTTCTCTCCAGATGTGTAATGTTGTTTGTGTAAACATGCCAGGCCACTAATACTAATACTACAAATTTGATATGTGGGCCTGGGTTTGACACCTGTGCTACAGTACATAAACCAAGACAGCATCGCCCTGACCACTGGTCACTGGTTATTAACCTGCAAATCCATTACGGTCCACATGGAATTTTTTTTTAAAAAGCTGCAAAGACGATTCTGATTATAATGTGTTACCTTTAAAGTTTACCATGACCAAGTTGATGCACATTTCAATAAAAGAAGTTAGGGTTCTTGTGATCATTTTAACTTAGAGTTTTGGAGTTTCGACAACATATTTTGGAAGGTTTTGATTAAAAACCAATTTGATTAATTGTTGTTTACAGGCTCCAGACTGGGGCTTTGTCTAAATACCAGTAATTAACTCTGATAAGAACAGACTTGCATTTCAAATCCCACCTACTGTACATGAGCTCCCACAGCAGTTCACAGGCTGTGACATGTTGCTTCACTTCACAGTCCTGCAATTATTTTATAATGAGGAAACCTAACAAATAAAAAATCTCCTTTCAAAGAATACTTGTCTGAGATGAGAGGTCCTCAAAAATGTGTTTATGGTGCCTAGAAACAGAAGAATTAGAAAAGAAATATATTCAATATATTCATGAGCAGAACAACATCCTGTTCATTTGTTAACAGCAGCTGCTTTAAACAGAATCTAATTTGAGAAAGTATAGATTTATGCACAGTTTTGGAGGAGCTCAGTAAAGAAGACAAAATGATCAGCTCTGGAGACTAAATAAAGCAATCACGTTGTTATGATCTTTTCTCACCACATGAAGGTTAAGAAACGTCACGGCAGAGTGGTTGTTGTTTACCGTTGCATGAAAATAGTGCCTTGTCACTATGGTTGTAACAGAGGATGTGGTTATTGTTGTTAGTGAGTGGCATCCCATATGTCCTCTGCAGCTGTTATCGTCCAGTGTGAACTATGAAGCTGTTGGCTCTTGTCAGCAACACGTCATATCTACCAAAACAAACATAGTGGATGAGGATTAATAAAAAAAAAAAAAACATTTATTTATAATAATTTAGGAAAATTCTTAAAAAAGTACTGTATTGAGTGCTAAAATATATAAAAGATACAAATTCAAAATTTGTATGTGGTCTTAGCAGTTGTGGCACCATTTTCTTCTGGAATTTGCAAGTAATTGCCTAAGAAATGATTCCGGTACAAAATAATAAATAATTTAACAATACGTTATGTCGTAAGTCAGAAAACACGGTGAGATTTTCTCTAAACAAACTTCCTTGGCGGTGCACGCATCACAGAAAAACAAGATCGGACACATTCACATATTTTTCCAGTGTGGAAAAAGAAGCCTGTGAGGTGGATTGGAAACATACATTGAAGTGACTCATTCACTATGACACTGTGACATGATCCAGCTTGCATGTGGCTGCGCTTGGTTTAGCGCAATACCATTAGTGCAGTCTTGTAAGTGTTGTTGTTGTTTTTTGAGGTGTGCTTGGTGTTGTGTTGCACTGAATGCAAACACTGGCCTTCAAGACAGTGTTTGTGTGGACTGTTAGGTGTGGGAGCAGCTCAACCACATCATGGGGTTTTGTCCACTTCTGTTTTTACTTCTCGTCACATCATCCAAAACGTAGAATCCATTCCTATAAGACAGAGGAGACAGTGACACATCTTCCTGTTTTAGCCCCACTTCTGTTCTCCAGATTAGTCACACAAGTCATCTTCTTCTCTGTCCTTGGCCTGCAGTATGCTCCCATTCCAGGCTGCACCAGGTCAGTTTGGTCCAGAGGCCCGGGAGCCGGGCCTCAGAGTATGGAGGGTGGAGAAGATGAAGGCAGTGCCACTGGATCCCTCCGAGGTGGGAGCCTTCTTCAACGGCGATTCCTACCTGGTGCTGGAGAACCGTGGTGAACTGGGGGCCGACATCCACATGTGGATAGGTGAGGGTCTGGGGACACACTGGGGTCATGTCACATTTATACACATTGCAGGTCGACTTGAGCCTGGAGTTGCTTTCCCCTGACCTATCGTGTCAGACTAGGACTTGAATTTACAAATTATAGTTTCAATTCTACTGGGAGAAAAACATATATCTGTCTGTGTATCTTGAACTGTGGCACGGGTGAAGGACAAACATTTCTTAATACAGTTCTTGTTCTTCAAGTTACGAGTAAGCAATACGATTTTCATCATGATACGAGGAAACACCGAGTTACAAGTGCTCAACTGAGCTCCATTTTTCCAATCAACGCTGTTGTGCTGTCGCACTCACTCTCCCTCACTTGGTTATTTTACACTTTTTATAACATCCATCCATTTTCATCCGCTTATCCGTTACCGGGTCATGGGGGCAGCAGTCTCCATGACCACCACCCAAATCCCACTGCACCGTCCCAACCCCCCTGAACCTTCCTGCAGGTGGTGAGTCCACTGGAAGGTACCAACCGCCTTAACTGGGATTCAATGGAGGTGAACCCTGGGGTTCCACACCAATGACAGAGACACTGCCTCTGGGCCAAAGCGCCACCCTTTTTATAACAATAATATAAAATGTTTTTTTAATTATTATTATTTTATATTATCAATATATTTGTTTATATCTATGTTTTTGATGTTTAGATAGAAGAGAGTTAGTTATTCTTAATGGGGAAAATCCAATCGAGATACAGCGCTGTTGTGGAACGGATTAAACTCTTGAATCCCCAGTGTATATAATGACTTTTTCCATGTGCTACACTACATG
>NC_024307.1:25597019-25604188 GCF_000523025.1 Cynoglossus semilaevis | reverse complement strand
GGGGGGGGGAAGAGAGCCCCTTCATCATCATCATGTGTTTACTACACATCTACCCCGGGTCCGGGGCTACGGTCCAAAAGGGCTAATGACCTGCTCACTAATTGTGATGACACCTGAGACACAGAGCTGATGGATGATGACACAGGGAGGGAGGGGAAGAGAGAGAGAGAGAGAGATCCCAGAGGGAAAACAGGCATGGTCTCATTAACTTTCCATGAGAACTGTTACCGTAGTCAAACGTGCTCCTTGTTCCTCGCATGTATCTGGTGCTTAGGTAACACAAAGCTCATTGTCACAGCTTGGAGAGGGCACTCTCCACTCTGACTCATCCCCCCCCCCCGCCCCCCTGCCCCAACCTCCCTGCACTCACTTACTTCATTAATGACCTCTTTGTCAAAGCCACAACTTACATCTTGGTGACCCAGCACCAACCAAAAGAACGTACCTCCCACCATGTTCTGTAGACAGTTGATGATCTGTTTTGATTTTACACATGGTCATGGCCATTCCATCCTCCTTTATTTACAGGAAGTTTTGGATTGTCTTTTTTTTTACCTGCTGCAGGTGAGAAATCATCTCGAGATGAACAGGTGGCGTGTGCCATGCTGGCCACTCAGCTGGACACTTTCCTGGATGGTGACCCTATTCAGCACAGGCACGCCCAGGGCTACGAGTCCGGGGAGTTCATGGCCCTGTTTCCCAGAGGAATTAGCTACAAGGTGAGACATCAGGATCATAGGAAGTCAATTCAACCACAGACACATTTCCCATCAGGCCTCCAGAGTTCTGTGTGATCCAGTCTCCTCTCTGTGTTCCTTTCAGGAGGGCGGTGTGGAGTCTGGTTTCAGGAGGACTCAGGGCTCAGGGACCGTGCACCGGTTGTACCAGATCAAAGGGAAGCGCAACATTCGTGCCAAGGAGGTGGAGATGTCCTGGTGCAGCTTCAACAAAGGAGACTGCTTCATCCTTGACCTCGGGGAGGTGAAGGAAGTGACATCTTATTGGTCGTGTCCATATGACCTCATCTCCGTCTTTAATTTTCACCTCCTGTTGTTGTTTTCCAGACAATTGTGTCATGGATTGGATCTCAAGCCAACATCTTTGAGAAGCGTAAAGTGCGTGAGATCGCCTCGCTTATTCGTGACACTGACAGACACGGAAAAGCCCGAATCGTGGACGCCAATGAGGGGGAGGAGCCTGAGGAGATGCTCAAGGTGATGAGAAACTCCAGAAGATGGTTGATCTCAACATGAGTTCAAGTCCTTTATTCTGAAAACACTGAAAGAGCAGCAGCGTTTTAGTGTAAACTTTCAGTAATTTTCTTACCTTAGCAGGGAATCTGCGACCTCTAAGGGTTAAGCAGTGGTACTGCATATTCAATTAATTTAACTGATCTGTTTTGGTTTTTTTAATTTTGCATTTTTAAAAGCAAAACACAAAAAGTGTATTTTTAATCAGGTAAGTATTGGATGTAAAATAACAGAGTACTTTTACACCTGAAACTAGGCCACGTTTCATATAAAAAACATATTTACAAATGTATAGGTCACATGTACAGTATAGACATAGTATTACCTATAGATTATTTATCCCTGTATGAAAGAAAGTTACTTTTACAGGAACTATAAAATAAAGCATTCATGTGTAGAGACAAACTACAAATACCAAACAGTATTATAATATTATATGTTGTAATTTACTAGTTTCCTGTATTATCAGTATGAGCATTTTTGCAATAATATAACTTAGTTAATTACAGACTCTATTACAGCAAACTGAGATAATATAATGTAAATTACTATACTACACTACTACTATACTACTATCATTGAGTTACAGGGAGATTCAGGCTACAGAGTTGTAGTTATTATTACAGTAAAGGTATTTCTTTATTATTTAGGAATACTCCTCATACTGCACATATAGAGTACTTTGCTTTGTTTAATTTAGAGATTTAAATATTTAGAAAATAATACTCACTGAAAATATTACTTCTCATGGGAATTAGTTGTACAAAATTCAACAGCTGTGACCAATGATTATATTCAATGCAGTACTGTAAGTACAGGTGGTAATATTTCATTTCCTGTCAACAAACAGGTCTTAGGAAAGATGCCAGCGCTGGCAGAGAGTACACCAGAAGAGGACAGCAAAGCAGACGCCTCCAACTCCGCCTCACTCTACAAGGTACTTTCAGCCAAACTTGCCCTCTGCTTGTGGATCACACAACAAAACATGAATGTGTTTCTCTGTGAGAACCTCAAGCACAGATGAGGCCAGTACATTGTCTGTATAGAATATGAATGAAAAGCTATTTTAGTGGAATGACCCCGGTCCTTTGTTCACCTGTTGTCCCCCTTCACCCCGTTCATCTTTTCTCTGCAGGTGTCCGATGCCACAGGTTCCATGACCATGACCAAAGTGTCAGAGAAGAGTCCATTTGGCCAAGAGCTGCTACTCCGTGACGACTGCTTCATCCTGGACAATGGTGCTAACGGGAAGATCTTCATTTGGAAAGGTGAGGAAAAACAAAACACTCCCAGCTGTCCCTGCAAACACCTGCTGCCGGTGTCCAGATATTGGATTCAATTTCACTTTTTAAAGTATCATAGAAAACAATGGCGTCAGGTGTCAGAGGGAGACGTATCAGTTGAATGAAGGAGGTTTTCAAACCAGCAAACAAATTCAGGGATCATGCTAAATTAGCATAGTCGGGGAAAACTATTATACAAATAATAATAATAGCCCAGACACTTAACTTTGTCTACCAACCTACAATACAATAAAATTACAATGGGTATGTTTTTTTTTTTTTGTTTTTTTTTAGACTATGTCCATTTGTGTTACATCAGTTCTCAAACATTTCTAAACATCTCTCCTGTGGTGGAAGCTAACAGTGAAGGTCTATGCTGCTATATTCTAATGTTGGTCATCATGGTGGTACTCAGAGAGATCAATGTTTTACATGAGAACCACTGTATTACATGATTATTGATTATTGATCATGTCATGAAACTGGTTGTCAGGTAACGGAGCCAATGCTGACGAGAAGAAAGTAGCCATACAGATGGCCGACAACTTCATTGAACAAATGCACTACCCCAGGATGAAAACTCAGGTAATGCCAATAGGGGGCCAGGACCTAATGCAGGCAGGGCTGCCCCTGTGATAAAATTGCACTGTTTTGTAATTGTATTTTTATTTGTACCATGAAAGTGTGAGTTTTGAAGGAATTACAGTTTTAAATAAAGACCAGAGAAGGTTTGAGCCAGTGAAAAGGAACAACCCACGTAGAGCTGTATACAAAAGGCGGGCGTTCTTCATCAACACCTAAAGCTCACAGACACACAAACCTCATCCATATATTGTTATAACAGGCTATAACTGGCTATAACTGGCTATAACTGGCCTTGGCCTGGCCTGTTGTAAACGTGAATGGATCATTGACAGGGACTGGATAATCACTGACCGTACATGGTAATGTGAGAAACGTCAGCAGCGATGGTTGCTTTGTGTGTTTCAGGTGGAGATACTGCCTCAGGGGAAGGAGACCATCATCTTCAAGCAGTTCTTCAAGAACTGGAACTAAGAATCTAGTCTCTGAGCTGCGAGAGGATAGTGTAAACCTGGAAACAGAAAACATCCCAAATGGGAGAGATTAGGATTTACTTTGATGTAAATATGTGTCTGTAGATTTGTCTGGAGCAGGAACAGATATGTGATGCCACTTTTATAAACACAGAGCTATTTCTTCTACTGATAAAACACAGTCAAATTTTTTTTTTTTTACATTTGTTCCAGTATTACACATGGTGATGACATTTTAGAATAAACCTGATTATTACATGTGCAGGAAGACTTTTTGTCAACAGTTTATAGTTAAATGTCCTGACACCTTGGGTTCACACGTGTTAAAGTCTACAATAAAGCAGGATAATATAATAATCTCAGTCACGTGGGTCACTTAATGTTACACTGTTATACGTTCCAAGACACATTTGCATGGCCGGACTAAACGGTTTTTGTTTAGCCTCTATTCCGGCTTTCCGGAAGCACTGGGCAACATGGTGACTATATTTACATCTGGTTATATCAAACCTATACCTGGTTTAAAGAATGCGGGTTTAAAAAAGGTTTTGTTCTAACCTTTGCTACAGGTGAACAAAGTTTTTTAAACTTATTTTTATCTATCTTCTGGCTCACTTTTATTTTAAAATGTTGCTTGACATCATACCCCACTCTGGTTTTAGCCAAATTTCAGCTGTGTTAGCTGACAGTGTTTGATCTATATGTCTATATCTCTACATGACTATTCTTACCTTTTTGTTTCCTAATCGTTACCCAACTATAGATTGTTTTTTATGTATTTATTAGCTAAATTTAGGTTAACATTTAGCTTAATTTAAATATTTTTGTCAACAGTAGTTAATGCACTCCTGACTTAATTAAATTTAAGTAATATTAATATTTAAAAAGCGTGGCGCTTTGGCCCAGAGGCCATGTCTCTGTCATTGGTGTGGAACCCCAGGGTTCACCTCCATTGAATCCCGGTTAGGGCGGTTGGTACCTTCCAGTGGACTCACCACCTGCAGGAAGGTTCAGGGGGGTTGGTACGGTGCAGTGTGATTTGGGTGGTGGTCATGGAGACTGCTGTCCCCACGAGTCGGTAACGGATAAGCAGATGAAACTGGATGGATAAATGGATAATACTAAAAAAGTAATATTTTTAAATAATTTTTCACTTTTTTTTACAATCGGATAATTTATGCTATTTCACTAACTCGTTGAACTCAAACTAGTTTTAGGGATACTTCAACATTTTGTGTAACTCATAAGTCAAGAAAATGTTTCTGTGCTCAAGGAGAGGCATGACAGAAAATAATTGACTGACCACTGCATTACACTAACATCTGGTCTGTGGGCCAAAAGCGGCACATGGACAAATTTTATGGCACTTGCCTTCATTGTCAAAACAAATGATTTAACTTTTATTTTATTTTATTTATTTCATTTTGTTGAGCTTTGTGTCCAAAAGTTTTCTTTTTCTTTTTATTGCTCTTTCAGAGTTTCCCGTCTTTACTCTGGACCAACATTTGAATTATTTCCTTAACTGTTGACCAAACTACAGTAAGCCATAAAGCAGTAAACATGTAAGCATTTACTGCTTTACTGCTTACTGGAGCCATGTTAATATAAAAGTTCACCTGCACTCTGTCTGAAATGTGTCCAATCCTGCAGGTCATAGATTACTCACAAATTAATAATAACTGAATTAAATAACTAAAGTTTATTAATTAAGTTTCACACAGGAGACACCTCCCGATTACATTTATTAATTTACCAAAAGAATAAACTGCACTGATATTAACAGTAACAACTCGTTCTACATGATGTGAATCTGTTAAGAACCTCAGCAGCACCTGTTTTAAACTCTCAGTAAAATACAGTGAATCTACTGGCGGACTCACTTATGTCGTAGAGTCCAAAGATCAGGCACAAACAGAGGTGAACACATGAACTGGACCCAGTCGTCTTTAGCCTCACAGCTGCACCACTGCTCCAGCTGACCGCAGGTAAGGTAACCACTGTCAAAACACACACATACACATACACACACACACACACACACAGACAAATATAATTGTACCGTTTGTACCGCGGTAAACGAAATAGGAAAAATCCGTGAAGTAGGGGCGAGATCATTTATATTATTTCCGTATATATTGTAACAGTACTGTGTTATTTTCATCGTTTGAAAGGGTTAATAGTTCCGGGGAACAGAGGAGTGATACTGGGCAAAACGGACGGACTGTATATGAGAGCCGGGAACAGCGCACATTATTGTAAAGAAAGATAAAGGCTGTTAACTGTCATCTGTGTCAGCGTCTTCGTTTGGGCTCCGTAACAGAAGCCTGAGAAGATACCGAGCGTTTAGGAGGCATCGTGGGGCGTTAAATTAGGGTAAACCTTCACCAAACACAAGAGCACAAACTTTACAGCAACGTACAAGTGGCGGACAGACAAGGGGAGAGGCTGAGAGATGCTACGATGCATGAGCCAATCAGCGTGAGGAACAGAAGAGCGTGCTCAATGCTGTGTTCGAGCTACTCTAGGTAAACGAAGCTACCAGCGATGTCTTTTAGTTTATTTTATTATTCTTTTTGCTATGTTTTACTGTTTATTTTTTCTTAAGTTAGAAATTGTTTTTTATCACGAAAATAATTAAATACCGCGATATAGCGACATTTCACACTTAAAAACAATCCGCGATGTACTGAGGGAGCGAAAGGAGAACCGCGATATGGACCACTGTATTCCTGTCATGTGATTTCCCAGCAGGAGAACTGAAGAGGAGTCAAAATGAGCAACATCCTGAAATCTGCCAAAAGTAAAAAAAATTATCTGTTTCCTTCATATTTTTTTGCAAAACTTTTAACATTATCTTCAACTCAAAAGTCCATTTTCCTCTGCAGAGCTGGGAGGCAAAACAAGCGACAGCAAACCAGGCAGATCCGCCGGGGCTCTACGCTGGACCCCGCCAGATGAAAACATCAAGGGCCACAGTTTGGCCCCCAGCAGACCTGCTCAGCCCATCAGCTCCACAAAACACCCACAGGTGATTGGGGTACGAACCACACATCTGTGTTTTTCTTAGAGTTTCTATTAAAACCTCCCTCTAAAAGCTTGAATTGGACCAACAGCAGCAGCAGCAGTCTGGTCAGGGTGACCTCAAGGATCTGTGCAGCCTGCAGGACTGTGTGCTCTTCATCCAACAGTGGAAAAAACAAGTGGACCAAGTCTGCAAGGTACATGGAGGACCTGAGGGGAGAAACCACCGGTCCTCAGTAACGACTGATTTATTTGGGGCTTCAGACCGATCAGTTTTTTTCTTTGTGGCCATACAATTTAAAAGTATGGCCACAAAGTAACAGTAGCCATTGTAACAGTCTGTTGTGTCTTAATGGAGCCAGCACCGTATGACAGTATGTTGTCGTAGGAGAGGGATGGAGTCAGAAAGAACCTGTGAGTTCAGACCCTCGTACTGAGCGCAGCCTTGAAGAGAGCAGGAAGTTGATCTTGGAGTGGGCAGAAGAGCTCCATCATGTGGACAAGGTTGGTGTAAACACCAACCAAACAGTAAAGTTGTCACTGTAAAATGGAAAGTCTTG
>NC_024307.1:25563892-25596962 GCF_000523025.1 Cynoglossus semilaevis | reverse complement strand
AGAAAAAGATGATGAAAAAGACCAGGATGTAAATCAGGAAACACAGCTGATGATGATGGAATGGGCAAAGGAGGTGCAAAGAGTGACCGAAGTAAGATATCCACAACCTAAGACTACCCTGTAACCAATGATAAGGTTTATCTGTTACTAATCCCAGCTGAACTGAATTCGGACAACGTGACATAAAGTAAAAATCATCTTTTTTTACACCCGAGCTTTTGTGTTGAAGAATAAAAATTGTATCTAATTCTTGGACTTTGACAGAGTTGTGGTGTGCCGAGTGAGGATCTGCTGTTTCTGCTTGGCCTGAAGAAGAAGCGACTCGTTGGCCTGCTCCCTCTGCTGGAGTTCATCACCTGGTCACTGCTGAAGGAAGACAAGATGGTGAGCAGCTCAAGGCACAGTGTAGAACCTGATCTGAATTCTTCTTCTTTAGGGGATGTTAGCAGCCAGTGTTCAAATCCACATCTAAGACAAAGTCACCAAAGAAAACAGGTTTGTTGAGTTGAGTTACAAGAGCAGGGGTGAGAATCTGAAGATACAAAGAAAAGAATGTTTTAGACAAATTAAAAGTCTATTCCCTGTGATATTTTGTCTAAGTCCTAGTCAAGTATGGAAAGAATTAAGAAAAAAAAAACAACAACAATTTATTAATTTGAGTCTGTCTTCCTTTTCCGTTTTAGAAGAAAATCCCACAAGTATGGTTACAGGCAAAGCAAAGAACCTGGAAACCTGGAATTCCAAGATGCATTCCAAACTCAGGTGTGTAATCGTATAGTTTGTAAAACTATCAGAGTTCAGTAAGATAAGACCACATTACTGGGGTCAAATGCTTTTGTGACAAAGCTCTTGATCTGTTCTTGTAAATACTGTGTGCTCCTTTGTTTGCAGTGTGGACTTGGATTTGCAGTGAAAAGGGTTAGGGATCAGAATGAACCTTTTCACACATTTCTAACCCTACATACATACATACATAGATAGATGCATACGAAGTATTTACACAAACGTTCTCACTTGTTCCTTATTCCTCAAAGCTGATGTGATGCTCGACCCCTCCACCAACCACCTGTGGCTACAGCTGTCAGACGACCATCAAAAAGTCCAGGAAGGCCTTTGTGAATCTGTCCTGCCGTACAACTCCCAGCGCTTCGATGGTTGGCCCTGTGTGCTAGGCTGGGAGGGTTATGACAGGGGGCGCCACTTCTGGGAGGTGGACATAACCAATAAAGGCCATTGGCGCATTGGGGTGACCACGGCAGACTCAAAACGGCACGGTCGCTTTCCCATGACGCCAAAGCAGAACTATTGGGTCCTGTGGCGTAGCACGCATCATTTCTACGCCTGCACTCAGCCAGAGACAGAGCTACCGGTCAGCCTCGTCCCAACATGTTTGGGTGTCTACTTAGACTACGAAGAAGGTCAGATCTCATTTTAGTGAGAATGCAGAGACAAAAAACCACATCTACACCTTCAATGGAACCTTCAAAGAGAAGCTGTACCCTCTGTTCGCTCCGCTTGACGGCCGCACAATCCTCACAGTCTCACCACTCAAAATCACAGCACTCTAAAAAGAAAAAGGTGAACATTTTTCAGATGCATTCTTTTTGATTTTGGTGTGTGAAATTGTGTGCCATCTACTGGTTAAAATTCAGGAGAGAGGACTTCTTCACTCATCTCTCTGCAATCTGTTCCTTCTTCTTCTAGGCTGGTTTATGTGCTTTGTTTAAGCGCACGACACATTTGTGTTTGATGTGTGCTGATGATGCGGGCCGATAAGCATTTCTTTAAAGCTTAGTAAATATTACACTCTGGACCTTTTGAAGAAAATCAACAGTAAACATTCACAAGCACCAAATATTAATTTTAATTAATTATAAATTGCACTGTATAAATGTCTTTTTTTTTCATTTTGCACTAGATGTTAAACCTCTTTAGTCAAAACCATCACAAAGACATTCGGCTCTTACACAAATAAAACGTATTTTCTTACCCCGTCTCCATTCATTTATTTTTGTACCACATATCTCCATATAAAGACATTAAACAAGTTCTTTGGCACAGTGTAATTAACGTCACAAACACAGTCTTCAGTTCAAGAAAATGAGCTTCAATGCCAAAACAAAAAGCATAATTCTATCTTTTCGGCATACACAGATAAGTATGAAAAATGTGTGTTGTGTGTTTTCATGCAGTTTGTCAAAACTCCTTCGTACAAACCCATGGTCCGTACATGTCACAGTCTGCAGCAAAGAGACTGCTGTTACCACGGAGGTCTGCACAGTCTCTATGATCAGAGTCCCACTCTACTGACAACCTGCACAACACACACGCACGCACACACACACACACACAGAGAGAGAGAGAGTATAACTGTCATTATACATTATACAGTATGTATACTATGTATAAGTATACAGGCAAAACGTACTAGTAATATAAGAATACAGTAATATTGCATTTATCAATTACCAATAAAAAGAAAATAATACAGTTAAAAATAACCATGTGTTTTTCTGATGATTGATGAGAATGTGGCTTTGCTAGCAGGAAGAAAAGGTTGTACATAGTATTCCTTTGTCATTGGCCAAATGATGGGCCACACAACCTATTTCACATGGTCTAAATGTAGCACTGACTGTAGGGCTTAGTTGTATAAACTGGCCCACTAAACTCCTCTAGTGGGCATTATCTGAACTTCAGTTCCAAAAAGGTAAAATCCTGTGTGCTCCGTCAGTAGTTAGCAGCCTACCTGTGATATTTAGTAGTCCACACTTAGTATTGTAAGCCCTAGGTAGTTTTTAGTGGTAACTAGTGTTTATGTATTGAGCAACAGGATGAATTTTATGGACCCACATCTGGTGCTTAGTGCTCCACGTGTGGTAAGAAGCAGCTCTCACTTAGTGTTTCATGACTTATATCAGGTATGAAGCAACGCATGTCCAGCGTTCAGTGGCCCGGGCCTCTTTTTAGCACACATGTACTGTGGACCATATCTAGCATCCAGTATTGGACATTTTGTGGGCAATATGTTGGGTTCAGTGGACCACAGCTGCTATTAGGTAGACCAGTGTTTCCCAACCGCTTTTGAGCCACGGCACATATCGTCAGAAAAAGCCCCACGGCACATCACCAAACAAAAATCTCACAAAATGTAGCTGGAATAAAATATAATAATCTTCTAGATTAAATGACCTCATCATTGACTAAAATCTCAGCCTGTTTAGTTGAAAACAACGCTGATGTACTGGCAGGAATTGAAGAAAAACACTCACAAAAATCTTCAACAGCTTTGATTATCTTTTTTTTGTTTGTTTGTTTTTATAGCCATCTGCTGCCACCTAGCAGAAGAGGATTTAATTGTTCTGCCTTCCGTGCTTTGACCAGCAAAGGAAAATTATATGCAATAAATAAATGATGATGATTTTCAGACCAATTAAGTGAAATTGAACGGCACACTAGTGTGCCACGGCACAGTGGTTGGGAATCACTGAGGTAGATCATATCTGGAAATAGTCCACAGACTCAAACTGTTAACAGTGTGGATGTGGGCTACAAATACAGTCCCACAGCAGACCTGACAAGTATATCTGGAACAACATTGGTTTCAGTTTGTGCCACTGGATCTGATCTTACCCCGGCATGTAGTGCTGGACGTCGGCCCCATCCAACCACAGCCACCGACCCTCCTGCCTGGAGTCAGTCAATCCCACCCAAAGGAAGGGAAACTGTGGAAACTTTCTCATCACCGTCTGAACAAAGTCCTGAGGAAAAAAGCAAGTGACATTCAGAGAAGTTCAGTCTGATTTATAACTGATTTATCCATCTACAGAATATGCATATTTCAGGTCTTGGGTGTCTTCCTGCCTCACCATTTCTGAGGTGTCTTTGATCACAGCCAGACTGCTGTTGTGTCGTCCACAGAACTTCACACTCTCATTCCACTGAAGGTCCTCCTGAAGTCCCACTGAGAAGAAGTAGCAGTGGTTCTTCCACCATATCCAGTTTTGTGGACACAGACTGCACCTGGAGTCTATACAACACACGAGAGAAAAACACATACTACAAAAATATTATATGTCTGAGCCGGAAGTAAGATGTTTGTGTGGCACAGGAGGAATCACCCTGACTGATGGTTTGGAGCATCAGGTCCAGTTCATGGCTCTGTTTCTGACACTGCTGCAGACGATGGATCAGTCCTGTGGACGCTGAGGTCTGGGTCACCTGTGGTGCTGCCGTCCAGGAGGCTGACAAAAGTAGTATTAGCTGATTGCTAATTAAACATCAGGATACAATAACCTCTGAAACTACAACTGAAGCTTTCAACCACCAACTGCAGTTTCATCAAGTCAGTGTGTAATAAGCAGTAAAGCAGAACTAACAAATACAGTCCTACTTTAATATTTTACCAAACTGTGGGGTCTCTTATGGATAAGTAAAGCAATCAAATCAGTATAATGTTAAAAACTATAAATGCACAATTGAAATGAGTTCAAATTAAATAAATAACAAGAGCAATTGAGAATTAATTGTATCATTATCTACTTACATTATTTCCAGTCTTTCTTGTGCATACTGTTGAATATATAATCTGTTCTTTTTCACCCTAACCTGCTGCATGTTTTCTCAATTTCAGTCAAAATACATCTTAGATCTGCAGGTGCACTGTCAACCATCTAGAACATACTGTATGTGCCAAACTCAGGCCCGGGGGCCAAATCTGGCCTGCAGTGTAATTATATTTAGCCTGTGAGATCATATCAAATACTATGTACTGCCAGGATGTGTACTATCAGTGGTGTATGCACTATGTTACAGCACATACATTTTAGTTTGGTTTTTTGTTGTTGTTGGCGTGTTAAAAACAATTAAAAGGAACTTTTACTTCAAATATAATTTCTCATGTGTTTATAATATAAAGCTGTGGTTGTTCCAGATTCAATGTTTACACAAAACTAAAGTTTGTTTCCAAATGAAAAAATTCTACATTACATATCTGGAGAGAAGGGAAGACATGCACAATTGACAACAATTTTTCAATAAATCTTTTAAAGTTTTGGCCCACGACTATGTCCCCGTTTTGAATTTTGGCCCACTGTGAATTTGAGTTTGACACCCATTTTCTAAAACTCTAAGGTTATATCGCCTGAAAATAGTAGCAAGTTAAATTTCAAACGCCTTTGTTTCTACTCAACTGTAAAAATTAAACCTGCCTTCTCCAACTGTCTGAAACAGACAGCCTTACAGGATGGGCATTAAAAAACACTTTCACTGACGCATGTACACTGTGTTTTGTTAACCTCACCAAATAACACGAACGCCAGAAGACCTTCCACGCAGAAAATAAACGTCACAACGGCAAAACCCAATCCAACTCCAGGGTGACAAACCTGACAAAATCCTGCAACATCTGTGACACAGAGAAAGGTAACAAATCCATAATTTTCCTCTGCTGTTTCTGTGTAATCAGCAGATGTATTGAAATGCTTCCTGTATTTTCAAAACTTAACCATTAGGGATTCCTTTTAAATATATCACTTTCCTATGTGTGAGAAAGTAAAAACCAAAAGTGCCAATTCCACAAGACACTTCAAAATGATAACTCAAAAAATCCTGACACTTTCTCCTCAGAGTAGTCTTCAGGAACATTGATAAGGACAGAACTGCAGTTTTGTAGTCCTGTAGGTATCTATGCAGTTTCGTCACTGAAGACATCTGATACCAGAGTTCACACAGAAAGTAAAGTACATGAAGTATGTGCTGTGTCAATAGAACTAACCGATAGGTGTTTCCTCATCCTCCTTCTCCTCCTCCTCCTCCTCCTCCTCCTCTGCATCATCTTTATCATCATCTCCCGTGAAGCTCTCTGGTGGATCCATGCTTTCTTCACTTCTCTACATCAACTGTTCCATATGTGGGTTGTTGCACTCAATATTTACACCACCTTCTCACACTTTTTAGAGGAACAAGCGTGGGCACCACACCCCTTCCTCTTATTATAACATTTACACCCTCACCAGGGCTCAGAAAATTCAAGAATTTGACAGGTTAGAAGTGAAAAAAAAAAACACTGAATGAAGGAAGTAGGCAGAGTGCCGATAAGCTTGTGTTGTATATTTTTAAAACAGCATCAGATTTGGATTAGAACCTGGTTTCAGTTTTTATGAATATATATATGAATGAATATATATATATATATATACAGCATATATATATATATATATATATATATACTATATATATATATATGTGTGTGAATAACACCCATTGCTAACCACAAGCAAAAAAAACCCTTCAGATTGTGCACTTCCACTTCACTGTCAATTTAACAGTCCTCACATTATATTTTTTATTATATATTAGACCAATAAAGTCAACATTTTACACGTGTGTCATGACAATAAAGTTGAAATCTAATCTAAAAATCAAATCTAAAAATATGCATTTGCACCTAAGAAATAATTGCTTTCTTTGACTTCTTTGATTTAATTGTACTTGTTAAACATCAAACCTTTTTACAGAGTGGTTCCATCAACACACTCAAAAGAAGTCGGACACCATGCAGATTTACCTCTAGTACTGGTTTCCAACTGCTTTTACAAAACTGTTCATGAAAGGAGAAAAGGGCTTGCTCTCAGTCACCGTTGTAGTTCTGCCTCTCTAGTTTCCAGGTGACACTGTCCCCCAAAGCCTTGGTTAACTGCTCTTTTAGCTGCAACACAACAGAACATTAGGTCAATTCTACTCAACACCACAACATTTGTGTTCTTCACCCTCTCTGTATTGTAAGGTCCCATGTGAAAATGCTGTGTCTGTTTTGTTGCGGTGGAGTCTGACTTACCTGCTTAAACGCTCCATCCTTCGTAGCTTCCTTGTCACAGAGGAGAGGTTCAGGGGACGAGCACATCATGGAGAGACTAACTTCCATTTCCTCTGCCATCTCTATGTGTGAAGAGGGAATTGAAGTCATGTTGTAAAATTAACACATGCCACCAGAAATGGAAGAGTCTGGTGTGTTCAGACCATAGAGTTATTTATCGGCTTCCACAGAGCATCTCTACTGTTTGACATTTCAACTTTTAAACTGCAAAATACTTAGCTAAACTATGTTATATACTTAGCATATGGCTACTTTTAAAAGTAGCCACATTTTAAAACCAGGCTGAAAAGTTAGCCTGGTTAGAAATGTGTCTATTAGTTTGCACCATAATGGTTCAATCATTTGTGCACCATTACATTTATTTATTTAACAATTCTTTTTTACGTTATCTATCTATTGGTCTGTCTATCTACCCGACTGACTGACTGTTTGCCTGTCTACCAATCTATCTTTGCTAGTTAGCCAAGTGTCTCCTCCAGAGCTAATTTTTCAGCATAAGCTAAGCTTTTTTTAATATTCTTGCTGTTTTTGCAATCTGTTTGCATTACTGTTAAAGTAATTAGCTTTTTTTTTTTTAGCTATTTTTACTGAACTCTTAGCTCTTAAAGGCATAGATACCAATTATTTCATCTTTTTTTTTATACAGTGAGGCTTACCTACGGCTGTCATTGGATTTGATATTTGGTTCACACTCCGTTTTTAACTATTACCTGTTTTCCAACTGACTTAATTTAAAGCTAAGAAGGCAAGGCAAAGGAAGCCATTACATCCATTTTGAGGATACATTGAGAAATCAGCAGGACTAAATAACTTTCACCTGTGAACTTTGAGACACGTTTTGGAGAACTCTTCCTTGTATCTGTCATGGTTTGAACTTCGAACTGGTATTTGGTTCCTGATTTCAGGTTTTCGAACCTGTACTCTGTGGTATTAATCCAAGACTTGTTCCAGTGTTGGCCCCAGTAGCTGGAACTGAGGCTGATGAAGAAAAAGGGGTTTACTGTGTTTTCAGGAGGCGTCCACTTAAATTCGATGTGGGACTTGTTTGAAGAAACAACTTCAACACTAGGTGGTGTAGTTGGCACTGCACAGAGAAAAATACGTTGGAACTTTGTCTGCATGTGAGTAAAATAATTAATGTATGTATGTATGTAAATGAAATGACTTACAGGTGAATATGGAACATTTGACTGCAGGGCCGCGTTGACGTTTATTCCGACTGTATACAACCACTGTGTAATTAGCCGCTGATTTCAGTCGTTCAAAGACCTTCTGAGTCACATTTAGTTCGTTCACTTGTTCAACAACTTTACCATCAAGCTGCAGCACTACATCAAAGGTGAGCTGGTTACCAGCTGTGGATGTGCCGTTCCAGGTAGCGCTCAGGGAGTTGTTGGTTGTCTCCAGATGTAGATCTGTAACTGGTCTAGGAGCTGTGAAAAGGTCAGACAGGTCATAGGGCATAGTTCAGGTCATAGATATCTCACCTGATTGATCTCAACCATGATTTACAGTACCTGTGTAGCCATTAATGGACACGGGTGGTCCCATCAGGCACAATTCACTCTCAATTAATGAAGTTACATTGAACAATATACTGATCCCGGGACGCAGGCCTGTCACTCTCAGTTGCTGCAGCGTAATAGAATTGTTGCGAGGAACACTACGGTTAAACCATATCCTGTAGCAAGGTGAAACAGAAACAGTTGTGTAACAGCTAAACATTTCTACAAAACATCAATTACTGGGCAACAGATGTCTGAAAATCAAACAACAGAACAGAAATTTGGCCTCAATGCTGTCCAGATGTGTTCACCTCATAAAAGTTAGCAAAATATACAGTGCATCATATATATATTTATGTATGTGTGTGTGTGTGTAATTGTTTAATTTTGAAATGGCTAGAATTCCATTCAAAAATATGTACATAACGACATGCCCATACTGTTGATCAACTATGACCTCCACTTTGAAAATGTCGGCTCTACCCTCTGGAAGATTCCATTTGAGCAGGATGGAACTGTCGGTAACCTCAGACAAGTTTAGACCAGACACTTTACCAGGCCCTGAGGCACAAAGCAAATACATAAGCATGACAAATTCATTTTGTATTTTTATATATAATTCATACAATTCATCTGGTCTCATTCAATCAATTAACATCTTTGTTATAAACCTACTTGTGTACGTTTCAATGGTAGACTCATCACTCCAGGTTGTACTGCCATTAACTCCAGTAACAATTTTGAAAATATAATGTTTTCCGGGCTTTAAATCGTTGAACTCAATGCCCTCAGATTCAGTCCGTCTCGTGTTATTGCCCTCCATGACGAGATAGAAATTTAAGTTCCCTTCAGGTCTGTGCCACGTCAGAGCGACCCCAGTTTCTAAAAGCGACACTGACGAGCCATTGATCCTGTTGGGTTCTGACAAACAAGAAAGACTTTTTTATTACATTTTCAATAAGATAAACTCTTCTGCAATGTTTTAGGAGTTTGGAGAACATACCATTTTATTTATTAAAAACATGAAAAAAATCAGCCCGTTATGTTCCAGATATAATACACATTAACACAGCTTGAAATTATATACAGCTTAACAATAGAAGCAGCAGTATTATTTCAGATAAATTGACCCAGAAGTAATATTTCTGATAAAGGCAGTAGCAGTATTGTTCCTGCTTAAGAGTAGATGTAGTATATTTATGTAGTAATATTTAAGATCAAAAGAAGCTACCGCATTTTTCACATGAAAAGTACATGCTGTAATATTCCAGTTTTGCAGTAAAAGTCTAGATAAAACGACACTGCAGTCACATATCCCAGACCAAGAGAAGATACTAAATTATTCCCCATAAGAAAATTGGAGTAACAATGCAGACAACAAGAAGCAGCAGTGATTTTCCAGATAAAACGACCCACAGCATCACTCCAGATCAAAAATCTAACCAGTAATATCCCAGATTAGAGCAGCATTACTTCTCCAGGTAACATGTGGAATGTAATCCAGAATATTATCAGATATATATTCTGGATTACATATTACAGAGCACTGGTCTTAAAACACCATAGATGAGACTTCAAATCTCAGAGCCGACAAAATCTCGAGTGTTTTGAGTCCGATGTAACTTACTGGTGTAGAAGGTGACCTTCTGTTGGGTCATTTCTCGTGAACACTTCACAGGAAACACCTTGACAGAGTAGTGGGTCCCTGCTGTCAGGTTGAACAGGTCACAGGTCAAATTAGTGTGATTGTACGACATGTTTATGTCACCTTCGACATCCACGCGGTAATGAGTGACACCATCAGGCCCCGGCAGCCATGTGACAGAAGCGCTGTTGGTCGTCACACTACTCACGTTGACATGGGTCAAATAACTTTCTGTGGCCAAAAAAGACAAAAATAAAAATGGTATTTAGTCTAAAACTACAGAGGTTCTTTCTGTGAATTTTAGCAAAGCTGAGAAAAAAATGTGTCTGCAGCAGAAACAACTTTCATTTTGCCATGTTATTGTATAAGTGTTTTTGTTTCTAAGAATTAGCTAAAAGTAACACTTAACAGAGTAAACTAAAACTTCCGACATGTGCAATTTTAACAAACGCAATTTTACAGATAAAACTATGAAAATGATGAAAATAATTTCACTTTAGCCACAAAACACATAAGAAAAATGACAGAGAAGACACCTTTTGTTGATATATGTAAGAAGGAGCAATGTCTTAGCCAAAGAAAGGCGGCTAAAGGGTCAAACGTCAATTTAAACATGGCCAGTAAATGTTTTTCATTAGCCTGTGCTAAGACAACAGATATTTTTAATAGCTTACAGAAGTAAAGACATGAGTAAAAATAGTCAATGAGCGAAGGACAGGCTGACTTCCACTTAACTGCTTTAGTTTTATGCATACAATCCAGACTGTACTGAATGAATGAATAAAGCTATTGATAAATGTTTTATCATGTACACAGGTGTTTAGACAGGTCCAGAGTCTGGACTTCATGAATCTCACCTTCATAACAAATGAAAGACAACAGCTCTGAACAGCTTATTTCAACCCAAGCTCCAAAGGTCAGCATGGCCACACAGGAGTCTTCAATGTAGTCCTCCTCTTCTTCTGGGTCTGTGTGGGAGCACAAGGAGTCTGCTTCTGTGGACGGGGATCTGCCCATGGTGCTGGACATGTCAAGACCAGTTGTGTTGATGATATTGTGGTCAGGGACACTAGTGACATTGGTCACACTTGGACTGGGGACACTGGTGACATTGGTCATACCGGGATCGGCGACACTGGTGATGCTGGGGTCAGGGACACTGGTCACACTTGGATTGGGGATGCTGGTGACACTGGTCACACTTGGATTGGGGACACTGGTGACACTGGTCACACTTGTATCAGCGACACTAGGCATAACAGGATCGGCAACTCTGGTGATGCTGGGGTCAAGGACACTGGTCACACTTGTATCAGAGACACTGGAGACACTGGTCATACTTGGATCGGGGACACTAGGGATGCTGGACATACTGGGATCGGGGACACTGGTGACACTGGTCACACTGGAATCTGGGACACTAGTCATACCAGGATCGGCAACTCTGGTGATGCTGGGGTCAAGGACACTGGTCACACTTGTATCAGAGACACTGGTGACACTGGTCATACTTGGATCGGGGACACTAGGGATGCTGGACATACTGGGATCGGGGACACTGGTGACACTGGTCACACTTGTATCAGGGACGCTGGTGACACTGGTCACACTTGTATCAGGGACACTGGTCACACTTGGATCGGAGACACTGGTCACACTTGGATCGGGGACACTGGGGACACTGGTCACACTTAAATCAGGGACACTAGGGGCAGGGACAATGGTCATGCTGGGATCAGGGACACTGGGTAAGCTGGTTACACTGGACTCAGGCACACTGGTCACACTTGTATCAGGGACACTAGTGACATTGGTCACACTTGGATCGGCGACACTGCTGACGCTGGTCACACTTGAATCGGGGACACTAGGGATGCTGGACATACTTGGATTGGGGACACTGGTGACGCCGGTCACACTAGGGTCAGGGACACTGGTTATGCTGGGATCAGGGACACTGGGTAAGCTGGTTACACTGGACTCAGGCACACTGGTCACACTTGGATCAGGGACACTGGTTACACTTGTATCAGGGACACTGCTGACGCTGGTGACACTTGAATCGGGGACACTAGTGACATTGGTCACATTTGGATCGGGGACACTGGTGATGTTGGTCACACTTGGGACGGGGACACTGGTGATGTTGGTCACACTTGGGTCGGGGACACTGGTTAAACCGGAGTCAGGCACAGTAGTTGATGCTAAGCAGCTGCGCCTGGGGGACTTCACTACAGGCTGTCCAGGATACCAATTCTGAAAAGTAAGGAGGTCTCCGTTGGCCCAGCGAGTCCAGGCCATTCTGGAGAGAGCACTGAAATAAGTGGTAAAATTGGTATCGGGATAGAAATGCTTTCGCAGGCCAACCCAGGAGTCAGAGGTCAGATTCTTGGCAATGGTCTGGATGTTTTCTGGGGTCAGAGTTACCAGGTCTTTAAAACAGACCTAATGAGACACAAAAGGTTCCAGTCATCTACAATATCTTGTCTAAGTGGTCATGAGCACTAAAGGAAGAAATCTCAAAAGCAGTTTTAAAGTAAGAAACCGGACTCACCTCAAGTAAGTTGAAGACATTTCTTGAACACAACCATTAGAGGTTTAGGAAACAACAGAAATGACTCAGATGAGCACTTACCAGTCATATTGTTCAGGCCCAGTGGTTAGCATGCCTGCCTCAGCAGCAGAGAGTCCTGGGTTCGATTCCCAGAATAACCACATGCTTGGCGCCTGCTGGAGGCAGCCTGTTAACAGCATATCTGCTGCTAACACAAGCGTTTCCCAAATATGGGATCAATATAGCTCAAATTATTATTATTACTCGACACCACACCCCCCGTGGGGTGGATAAATACCTGAAAACTCCCCACGAGGACAGTAGAACTGATGAAGCCTCTTGGATGAGACGTGAAACATCTTCAACTTGAGGTGAGTGCAGTTGCCTACTAAAACTGCTTTTGAGATTATTATGATGACCGTATCTATATCTATCTATCTATATATATATAGATATCTATATCTATCTATATATATATCTATATCTATATATATCTAATTACTTGTGGTATGACTATATACATATAGAAATACCACAAGTAATTACATATATACTGTATACATATATATACACACACATATGTATAGGTTGTGCAAAACAAAAATTGTGCTACATATGAACTAATGGTAAATATATAAAGAGAATAAACAGTTTGGAAGTGTGTTGATATAAACTATAACTTAGGTAAATATAAATGTAAACAGTATGAAGTGATAAATGTAAACAGGAATAGATTAGGAATAGATCCGGAATAGAAAAATAAATGAATAAAAGTGTTGAAGATATTTCACAGAATTTGAACAGAAAATATTGCACAGTGAAATTGCACTTGGTTTTTTATATGCACAAATATAAAGAAAGAAATGGTTAAAATTCCCAATGAAAGATTAATACTTATATAATACTTAATACCATATATATACTGTATATAGTGCTCAGCATTAATAAGTACACCTACATTTTAACTAATGAATTAAGAAACACAAGAACAAACTCAGAAGACTGAGTTCCATTGAACATTTTTAAATTCCATGACATTAAAGTAAGTTTAATAGTATAACTTGGTTCACAAAACCTTCAGTTTAACTCAAATTAGTTGAAGCAAATGAATACACCCTGAAACAAAAACTACTAGTAGTATTTTGTGTGACCACTATGATTTTTAAAGACTCTAAATATAGAGCACTCACGCAGCCCCACATTAGAACACTGCCACCCCTGTGTTTCACTGTAGGCACCCTGCACTTTTCTTTGAAACCTTCACCTTTGCCACACCAAACACTTTTGAATCCACCAGTTCCAAAAAACAGTGATCTTTGTCTCATTGCCACGGGTATAGATTCCTAGTATCTTTTTTCAGCATGGGTCCTGGCAAAACCTAGGCGTGCTTTTTTTGTGCGTGGGCTTTAGAAAACCTTTTCTTTCGTTTGAATGCCCTTTTATAGTCACCTGCCTGTTAGACAACTAAGTGAACTTTAAATTAATTAAATAAAATGAAATTTAAATATCCTGTGATTGAATTCTTGCTAATTAGAATTGAGTAGTCTTAAGCTTGAATGAATGTCTTATAAAAATAAATTATTTATGCTGAGCACTGTATGTGTTTATATATATACATACATATATAAACATATATATATAAATATATATATATATATATATATTAGCATTAACTTTTGTAATGCTCCACAAATTATCCTTGACTTTTCAAAAGCTGATACTGGGGCCCAATATAGACTAACAAGACTGCTGTTCTTTTGTCAATTTACAAAGTGTCAGCTGTGCCAATGACCTCACGGAAATTTGTTTAGACAAATCTTTGACAGAGTCGTTTTGTTCCAACCAGTTTTGATACATTTTGCTAAAAGAATTATCAACTGATTGGACTCACCGTGTTGTGTACATTGTATTTAACAAAAATGAATTGAGGTAATATAGCTGTGAATGTGTTGATTTGGATTCTACAAACCTGTGTGCTCCCTAAAGGTTTGGGAAACAACGGCCTAAGTTTAGATGCTTTTATACCTTAGAGGAATTTGGCCAATGCCAAGATAATTCTTTAAGGGTTTAGTGCCATCAAGACAAATTAAAAATCTTGCTCCAAATTACTAAAAATTTAAACAATTAGCATCTACAGTGTTTCTATACGAAAAACAGTTTAATTTTGTTAACCGTTTAATTTTTGAGAATGGTAATGAACACCACACTCTTGCCTTTAAAACAAAGGGAGCCTTTTCTATGCATTAATCATTTACATAGAAACCTTTCAGTCCTACCCTGCAGTGGTTCCTGGCTTCATCCCAGGTGACAAGTCTACTCATGAAGAAATATTCTTGTGCTGCACAGCCGTACATCAACATCACAGCTGCAAACATAAATGCAACAACAAAATGTCAACAACCACAACATTATTACAAGTGCACCATACATCACCAAGCCACTGCTTTTTTACATCAATAATTACAAACTGAGCAACAGCTGCTGGTGGTGGTTTTAACTGTTTCTTTTAAATCAAAGTAATAAATTTTCAAAATTCTTTAACAGCATCAAAGCAACATGTCCAGAACATTTAGCACAATTTTTGAAACTGCAATAAAATTCTAATTTTGTATTGAATTGTTTTGATGAATTGATGTCTGACACGCCCTTTAAAATGTAAAATGTACTAAGGTTAAAAAAGTTTAAAACCTTTGTCAATGTTTGAAATTATCTAAACATAATAAATCAGTCCAATCAACAAGACCAAAATGAACACATTGTCAATACTCACCAGCTGATATAAGAACACAGACTTCTACTTGATGAGCGAAGATTCTCATTTTATCCCTTTACAATTTTTGCACTGCAAAACAGTTACTGTAAGATTAGACAGACTACAGGCACACTGTACATTTAATAAAGTATAAACGACTTACCTGAGATGTAGGCGCGTGTCGTCTGACCAGGAAATAGCCCATGAACAGATCTAACCAAATACAGTAAAAACGTAGGTGTGATGCTACAACAGGAAGTCAACAGTGCAACACTGACCTGATAACACTGGACACAGCAGAAGCATTGAACTTCATGCAAATATGTACAAACATGGAAAAGACTCAAACAACTGTACTAGAGAACACACCCAATAGAAAATGTTTAGCTTTTATTTTAAAGTATGAACTAACAAAAATGATTGAAGCTGTGATATAAAAAACAATGAAAAAATATACAGTAAAAACATAAACATCTTTTATAAAAACCAAAAGCCCAAAATAAATCTAAAACGTTACAGACTAACATAATACAAAAACACAAAATGGTGTTAGTAACCTATTAACGGCAGCATGTAATCAAGTGGTTGACTCAGGGAATGACAGTGATTGGTTGCTCAAGAGTTGATTAAATATTAAATGGGATTTAGAAACAACATATGGCCAAAACAGTGAATATATGAAAATGAAGCAGACGATTTCAGGGTGATCCAGCCAGGCCCCAAAATTCACCAATAAAATGTTTAGTCAATTCAAGCTAAAAAAGTTAAAAAGACCATTTCTAAGGTGACATCACCGAGGGGAGCTAGCCTTACAGCTGATGTTTGATTACAGCTTCTGATCTTCTGACATCAGCAGGAGAAGAGCAGTGATACAGTCATGTACGGCAGTGACATGTTCATAAATGGTTTATCATTTCCTGTGCATCTAATTTAGAGCATAATTCATAGTCCAGGCACCCCAGATGGAAGTGATTGACCAAGAAAACAACTCTTTGGTTTACATTAACAGCTAAGACAACATGGGAGCATTCATACTGTCAACACTCATGACTTCTTCCAGATTTTTAAAAAACACTGATCCATTATTCCTCTCCATCTCTGAAAAAGTCAAGGCCGAATTTCATCACTGGTGTCTCCTCTGCATAATCAATTTGACTTTATTCATAAGGTTTTTAAAAAACAAAAAGAATGTCGGAGACACTGCAGTGTCCGACTCCATGATCAAAGCAACAAGGTTCTTCAGTCACTGTCGCTGCGCTCGCTTTGCTGCATCAGCCGTTTTCCAGTGGCGGGAACCTCGTGCTTCTTGGCCTGTTTCTTGCTGCAGGGAGAACAAGAAAGTTTGAAAAAGAGGTTTTCAGAAGAAAATACTTAATATCCTTTCACACAAAGCTGTTGGTGCTGTTTGTGTGGCTACTTACTGGCCATCCTGGGAACATTTTCAGGACTTCTCTAAAATAGGATGTGTGGAAATGAATGAATTTTTAAGTGAGTCTGAGGTTTTGCCTTCTACCTAGGAATGAATCTCTTCCATCCTCCAAGGCCTTACTATGTTCTTCACCTGATGCTGAAGTAAAGATTCACAGCAGTAGAGAAGACTGGTGTCATACAAGCTAACAGCCACCAAACTGGTATTACAGCCAAAGCTTCATTTCAGAAGATGTTTTTTTTAAAGATTCTGAATAAAACAGTTTATTATTTTCTACCTTCGTGTAAACGTACTGAACTAAATCCACATCAACTCACCTTAACTAAACTTAAGAGTTGTCTCTGAACTCATCGTGCAGCCTTTGCGTAAAACAGGAATAATGTATTCAGTGTGTGCAGTGACCTCTACTGGTAGGAGGACAATCGGGATCGTGGGATCATTTCTCCAACAATCTCTCTTCAATGAAACGTTAGGAAACTGATACAAATTCTTCTAATAAAAACAAAGGACTATTTGTGACACAGAATCGTATTAAATGTCAATTGCAACAACAGATATTGTACATAAAGGTCAGATTTATGGGTTAGAGGAGCCCTGGAGTGTTGCATCTATTTGCTTTTGCTTGTTGAAAATCAAATGGATATTTCTCTGATCAACAGCAAATTTACCATGAACACAAAACACGTTTCACCCAAAAAAAAAATTACTTCAGGTGGCTGTGTTTTTTAACATTTCCTTCCCCAAAGTGGATATTTCTCTTACCGCTTCTTGTCAGCCAGGTCCAGACCTTCATTGATCTCCTTGAGTAGCTCATATCTCTTTTTTCCCCGAATCTACAGATGAAATCACAAAAAACATATTCTCAGTACAGAAGGTGTGAAAAGAAATCTAGAGTCGCACATAAATGAATCTAAACTGACATGAAGGGTAAAGATCTCCTTGTCTTCCTCATCTGCACTTGAGGAAGTCTTCAGTTTCTTTGCCGGGGTCACGTCAGGAGCCAGGGTGCTCTCTGAAACAAAAGAGAATGTCAGAAAAAAAAAGATAGCAGGGAAAATTAAGTCAAGAATAAAAAATCTCTGTCATACTTTTCTTTTTGGTTTGCTTGATCCCGTTCTGCGTCTTGGTGCTGTTTTCCTCCTCAGTCTTGCGGTCTCTTCCAGGACATGCACAGACACGCACCTCGAAGCATCTCCTGCCCAGCACCCCTCCCCTGGAGAGAGAAACAAGGAAATGGACACAGATGTAAAATGTGTTTCCTAGCTACAAACATAACCTAACATATGAGGAAGAAAGTCATCTCACATACTTGATTAAAACATTTGTTATAACAATCCACATATTCCTCTCAGTGCTGTATACCAATAGTTTAAATAATAAAGGTTTAACAAAAGAAAAAACAAGATAGACTTCTATCTCCAGAAAGAGCAAAAATATTGATTCTAAAAAATATATATTATTACTAGAGCTGTTGAAATTAAGGCATTGATCAGGCACAAAAGGAAAGGACTAAAAGCCACCAATTCTATGAAACTAAATTTGGAATTATACTTTCTCACGATTTAATCTATTGACAGCTCTATTTTTTTTTTTTAATGACACCGGTGCTTGCAGTGGTTTAATGCTGTTCCACCGGACCTAAAAAACCTTCACGTGAGACTTACTCTGGAGTCTCGAGGGTCAGAATGGTGAGGATGGGTCTGCGGTTCATTCCACCCATGCAGGAGCTGTTGCACATGAAGCTCAGCAGGATGGTGGTCATCTCTGCACCCGGCTAGAAAGTGGAGAAAAATGATTTAATTATCACTTGGAGTTAAACCCTGCTGCTCTGTGCAGCACATCTTTTGAGAATGCACCACCGTGTTAGGTTACAGTGAACTGCCAGAGCTCAGGAGAATCTGACCTACAGGTCTAAGTCCAGATAGAACTGCATGATGCTGGAGGGTGCAGTGGAACTGTTCCTTCTTCAAAACACAGTAGCCTGTACTACAAAGCATGGCGGTGGTGGTGCCATGGTATGGAGATCTTTTGCAGCTGACTGAGTAGAAGATTTGCAGGTGATCATGAAGAACAGACAGTACCAGTATGTGTATATTAGACATACACACACTTGGTGCACATT
Organism: Cynoglossus semilaevis; assembly: GCF_000523025.1. Taxonomy (NCBI): domain Eukaryota; kingdom Metazoa; phylum Chordata; class Actinopteri; order Pleuronectiformes; family Cynoglossidae; genus Cynoglossus; species Cynoglossus semilaevis. Next base: position 25,578,078 of record NC_024307.1, on the reverse strand, counting down.
TCTGTAACCAAGGGAGTAGTGTGCCACAGCATGAAGCACCTAATTTAAGCTTTATTATGTTATTGCTACAGCTGAACACAAAACTGTCTGGCCACAGATGTGATTCATCTGACCTGAGGTATGTTGTTGTTTCCAGTTCGGAAGTGGATTGCAGGTGATGGAGCTGGCAAAACAGATGCCATCTCACTCTTTTTCACTCTGTAACTCTAAGTCCATATTACTCACTACACACAAAGCTCTTCCAGGCCCTTCCAAAACCTTGAGCTGATAGATTTTGAAACACTGCCTTTGATATAATATTTAGTGTTGTTGGGTTTGATGGTGGCACCTATCGAAATGAAATTGACTGAAGGGAGTTTGTGATATAGACGATATGTTCTTTTCTACTCAACAAAGCTGCCTCTTGTTTTTTTTAGAAGTTGTGTTCAGAGAATAAAAAAAGCTTATGCCGTCAGAGCCAAACCTGAGAGCGACACACAACTTATTTTGATCTAAAATAAGCCTGCTTTCATGCTTAAACACTTTATATGGTATAAAATGAAGGGGGCGGGGATACTGATACTGCAGATACCAGTCATACTGTACCTGAGGTGGCTCATAGGGGACTGTCACGCTTTGTCTCTTTGTGTGACCATCTTCAAAATACTGAGCTCTCTGGCTGCCCTCCACTCTGATTAGGTGGCTGCGATGCTCAGCAGCTGAATGAAAAAATAAATTGAACTAATTAAAAACCCTTATTATTCCAACAAACACATTATCCCAAATAAACTGTTTTGTCATTTCTCTACTTTCTTACAATCTTCGTTCTGGTGATGGGGGCATCTGCGCACCACGTCAGCCACATGCTCTGTCTTCTTGTAAACTGCCGTGGCTCTGAGGACAGCACCATGAGGAGGCTCCTTGTTCAACTGCATAGACACTGGGCTGGTTTTTGCCAGCTGGCAGAACAACTTGTTGAGTTGCTCTGAATACTGAAAAAGAAGGAGAATGCCATACGTTTAGTTGTCTCCAGGTTTGTGGAGAAGCAGCTGAAAGTATGAAGAAAACAAGGCTGAAAAAGACCAGACTGAAAAACAGATTTACTTAATATAGCCAATACTTTAGATTTGCAAACAAAGGTTTGCAATCAAAATATTAAGTTTATATTAAGTTTTTACCTTAGTAAAAGCCAAATTTAACCATTTCAGTGCTGGTCAGGACCTCACAGGAACATGTCCCGTCATGTCAGAGCTGTACTCTACAACCAGACTCAAACGCTACCACAGATCAGAGCACTGGCTGGGGGGTGGGAGTCTGAGAGAAGACCACCCTAACTTAGGCCAAACTGACCAACCACAGCTTTAGCCTGCATGATTCCCCACTGACAAAGCAACGCCATTGGGTCGTCAAACATTGGGACTGAATCTAGACCTAAAGATTTGGCGAATCGACACAATGAGATTCCACATGAAATAGAGAAAAGCAACGAATGGAGTTTGAAACTCAGCACTATGGTAAGACAAAACTTTTTTTAAGTTCTTTTTTTTACTCAACATGAAGCTTTTTTAATTTTTAGATAATCTTGAAGTTTAGCAAGGAGCATTTTTACAACAAGTTTGAAACTCAGTGCCTATTAAAGATACAGAGTGTAAAGAGTTAGAATAAATCATTTAAAACACTGCGTGATGCTGCACGACTGTCTCGCTTTTTACATTCTCTTCGTCCGCAGCAAAGGATTCATGCGTGTGTTTCCAACCAAGTTTGGTTGCATGACAAACGGTTGTAAAGAAAAACGGTACATTTCAAATTAGAAATTATCTTTCTAGAATTAATAGCAACTTGTAATTTTAGACTCCAAGAAGTACAATGCTTTGTTTAAAATGTATCCAATGCCAATATTTACAAAAACAATTTTTTCAGAAAGGGGTTTTTCAGCCTTGTTTGTTGGTGAAAAGTAAAGCCTAAGAATTGACATTACAGTAGAAGTGACAGACTTGGCGGTGCCAGACTTCTGGAAGTGGATCTTGAATTCATATTCCCCTGGATAGTCTGTAGTAACCGGAACAGTGGAGGCAGGGGGAGTGACAAAATCGCTCCCCTTCGTCATCATCGCCTCTGAGTTCAGGGTGTCAAAGAGATCCTCGTCAAACTGCTCGTGCAGTTCCTGGTCATTCAAGAGCTGCACAAAAAAGTTAATGGGCAAAAAAACCCACAAAATTATATTTTTTCCTTACAATTACTTTTTCCTTTATTGAAGCAATTTAACATTGTGTTACTTACAAAAGCTGTAGAGGCTAGTGCCTCGATTGGAGCTTCAACCTGCCATTGCTCATGTTGGGGGGCTCTCTGTGGTGCCATGCCTACATCTATAGAGGCAGTCACACTGCAAACACAAACAAACCTTCAGTCTACCATTTCAAGCATTATCTACCATCATGTGATCTGATACCAAAACACAACTTACACTCCCCACAGCTCTCTGAAGGTATCCTCCTGGCTGGGGGTGAAACCACTTGGCTCTCCCATTGTTAACTTCTCTTCTTCCTCCCACAGAGAAGGAGGGAAGAGCTGGGAATAAACAGGAAGTAAAAAACGTATATGAAATGACGACACGTGTTACATTTATTTGGAGTTGAACACAGAACCTAAAACGATATCAATGTCTTCTTATTCAAATAACTAACAAGGTTTTTAAAGGTCAATTTTTATACTACAAAAATTCTGTCATTAAAACAACTGTTAGCCCTGTGTGAGAAATTCAAACATTGTTCTAAAAAAAGCTGAGCAAATGAGGTAATAGAGATAGAGAGAACTATTTTAGAGAAACCGTAATTAAGGAGCTTGACTATAAAATGTTCTATAAAAGTACATATTTACCAAAAACATCAAAAATTTAAACAGGGTTAAATAAAATTTGGCATCAGGAAGGTGGACCACATTCCTGTCAGTATTGCTCAAAAACATTCTTAGAAAGAGACTCCAGACGCAGCCCTGTAAACGGGGAAAGCCTAGATGTAGGCCACTAAACTTTCAACAAAACATGTTTAACTTGGAGTTGCACTTCTTTATGTAAATTAATGTTCTAAATCACACCATGGGTCCATGAAATGCGTTGTGTGGTCAATGACCAAATTTACAATTTTTATAAGGAAGCCTCAGATGATGGGGAAACTATCTTACAATGTCATCATTTTAAGGCATTTTGCCATATAAAAACCTTTACTAACCATTTAATATTTTAAAAAAGGGTTTAGGCTATTCGATTTTGACCATTTCTGCCGCGTTTCTACACTGGGCTTACAAAAACTATTGATCCACAACAGTTTTAAAAATAAATAAATATTTCGCACTGCCAGACTGGAGGTTCTGGTTGTCGAATGAAAAATAGGCCATCTTCTCCAGCGGTTTAACAAATTACATTCCACATAGTTTATCAATACATTTTTGTCACCAATGACGAGTATATACACACACACATATATATACATACATACATACATATATATATATATATATATATACATATATACATACATACATATATATTTATATATATATATGTATATTCATCATTTTATTTAATACATGTTAAGTCTTTAAAAAGCAAGTTCTGGGTCAAGTATCACTAAACCACAAACGCGCTAGCAATCTTTGGTTTCATCCATTTTCTGTCGGCTTGAGGCCGAATGAATCAGGCTTTGCTAGGCCGCAAATTCAATGATTGAAATAATCTATATAATGTGCACTTTGTTTTCAACTAAGGCGCGTTTACATTAACCCTGCCATTGTATACAAAAAACGGCAGAAAGATGAACTACAGTTTCTTCTATACATGGTTTGTCGTTAGCCACCTCGGCTAATGCCGCTACATCAACATTTAAGGTGCACCGAAAACTTTTTCTCTTCGCCGGGCCTAATCGTTTCACCGGGTTAGCTTTAGTATGGTGGACCGCTGAATGAATCGTTTGTCTGCTACCTTTGGACGTCGCTGTACTCCCCGCTGACCAACAAGGGTGAGCCTTGGCTGGAGGACCGAGTGAGAAGAGTCAAAATATTTGAGGAAAAGCACGTTTGGCGTTGTTATTGTCGGGGATTCCCACTCGAAAGACTAGGGACTGCTATGTAACCCCGCCCATTTTTACAGCGACCAATCTGGCAGTGGACGTTAACGCAACACCGCGAAACACTGCTGCGTTCAAAGTTATGAGAAACGCTTAAAGATGGGAACTACGATAGCCCCTTAAAATAGAACAGATGAATTTAATTCAATGTAAAAACCTTAAAAACTCAGAGTAAGGTGGAACGTAATGTCTAATTATTGCAATCTAATGTATAAGCTCTTTTTATGATTCGGAAATAGCATCTCTAAAATCAATAACTCAACTTGCAGCCAAGAATGTCAATTAAAATAAAATAAAAAAGAGGATATTATATTAAACTGATATTATATTAAATGGATAAGAGTGTATAAACATAATAGGACAAAAGAAAAGGAAATAATTTAATAAAGGAATCTTATCACAATGAGGGATCATCTCAATGCCTAACCTACCTAACCTAAATATAAGTCCATATTGCTGTGTTGTATGGGTTTGTAGCCTTAACCTTGGTGCCAACTCAACACAATTCCACAAGTAATGAATTCCTAATTAGAAAAAAAATGACAACAGTGTCTTCTGACTACTTTATCTTTGGAGGATGCACCAGCACTGACTTTGTTTCTGTTTCCACCCACAGAAGTTGATGGTCATCTCAGAAGCCTAACTGTGGTCAGGGTCAGCCTCTCTGCTATAAAGCATTCTCAGTGATGGATCAAATTTACTTTGGGGTGCAGGCGTCCTTCAACCCAAAGGGTTGTGGGTCAATCTCATACACGATTTGTCTACACATTGTCCCTCTGGCAGATGTTCTGACAGTAGATGAAGGGCAACACTTCATGTAATAAATGAGCATTGAGGACCAGATATATGCTAATAAGCTACACTACGACTACGGTTTGTACGTCTCTTTGTGTTATTTCTAATGCTAACTGTTAAGTTTGTATCTAAATGGAATTTAGGTTAAGAGTTTCTTAGGTGGATGTTCTGAAACTATTTTAAGTTTGTCTGCATATGGAGTTGCATTCTGAAATGTTCATAAGCCATACCATTTGTCTCGAAAGCTCATTTGTATAGGATTTGTGAGAAAAACTCAGTGTGTCAGTAACAATGAGGCCTAAACCATGAAGTCACACAGCCTATTTCACAGAAACTAATCTTCAGAAAAAGTCTGCTTTACTATAGACTTACAGACTAGCTTTATTTATTTGTTTTATTTCAATTTTTCATGCATATGCTGTATTCTGGGAATCACAATGAATGAATCTTTGTTTTCTTTTTGTCATGTTTGAATCTATTTATTAATTTACATTTGGTTGTAGTGGGATTGGGTTTTGAGGGGCGGGGGTTGGTGTGTGTGTGTGTGATGTGTTTTTTTTTTTTCATGATGTCACTTAATGTCACTTGACACTGTGACTTATGGAGGTGTCTGGTCTTTAACTGGTATTTGGAGTCATCCACGGCCTACACTCTGAATTCTGGGCCTAGTCCATCTCCATGGGTGCAGAGTCGATATTGGTACTACTTTGAGACTATGTGGTTGTTTGACCTTTCAGTGAATGTACTCATGGTGCCAACAAGCTCTTCATGATCCTGCAGACAGATACAACAGTGACGCTGGAAATAACGCGTGCATTAATAAACGTAGTGTCTCAAAAAGGTTTGTTCCAGAGCTCTAGATAATTTAATGTTGCTTGAAATTTAATCTTAATCTTGTAATGCGGTCATACCAGCACATGACAAGCCACATGGCATGATTCTGGCTGCAATAGTGTGGTTGAAAATCTTTATAGTTGTTGCCACAGCCACTGCAGAATGACTGGAGACTCATGTCAATGATCTTTAAACACACTGTGATTTAACGTCTCCACTTATGTTTGTAGGGTTATGAGGACATTAATGTATGACATTAATGTATGTATGTATATATATATATATATATATATATATATATATATATAAATATATATATATGATTTGCGATTTAACGTCTCCTCATGTGTGTAGGATTATGAGGTTAGGGCATTCATGTTCTGTTATTAACCACTAAAAAATGGACAAATATAAAAAACAGTATTTATATTGATGAGATGCAATATTAAATGGTACAAAAAGCAAATATTTAAGGTGGAACTGCACATTATTTGTATGTTTTGCTCTACAACCGGCTGAAGTCTGAGGAGGTCAGTGTAGAAACAATGTTCTGACTTTAGTGCTGGACCTATTTTTCAGAGGTCACAGAGCCATAATGACCTGTACCTGCACAACCTGAGATTTTTTTACGTTAGGATTTTGAGGTTATTTAAAAAAAAAAAAAAGCTAAAACACTGTCATAACTAAAGTTGCACTTTCTTCTTTTTGGTTGCTCCTAAAAGGATTATGTGAACAATTATATGTAATTTGACATATGTTGGTTTTGTAAAATCTGTAAAATTTAAAATCCATCAATGTCTTTACAAATGCGCAGGTGCTGGATCTCAAATAAACCCTGCAGAAAAACTGATTCTTGACATGCAACGAGCTGTGACTCAACGTTTCTCGTGAGCACCACAGGGAGGCCTGCCTTTGGCGTCCCTGTTGCCATTGTCTGTGTTCCCAACAACTATAAATCCCTTTCTATTTCAGATCACATGCCAACGAGGTCACACGCACATGCACACAGCCACTCGGGTACACAACAACACTCAATGTCCAGCAGGCGACAGGTGGAGCCTAAATCTGGACACCATCACCTGAGTTAGCAGTGAAGGTGTGTTGATAGAGTCAGTGGCCAGGGTGACGGTGTGTCACGCTTCGTGCCCATACAGAGCTCAGTGGAAAACTTTCATCAGCTGTGTGTCTTTCACAAGCAGGGACACACCCTCCACACTCTGTGACGTCATTCTCTCCCTTCACCCTCTCCTTGCTTTTTCCTTTTGCTGCCACCGTATGCACATTGACTGAGTGTGAAAGAAACTTGACACCTGATCCTGCAAAGCCAAGGCCTCAGACCAGTCATGTGCAGGTCCTGGGGTCTTACTAAATGTAGAGTAACTATACACCATAGTTTTGGTGGTTTACATTTGAGCTGTGGGATAGACAGAGGTGACGTTACGATACCAAAAAAAACCTTCAGAGAACAATGAAAAACTATACGTACAGGCTTGCAAAGGATTGAGTACATCTAGAGCAATTGGCAAAAAAAGCAGGACACAACTGTCCTCGAACATAATGACAAAAGAGTGTGTGCGTGTTTGGGGCCAGTTGGGTCAACAGGTTTAAAAAGGAGACATGTGACATACGGCAGGTGCTGTGGTTGGAGTCGGTGTGACATGCAGAAACATTTGCACTGAAATTCCAACACAATTGCATTTGTGTATATTGAAAATAAATATGTCATACATCAAAATAAAATCTAATGAATTTAGAAATGTTGCTGAACATGTACTGTATTTCCTAGTGAACTAGTAGTATAAATGACATTTTTTATGTGACCTTTACAGTGTTTCTTGAAATTAATTCAATACGATTGAACAGCAGCCTGGCTTTAAATTCAGTATGAACACAAAAACCTGCTTCTGAAATACAGCCCCAAACCAGGACGAAGTCTCCTTTTTTGCTTTTGTGTAAAATGCAAAAATGTCATAATGACACAATGTTTTTTATTGTATACAGTATATATAGTGCAGTAAGTGTGTGTGTAAAATATTTGTCAGAATGCAATTGTAAATTCCAATTGATCATTGTGAGTGAATGTAGTAAAATAGGTAGTACAAGAACTGTACCCTGAATATTCAGAGCAGGCAATGAGCAAAGATCACTTTTGTTGCTTCTTCCAAAAGACTTGCCAAGTACTGTATAGTGTAGACTACACTATTATTAAGTTTGGACACACTGTGGACACAGCAGATCTCTACGTCTGTGAGGTGTCAACAGTCTCCTTCCTCCTGAACACATGCTCTCTCTCTCTCTCTCTCTCTCTCTCTCTCCGTCTCTCTCACTCTCTCTCTGTCTCTCTCTCTCTCTCTGTCTGTCTCTCTTTCTCACTTTCTGTCTGTCTCTCTCTCTTTCTCTCTCCCGCTCTCCCCTCTTTCATCTACAGCCAATAGCAGTTAAGGTCAGCAGACACGTCCTCTGTTCTGCTGCTGGACCTGCAGCTCGTGTCTCAGGGGGTCTCACTGTCTCCTCCCTCCACTCAACTCCCACCGGATAGTATGAGGAGTGAGGGAGCGCACGTGCGTGTTCAGCTGGACAGACGCAACACAGACCTTCAGCAAAGACAGGACATCCATCAGGAGAGGACGCACCAACCGGATTGTGACGTGGATTTTACATGTTCTTTAAATTTGTTGGGGTTTAAGGCGCTGAAGATTAAGGTTTAGGATTGTTGTGTTTTGGGGAGAGAGTTTCACGTGTCTCCATTTGGCGCTAGTCATGCCGGCGGGGTTTCAACAACTCGGAGGGGAGGTAAGATTGTTACAGGGAGCTTCTCCGTGTGAATTTTGTTTATCTTAATAATTACTCCCAATAATGCAACAGTTATCTGCTATAACTCGTAAAGTCTTGAATCAGTGCAACAGTCTGGTTTTAAGCACCGCTGTTTTTGCAGCAAAGTGTGAATAAATAAAATAAAAAATAGCATAGCTTCCATAACTAAAATTAAATCCAGGTCTGACCTTGACCGGACACATGTCTGTGTTTACAGGTTACAACCCAGTTTTGTGAGCACAGTTGCTTGACTGGTTATGGCCCACATTGGCCCAAGGCACTGGTTATGATCCTATATATATATATATATACATATATCATCAGTAGGTAGATTTTATAAGAAGAGAAAAATAACAATACAATAAACTAGTAAACATTATGCAACGTTTATTTGTGACATGCACAGAAGCAAAGACATAAATACAGTTTTCCAAATATTATCCTTGTTAGAAAAACTAATTATATGGAATATTTTAAACTCATTATTATTAAGTGGCTTGATTTTCAGAACAGTAGCTTGTGGTCACATGTATTTGGTTGAATAACTGAAGATAGTTAGTAGTTCTATTATTAATCAAAACCTGTCTGATTTTATATCAGACAAGGTAAAGGCAGACGTATAACCTGTACCCTTGTCTGTAAGGACACTTTTTTTGGTTCACTTGAATCTTAACACAACACTTCTTTGAATCTTAACACAGCAAGGTCAGAAATACCAACAGAGTAAAATGTTAACTAAATGATGAGTACAGTAAAGGAAAAAAGAACACAGGGGTGAATCCAAGAGACTAGACACATGTGGCATTTATAAATAATGGCTTGATACACAGTATATTGATCGGATTCATGTGCCACGAGAGTTCATCAGGTGTTCAATGGAAAAGTGTCCATTTCACTTAATTGGTCTGAGGATCATAATTTAGTTACTGCAAAACATATGTTGTCGTATGACTGTGCTACATTGACAGGCTGAACAATAAAGTACTCTTCCACTAGGTGACGGAAGAGGGCACACTAAAACAACGATCTTTGTCTTACTTCAATTCCTGCAAGAACAACTGCGTTGTTTTCAGCTAAACAGGCCCAGATTTTGCACTGAATAAGTGCAAAATCTGACCTCTGACCTCTGACTGACCACAACATGTAGGGAATTCTGCTGCAGAACTAGACTAAAAACAATCCAGAGGGTTTAATGTACCAGGCCCACTTTTAGATCACAATCCATAGTTTGAGAACCACTAGTTCAATATAAATCACTGTTGTATTATTTGTCAGTCACATGAACAGCTTTGTAATTTCTTTGTTTGTCCAGCTGTTCCAATAATCTCACCGTAATGATCTCTGCTGTAGACAGAAAGTCCTAGAGCAGCACTAAGGCTAATCCTACTGTTATGACACGCCTCGTTGAGAATCAAACACACTTAGCCGAAGGGGAAGTTGACATATCTCCAAGGTCGTGTTGTCTGTCACCTTGAAGACAGGTGTCTGTGGCCTCATGGGAAACTGCTGGGAAGCTGCTGTCAAGGCATTAGCAGTGAAGTCATAGAAAGAGCCAAAGAGATTGTCTCTCATCAGAATCACAGTTATATTTAGTTGATGTTTGTAGTGTGGGGCTTTAAGTGTGGCTCAGCCATAAAAAAAACAAAAACATTGTAATGTAATGTAAAAACCTCACCCATGATTGTGTTACTATTCACATCTTCAGAAAACACTTTAGTTATGGTTCTTTTCAGTAATTCATGTGAGTGTGTGGTGAAATGTATACGGTGTCTGTTAATTTAATAAATTAACTGTAAGTAAATAAATTAACTCTAAGTAAAACTATGCTGTAAAAATATACAAATTACTGTGATTTCAACCCACTATAATACACTAAAATTGTTTTGAAGTTTATACTGGAAGAAATGTATTCAATTTATATGTTGTGCTTTACAGTTTTGTTTTGTTTTTTTGGCAACCACAGCTGCCAACAGGATTTTGTTTTACAGCGTTGCCAAGAAATGTAATGTGTGCAATGTGTTGTGAAATAGCTGGTAGAAGAGCTGGACAGAGGACAAGACTCAGAGGTGACTATATCATAAAATAAAGATGATTACAGTATATCATTTTCCTCTGTATTTGTACCACAGACAGTTACTGGAACCCTCGCTCTCTCTGTCTTCACTGCTGTACTGGGATCTCTGGAGTTTGGATACAACATTGGAGTCATCAATGCACCTCAGAAGGTAAATAAGAACCTGGTCCAGGTGTCAGTGTCAACACAAGTGCTGCCTCATGCGGGAGCTTAACACAGTGGCATTTTAAAAAATATGTCAAGCTGAGCTGTTTATCAACACCGCCTGGTTTTTCTGTGCCTTGTGTGTTTGATGCCAAAACATAGAGTCGTGCTTTCTGAAGACACACGATGCTCTAAATCCAAGGAAACAGTTTAAAGGTTTAAGGTAAAGGTGAAAGTTTAGGGTTTAATGGTGTGTTTGTTTTTTCAGTTGGTTTTTTATATATTACCCATCCATTCTGTAGGAATTACTTGTTTTAGTAGACAGGCAGTTGCTTAACTCTTTTAATAGGCAAAATATTTTTTTTTATAAAATTATACATTTTAAATGGGAAGTTTAAGATTTTAAAGATTTATAAAGGACAAAAAAGCATAGCTCTAAAAATATCATGTCCTTAAAAAAACTAAATGCCTTTTTGGCATATCCTGTGAGTGACAGCTTGTAATTATGCCCTCAAGAATTGTATTACTATACTACTAATTTCTGGGAATGCCCTCAAGAATTGTATTACTATACTGTACTACTAATTTCTGGGGGAATACAGTTTATATTTTGTAAAATATTTCTGTAAATTTCCGCAGGATAGACCGCATTAACATAGGTATAATTATGTGTGTTACCTCTGATTGGGTGTTATATGGAGAGATAAAGGTCAACAAGGAGGAGCCAGTGATCTGTTGCTAATTGTGGTGTGAATGCATCTGCTTATGCAGGTCGTTGGCCTTGACCCTCACACTTGACCAGAACACAGCCAGAAATGTGGTGTCTTTATGGTAGTTGTGTTGTATGTACCTTAAAGTTGCCCATCACCTTGAAATAATTACATCTTAACTGCAGACGACTTGACTGAACTCGCATTCGATTTTTAAATGAAAAATGAATTTCCCTGCAGATCATCGAGGAGGAGTACAACGCCACATGGGTGTACCGGTATGGAAACCCCATCCCCTCAGGAACTCTGACCTCTCTGTGGTCCCTATCTGTGGCCATCTTCTCCGTCGGGGGCATGCTCTCCTCCTCCTGTGTGGGCTTTGTCTCTGAGTGGCTGGGCAGGTAGAGAAACATATTTCATCCAATTGCATGGTATCAATGTTTTTGACAAGCAAAATTAACAAGAACATAGAGAAACATCTCCTAAACCATTTATGTTTGGAATATAATCTACTTAATTTCCAATGGTGTATGCTACAATATCATTCTAAAAATATTGATGAAACCCAGTTTCCTGACGTAACCTGAGCCCACATTTTCCATGGAGTGAAAGAAGAGCTTTTGCAGAAGTGCCCTCAGTAGGTCACAAGGTCTGGGTGGTGGGGGATAGAGAGGTAAGAGTTGGGTAGTGGGTCACAAGGTCTGGGTGTAGGGGGAGTTATTTGGGTTCACTCGGCGAAGTCTGTGAGGTCAAGGTTACTTATATAACTCAGATTCACTTGTATAAAAATGCAGACTAAGGAGCTGCTGGACCTCTTGGTAGGAACATCATAAATGAATTTGAAAAGGATTATTTGTGTGATTGTCTTTGAAGGTATTTCTTGAAATAAAAAAAGGGGGGGAAAACCCGGAAGCTAGAGAATTAGAGAATGAGGTTGCCCTCTAGAGGCTGAAGTATGACAAGCTACTGTATAAGAAAAACAGCAAATAATGGATATAATGTTAAAAAAAAAAAGCGGAGGGAGGGGGACCCAAGGAGTCCGTGGAAGTAAGGTTGTGGATTATATGGCAGTTTAACTTTATGTTTGAATAAAAGATTTTGACATTGCTGTCAGTTAACAAGGTATATTAATAACAATGCTCATTATAGGTTGGCATTCAGAATTAAAATCAGCATAAAACACAACATAAAAAAAGACAGTTATGCATAGCACTAAGCTCTAGTATAAAACAACATTTTGAAGATGACTGATTTGATTGTGATCTTATGAATAACAAACAAATTATTTCTAATGTAACAACAATTCAGAATATTCGATACAAGTCACACACATTTACTTTAGGAAAAGAAGCATAAGAAGGTGACAATCATGCACGTTCCGAGGAGTGTTTATAAAGTGTAATTTGAATGTGAGCGCCTGTGTGTTTTGGCAGGAGGAAAGCCATGCTCATAAATAACCTGCTGGCCTTCATCGGTGGCAGTTTGATGGGCATGTGCAAGCTCTGCCGCTCCTTTGAAATGATGATCCTGGGACGATTTATCATTGGAGCCTACTGTGGTGAGCACTGAGATGCCTATGTAAAACAAATGACCCAAATGGGTGAGGACATGGTCTTCTTGCCAGATATACAACTTTCTGTCTGTTCTCTGATGCTCTCTTTCTTCAGGGTTAGCATCTGGGTTGACTCCGATGTATGTTGGCGAGATTGCTCCCACTAGTCTGAGAGGAGCACTGGGAACGCTGCACCAGCTCGCCATAGTAACTGGTATTCTCATTGCACAGGTAAGACAGTGGACCATGAAAGTTGCTGCAGAAAAAGTTGAGGAACCACTGCATCAAAAAGGTTCACGTGAACCTGAGTTTTCTCTTTTTCCTCCCGATTTTCCCACAGATTCTCGGCCTGGAGTCCTTACTGGGCAGTGAACATCTGTGGCCTGTTCTGTTGGGTCTAACTGTGGTTCCAACTGTTCTTCAGATGGCTCTTCTTCCCTTCTGTCCTGAAAGCCCACGATTCCTCTGTATCATTCGCTGCCAGGATCATCAAGCCAAAAATGGTAAGCATGAGGTTAAAAGTTAGGAGTTACACAAGGCGACGTAATCTCAGCCTTACAACGTCCCACATTTAATCATATGATGGTTTTCAGACAACTAACTACGTTCTTGTGGGGAATAATTCAGATGACAATTGCATCCTAGGGTTAGGGTTAGTATTTCCTCAGGCTAGATTATACTCCAAAGAATGTCCACATCTTCTTCCACCTCCATCAGGTCTGAGGAGGTTAACAGGGAGGCAGGAGGTTGGTGACATGCTGGCTGAGATGAAGGATGAAAAGAGGAAGATGGACATGGAGAGGAAAGTGTCCATCCTGGAGCTCTTTCGCTCTCCGCTCTACCGCCAGCCACTGATGATCTCCATCATGCTGCAGCTGTCGCAGCAGCTCTCAGGGATCAATGCAGTGAGTGCCGATACAGTCATTGTGCAGTATCACGTTGTATTAGTCTGTACTGACTGTGTGTGCTGCCACGGCAGATTTTCTACTACTCCACCAGAATATTCATGACGGCAGGAGTTGCGAGTCCAGTCTACGCCACCATAGGAGCCGGTGTAGTAAACTGTGCCTTCACTGTGGTCTCAGTGAGTTATGACACCAACAAGAACAAGAATTCACTTCACTTCATTTTGCCTTGGCAACTTACTATAAAATCAAACCTTG
>NC_024307.1:25523833-25563818 GCF_000523025.1 Cynoglossus semilaevis | reverse complement strand
TGCTCAGCCCAACAGTCAGTCTCCATTACTGTTCAACAGTGTCATCTAAGAGTGAATATCATAACTGAAAAGTTGAGGAAATACTCCCCTCATATTTGAATCCAGAACATTGTCAACAGTGTTGGAGGTCACCAGCAGGGCTTTCACTAAATGACCAACAATCATCAAGTCACTGCATTACAGTAGACATGTGTACCTAATAAATAATAAGAAATGAACAAAACAAATTGCCATTTTAACCAATAATTATTCGATTAATCATGATTAATCGAGATAAGTCAATATCACTATAAATATGACAAATATTCTTTCTGTATATTGACAAATAACAGCAGGTACATGTATGTGTCTCTGGTTTGTGGTTGAAGCCACAAACACATGCTGGACATTGAATTGGTATTTTAAGCTTGAGATGCTCTGGTCCAAAAAGTTTCCTAGTTTGTGTGTGTGTGTAAATTCCATATTGTATGTTTTAAAACGAAACACGTTTGTTCACAGCTTTTCCTCATAGAGAAGACGGGCCGACGGACGCTCCACATGCTCGGACTTGCTGGGATGTGCATATGTGCCATCGTCATGACAACAGCTCTGGCTTTACTGGTCAGTCTGTCCAGGCTGAGAAACCGGAATTGTTTTTGTACCACTGTTGACGCCACACTACATTTCACCTCTGTCATTTGTACTACTGACAGGACAGTGTGCCCTCGATGAGCTACATCAGCATGCTGGCCATCTTTGGATTTGTTGCCTTCTTTGAGGTGGGCCCAGGTCCCATACCTTGGTTCTTCGTAGCAGAGCTGTTCTCCCAAGGTCCGAGGCCGGCTGCGATGGCAGTGGCCGGCTGCTCCAACTGGACGGCCAACTTCATCATCGGCATGTGTTTCCAATACGTTGCTGTGAGTATTTACTTTGCCAGGATGTGTGTATTTTCTATAAGGCTGTCATATTAACATATGCATATCTTTGTGTCTTTTCAACACCAGGATCTCTGTGGACCATACGTGTTCCTGATCTTTGCAGCTCTACTTCTCATCTTCCTCATCTTCACTTTTTTCCAAGTACCAGAAACACGGGGAAAGACCTTTGACCAGATTTCTGCAAACTTCCAGCGTCAGTCAATGGGAGGAATGTTGGACATGGACATGGGAATGGACATGGACATGGATAAGACAGGCACAGAGCTGGACTGCTTGGCAGAAGCAAGCATAAACTAAAGAGCTTGGAGGGAGAGAGTAAAACTTGAACTGCTGTGATGCTCGTGACATCTAACATTTCATGTTGAAACTTATTGATTTGTCCAAGGTGTAAGAGAATGTGAAGTCTAAGGAATGCCAACCGCTTCATCTAAAGGTCGAGAGATGATACTCTTAAGGGTATGATGCACACAAGGAGGGTCTCTACTGTGGAGGTAGCTGCTGCTGGTGTGGTGAGCTTTAAAGCATCAACTCAGATGTTTGAAGTACTGTCCAATTAAGAGGAAGACAATATTCTGCACTTTATTCATAAAAACTACAAAAAGGCATGAAGTTGTTAATGCTTGCCTTTATTTGATCTAAACTGGGAACATTATGGAAGCAGAATTAAACAGCTCTAAAAAGGCACAAACTTCAACCAGGGAGGAATCATGGTTTAATTATTATAGTTTTAATTAAGTTTGATTTCTGGTAGTTTTTAAATTTCTTTAGGTTTTTAGAAGAATTTTCCTTTTTTTTTTGTTTGTTTGTCATAACCATAACAGGGTTATGGTGAAGCCAAACTGCTCCAACTATTTTCCCCAAAAGGCCAGTCATTGCACAGCATGTGGAAAAACCTTTAGAAAGTGAATGTAACAAAGTATTTTACTACTTCCAGTGTACATAGTGTTTTTCAGATATAATTATTAAAAAAAGGGGGCAGGGTCTTCACACACTTTAGTGTTTGGCTTTGTTAGGATAAACTTTTAGAAAAACAATAGAATGAAAGACTAAGGTAACAAATTTATAGGCGTTGCCCTTCTGCAGAAGACGTGCTTGTTCTTTAATGTTTTCTTTTCGCAGTGAATGATTGTAAGACGTGCGGGGGGGAGGGGCAGGGGGGCTGCGATAAAAGAGTGAATATTGTAATATTGTGGTCAAGAAAACTAAAGGATGTAAATAATGTCACCCCAGAGGCCTTGGCAGTTGTCCGTTATTGTGCAAAAAGGAAAAGGAGTAAGGCGGAGATTTGCGAACACAATTTATTCATTTGCACTTTAACACAACAACATTGCACATTATCCCCTCCAGAGAAAAACACAAATACACAAATAAGTAAAACAGAAATAAAGATTATTTTCAACATATCCTCAACCAAGGACAATAAAGGGAGTAGCATGTTCAACATGCCAAGGTGTCAACAACTTAACTGACTCCCATGATGCACCACCAACCTCATCTGCTTGGTTCCCCCCTCTTCAACCCAAAAATATCAAATAAAAATCAAGGCTGGTTCCTTTACACAATGTGATGGCGCAAAATGTCAAAGAAAAACTGTTTTCAAAAAGGGGGTACAGAATAACTGGGCTTCTAAGCAGATGTATGCAAGTATTTAAGGATGTTTTTTTTTTTTTAATTTCTTAATTCTAATTTTATTAATACACCCACAAGCAAACCATTTCCTCATCCTATTCCATCCCTCTGCATACATCGAAAGTTGAGGAATGACAACAACACAAAATGAGGGAGGGAGGGTCCGAGGGGACGACAGTGAGATGAAATGGGTTGGAGGATGGGGGGAGTGTGGAGAGGGGAGAGCAGTGCATGTGTTCTGAAATAGGTCCAGTCCTCCAACCCAAGGACCTACAAGAGAGCAAGACAAAGATGGAAATAAAACATACAGAGACACAGAGGATGACAGACGGACATTAACGACAACTATCAAAACCTAAAGTGAAAAAAATTCATGAACGATCAGAGCTAGATTAGTTCCCAAAGATCAAAGTGTTTGGAATGTTTCTCAATTGTCGAGAACCATTTTAAGACTTAATTTAAAGACTGACGTGAGTTTGAGAACGTTACAAATGACAGGAAATCTGACCAAGTCACAGCATTGGTCATCTCCTGTTCACCCACTTTCAGTTCTGTGCATTTGAAAGGTTTAAACAAATAACACTATCGTGTGCTTGTAGCTAATGTAAAAAAAAAAAACAAAAAACAAACAAAAACCAAAACAAAATATACTTAGCTAAATCTCCCCATTTACTTACATCTAGGAATTATGTGGAAGAGGGAAGTGCACATCCCTTGACATTGGTCAAAACATTTTTTAAACCTTAAAAAAAAAAAAAAAAAGGTTCAAACTTAACACTTTAAAAATAATTCCACCTTTCATCTATAAATGCCTTTAGCTAAACAACCCATCAATTCTACTGCAATCTGTCTTTAGTAAAGTGAGCCAAGGTGCAGAAGGTAACCCCGACACCCTCAGATTATCCCAGGATCCCACCTCTTGCCAAGGGTCACACGACTGTCATCTCATTGATGCGACTCTGCCGATGCTGGGATGACCTGCTGTAAGTAGGAACAGACCAAGTTTGGATCAATACAACATGAGATGGCGAAAAAAAAAAAAAAAGGGGGGGGGGGGGGGGGGGGGAGTGTAAGAGTTTAACGCCTCACCTCAGGTGACTTTGGTGCTTTAGGAGATTTAGGTGTAGACTTTGGGTCAGCTGATTTTGAATTCTGAGGCATGGTCCCAGGTTCTGATGCAGACTTTTCAGTGTCATTCTGCAGTGTAATCAAAAACATTATTATATCATTATTGCTCTGCATTGTGGGTAATTTTCACTTAGAAAATACATCTTGTAATAGACATTGACGTGCAATATTTTTTTTTTTTTTTTAATATATTTTCCAAAATGCTACAATGTCCATCACTAAAACAACCCAACTCACTTTTGAAGCAGACGACTCAGAGTTTCTTTGTCTGCGTGGTCTCATCTGGCGCCGTTGTTTCTGAGCCTCACCGACTTCTCCATTGGTCTGTGGGCCTTCGGAGGCCTCCCTTGGTTTCAACTCCTCCTGCTCCTGACTGTGCTCTGGAGCTGCTGCTTGGTCCTCTCCAGTCTGATCCGATTTTGGCCGAGGCCTGAACGGTCTGCACATACATGGAAAGCCACAGTTGAACATTTTCTACAATGAGGAAGTGGAAATAAAATTATCCTTAAGGATATTTTAACGATGGCATCAAAGTCACCTCCGATAAGGACGCCAAAATCTGCGCCGTGGCAGCCGCTGCACTTGTTCGCCTTCTGCTTCTCCATTCTTTTGTTCTGTGGAGTCACCCTGACAACAACATGAAATCCATTCCTATTGAATGTCATTTTTTTACATTTTCATTTTCTGTCCTACAAATCCTCAAAAACCGTGGCCTGCAGCACTCCTCCCACATTTTTCTCCCTCCAGTACCTCATCCTCTCGATTCATCTTACATCTTGTATATTCTGTCGTGGTCTGAAGGGCCTGCGTCTGCGCTGTGGTGGTCGCGTTCCGTTGCTCTCCCCTGATACCTCGCCTTCGGCCGGAACTTGGCCATCAGCAGGTCTGTCCTGGTCACCGGGTCGAGGGCTACGAGGGAAGAACCGTCGACGGAAGCGGCGTTTGTTGGGTGCGTAGCGGCTCCCTTTGACTGGAACACCTCCAGGGCCGGTCACGTTGGCTGCTTCTGATCCCTGAGGAACAAGAGACAGAATTCAGAAAATTCAAAACCAAACTATAATAGATATTACATATTCTATTAGGATATGGACCGAAACAACTTGTCCTTTATAAGCAGGACCAAGAGAAACCACAACAACCAACTAATCTCCCACTCAATACATTTTATGCCATTTAGTCCTTGTCTTTTCTGCTGTTGTGTCACAATTGGTGACATAAAAAACAAAAAACAGTGAAACCAATGTTTGGTGTCAATGAAATTAATGAAAGCTTTGATTCATTTAATTATTATGCAATTGCTTTCTTCATAAATTTTAATCTAATTAAAATGCATGTACCATTAACTGGATTTCGTAAGTCATACCTTGGCAGCTTCAATCACATCAAACTCGACAATCTCTCCATCCCCAACACTGCGGAGGAACTTTCTAGGGTTGTTCTTCTTGATTGCAGTCTGAGGTGAGAGACAGATTTTAAGAGAAAGAGATGCAAATATAAAATTTTGAAATAAATTTAAATAAATACAAAAAATGTTTCAAGATACAAATGGAAACATTCTAAAAAAAAAAAAGTACAAAAGTAGTAGAAAGGATATTTGATTTCATTAAAATGAACTTTTTTTAAAAAAAAAAAAACTAATTTAATGAGTTGTTTACAATTTTGATGCCCAGAAAGCTAATTTAATGAGTTGTTTACAATTTTGGTGCCCAGAAAAAAAAAAAACAACTATTGAATGTACTATTCAAAATATCTTAAGATATGAAGTTTCTTTAGTCTTACCTGATGAACAAACACATCTTCTTTGGTGTCATTTCTGCGAGAAATAATTCAATTAAAACACTTTAGATTTTATTAAATGAACCTTACTGCTTTGATTTAGAAATCATCACAACATGCTCAAGCACAAAGATAGTTTCAGTCCTTTTAATAAGCTGCCATTACAACTTATAGAACCATCCAAGAACCATCCAACCTGAGCACGTGATCTGGGACTAGATGCTAACAAGTTGCCCAAGGGGTGCTGTTATCCTTTTATTGTTTAAATAATCAAAACTACACTCCTTCAAATGAATCATCAGTTCTAGTCACACCATTCACTGATTATTAAAAGGTAGCTCTTACCTGTTTATGAAGCCATAGCCATTACGAACGTTGAACCACTTCACTGTGCCTTGAACTAGACTGGCTACAAAAATAGAAGGGCATGACATTAACATTTGACAGCCACCAGTGCTAAAGACATATTTTTAATAAATCGCTGGAACAAGTTACTGGGTCAATAAAAGGCAGGAAACTGACAAAGCTCTTCATTGTTTTGATGGTGAGCTTAACATCTTCACAAGCTGTGTCAAACAGTAATGTCCTAAGGCAAAATCTTTAGTTTGCTGTCCTTAAAAAAAAAAAAAAAAAAAAAGCAAACATCAACCAAACTGCTACTGAGATTGTTCAATGTAAAAACGGACTAACTGTTAAACTCCTATCACATATACAGCCTTTCAGGCCGTAAAAGTGTGAATCTTATGCGTGTCAATGGAGGCCGATGCCTCCTGTCAATCATTAACAGCTCAAACTTTGAAATCAGGTCAGCAGGGTAGGGTCTCCATAGATATACCTCGATAAAAAGACAAGACATTTCACCTAGAACCAGACACAATTTTACCAAATAAATAAATAAATAAAACCTACGTAGGGGGGCAATGGGAAAAGGGACATTTGTTTGAATTGGTTTATTTGTAACGATTTGCACCTGTGCTGTGCGCGCGACCCAATACGTAGATGTAAGTCACGTGATCACAGCCTCCACATGCCAAAAGGAAGTGGTTTAGTTTAAGTTTTTCTTAGTTTCATCACGTTAAATGTCCGTGTACAGAGGCGTAGCGCCAACTACGTTTTGTATAAGATTATAATGAATAAATATTTTCTTTTTGCCACAGATGATTGCTGACCCGTGTGAGGGGCACGTGTTTTTCTCCAGACCGCAACAAAACACAAGAACCAAGACAACGACGTATGACTTGGGGGGGTTTTTCTGCCCAGCTTTTATTTGTTAAATTTGCCCCAGATCACACATATTAATGACTTCATATAAGTAAATCAAAACACTCTAAACGCGGTTTAACTCAAGGGCCAAAGTTCATAATCACCGTGAATTCCTCTACACCTACCTATCACTTTCTTCTCCTGCTGCGGCTTCTCCTCCTCCACAGCCTCTGCCGACCGTGGAGCGCTCTGCACCTCGGGGTCGATCATTCTCGCTGTCGGTTCACTTCTTGGTCCCCTCCTCCCTCTGCTGGTCCCGAAACTTCTCTGAAGAGCACGGTTAAGTTTTTATCCCAACATCCCCTCCCGCTGCAGGGCTCAGGCCGCGCCCTCATTGGTCCTCGCAGGTGCATAAGCTGCCTCCTGATTGGATGAGAGTCTCGGGCAATTGTGAGGGAAATGGACAGGTGAACAGGTAAAGACGGCAAGGAAGTCTGGTTGTTTATTTTGATTTTTATAATGTATTTGGAATATTTAGGCTTTATAAAATTAAATTGACTGTACTTTTCAAGAGAAAACTAATTGTATGCTAATTTTGTACTTGACTTTTCTGGTTTCTCTCCTTAAAGGCAGCTATGTCCAAACTTTATTCGAGATGAGCCACATTCTGCAACTTCTCTTCATGTGATATATACATTTTTTATCATAAAAAAGTCTTTGTAAAAGTGGTTACATTACTAAAATTAAACAACCAAGATTTGGGCAGGTAACTACTGGTCATTTTTGCCATGCCAAGAAGTAGGTTATCTTTGGCTAATTATTAGCCAGTAGATAATACGTACCTAGAAAATACGTACCTTATAGTTGTTATATATTCAGAAATATTCACTCAAACATCAGGTTACTAAAAGCAAACAAAAGATAAATTAGATAGTAGTTTAAAATAAATTGCACTATAAAATAAACAGTAGATAAGTTATTATTGATAATTCGGAAATGAGTAGTAAAAAGTTAGCATAGAAAGGCTAAACCTTAACCTAAATAGTTTGGCCAAATAGGTGATGCTGCATAGATAAGTAGATGTAAATCAGAAAGATGGGGATGCCTCATAATCTAGTTAAATTTAGTCATATTATAACCACAACTTATTTTAGAAGTACCTAAAAGATAGCCTAAGCCTTGTTATTTCTGCTAACTAAATGTTAGCCTGACAATAGCTTAAAAAGGCAAAAATATGCTAGATAATCTGAGATTTAACATAGAAACAGCTAAAATATGGCTGGATGTATAGACACTGTATGTTACTTTATACTGTAATATGGTAAACTATGTAATAGTTAGTCAATGAGATTCAAATTAAAAATATATACAGAGACAGGGACCAATTGATGCTCTGTAAAATTATAATACAAAAAATTACCATTTTTAACTTTGAACCTTTTTATTGCTCTTGGGAAAAATATATAGTGAACTGCATTGCAAATTAGTTCTTTGAAGTATTCAAAGAACAACAAATTCATGTAGGAAATTGGAATGAACGACAGCCTCAAATACAGCTCTCACACGTAGGTCATAGGACTCCAGTTTCACAGTACTAAATTTAACCTCAGCTCTAGTAACAACAAGTTACAACAAAGCTATTCAGTGTGTGCACAGAAGACTGTTTCTGAACAGGAAAGTAAGGAAATGTGTACGTTTTTAAATGGACATATTTTACAGCCAGTTAATAGGACAGTTAGCGTCAGAACACTTTGTACTCAGAAATGTTTACACTGAACAGCACCATGAAATACTTCATTTACATTATTTTGACAAATGCAGTGATTATACTTTTTTTGTTAACCACAGTGGACATGGCAGTGAGTATACTCAGCTTCATTCTTTAAACCAATGTCAGCACAAAACATTATTAAAGTCTTCAATAATTGCAAACATTGATTAATTTAACCATACCAGTAGGGATTCAGTGTATTAACTTCCCGCAGTAATTTTAAGTATTTCTATAACAATATATAGCACAGTATATCATCCCAAAATGGTCTGTACCGTTACAAAGGTATGCCCAGCCATCCATTTTCATCCGCTTATCCGTTACCGGGTCACAGGGGCAGCAGTCGCCACCCAAATCACACTGCACCGTACCAACCGCCCTAAACCTTCCTGCAGGTGGTGAGTCCACTGGAAGGTACCAACCGCCCTAACTGGGATTTGAATTTGCCCAGGAGGTGAACCCTGGGGTTCCACACCAATGACAGAGACATTGCCTCTGGGCCAAAGCGCCACTAACAAAGGTATGTGTTGGAGTAGATGAAGTCAGGACAGAGAATGGATTGAGGGGCCCATGTTATATGAGAATACGTCAGCGCAGGACCAATTCACTAAGCATCATGTCATTCCCATTGGCATGAAAACCACATTAAGATGCAGGGACTTAGCCAAGAGGAGAGGAGGAGATGCAGCTTCACCTTCATGATGAGCCTTTTTGAATTTGCAGCACATTTATTTTAACTTGAGACTGCAATCTAATTAGATGCTTAGTGTGAATACAGAACGGACAAGAAACAACCAGCCAGCTAAAGAAAAAATTAAAATGGAATTTTACATTATTGAGAAAAACAGCACATCATGCACTACAACTATGGAATGTTTGACATTGACATGTCATCTTATATTATAAGCACAACCATAACAATAATTACTATTATCTTACCTAGAATAAATGGACACATTTAATAGTTTTGTTTATTGTATTGCTAATAGAGAATGACTGGATGATTAGACCTTGTCTCTTTTTAATGTTTATCATGAATCATACTAAATTGCATTTTTAATGTTTATCATGAATCATACTAAATGGAAAACTGCATTTAAGGATTATATCTGGCATAAAGAGTTTCAGCAATCTTTCATATTATTTTAGTAAAAATTCATCTTTAAATCAGGTACAATTTTAAGTCTAGACTTTAGAGTTGCTTATAGTGATAGAAAAATATATTGGAGGTTATAATCAAAGAATAGAGGTAAACATAACGACAAGACGAGATGAAGGCTTATAATTTTCTATTGCACTGAAGAAAGCAGTGAGGCACTTTTTTTCTTTTGATTTCTTTTCTTCTTTTAGCTTCTCTCCTTCAGAACATGTGCCTCCTTCTCACTCTATGTCTGGTGTCCTCTTCTATAATGTCATGTCATGTCATCTATGATTCATCATAAACATTTTCATGTCCACCTTCACTACATTCATAAATTCCCTCAAGGGTTGTTGTCTTTTGCTCTAACATCCTCTGACTTTATATTCTACCGTTTCTTAGTACACATCGAAACTATCTCAACCCTTTTTCTAAGTTTATCTGCTGGCTTTACACCCTTGGTTGTTCATCTTATCTGCTCACTAACTCTGTACAACACTGTCAGTCTTGACACACAAAAGACAAAAGGCAACAACACATCAAAGGTGGGTGACTATTATTCAATTACCTTTGCAAGTTTGAAGTTTAGGGTCTTCTACAGTCCAACATAATCATCATTCAGTTAGCATTTAAAGTGACAGGTTGAAAGAGAAGTGCAGTGCCGGCAACAGACCGAGGGAGGGAGACAGAGAATCATAGAGGAGTGTTAGTGTTAGCGCAGAGTGTGGAAGCTCACATTTCTTTTCGGGCCGACGGCTTACACTACGTGAGCCCCGGATCGCTATCTGCAATCCGGATCACAAACCAGGCTCTGAGGGAACGAGAGAAAAGAGGAAGAGAGAGAGATTGACGAGGACGAGTGGAATGAAAGTGGAATAAATATAGTAGCAGCGGTAGCTTTGTCTAAACGAGGGGGGGCTAAACCAAGGCGCAGAGGAGGAGACTGAGTCCAGCTACCGCCCTTTAGTTAACCGGACGGCACGAATAAGAGGAAACAGCAGAGGAGGTTGACTAGAGCTTGTATCTCCAATAATAAGGTAAGTTCCGTATTAAGAAACGGTAGGAGTAGGTGAAGCAATACGTACAGCTGCTGCTAACTTATTACTTCATTGTGTGGGATTGTCTTTTGCAAAAAACAAAGAAAATTAGCTAGATCACCAGTGACTATGATTGAACTTGTAGTTCGTCCAGACTTCTATGAGCCTCCTGTGTCATGTAAGGATGTCAGCCGTGGCGGTGGTAGCTGGGTTAAGCTGGAGGAGACACTTTATGGATACATATTGACTCTAATTAACAGTATGGTTCGCTTTAAAATAAATGAGGTAATTAAAGTCATGTGCTGTGTTTTTTACTTGTTCTGAGTCCTCGGCCCGTAGGCAGTGAGTCACAGCGCAGGAATACGGAACACAGATATACCGTTACACGTTACAGACTACGGGCCGCGTCACCCTGCGTACGTAGTAGGCCGCGGTCTGCTCCCTTCTTTTTCACTGCAGATATATTTACCTTTTAAAATGTAGGACTCTTTTCTTCTCTCCACGCACAGTGCTCTGTTAATGACAATATGGTAGACGTTCAATAACGTCAACCATCAGCTTGAAGTTTGATTTATGAGTCATTAAGCGCGGATTAACGGCCCAGTTTAAATGTGTCCTCAGTAGACTAGACACGTTGACGGGCAAACAAAACCAGCAACTTGAACTCTTTGAGTTGTTTAAGTGGGTATGGCTCGTATGGCTATAATATGACTAATAATGCTTAATTTTGTGAGTTCGATGACAAACTTTTGTTGTTGGCTGTCATTGTACTCGTGGCAGTGTACAGTGCTACACAGTCAAGGCTAATCACAAGACGTTCCGAATATTATAGCTTGTATACATATGCCGTATAAATAAAATCATACTATGACTATTATATACATATGTATGTTAACATTTTGAGATAAAGCAGGTGTTTTTACATGTTGTGTTAGGTGCTTTTTATTAGCCTGTTATTTATATCAACGATTTTATTTAATACTATTAATTCTATATCTAATTTTGGCCAAATATTACTCTTTTGTATGTTGAGCTATTTCTTGATATATAAAGGCAGCTATTCTTTTTAATCTATCTATCTATGTTTTAGTTGCTAGTAGTGGCTTTAAAACAGTTAATGTCGTTAAACAATACAGAGAAAATGCACAACTTAACATGTTTACGAAAAGGATTCATAAATTTCAATTCATCATTATTTTACAGGGCTAGTTAAGATCTTCTTGCTTGAAAGAACATTATGTAAGTGCAGTAATCACAACGCCATTTAGGAAAAAATAGAAATGACTTGTGTATAAAAAATCCATAATCAGTGACTGTATTTGAATGACATGTATCCTTAAATGTGAGTCTAGTGGTGTGCTTCTGTCAGCCTTTTATTGGGCAACCCAGATGACAATCAGATGGAGTGTACACATCCTCTGCATATTTCATAAGTTGAGAGACAGTGCAGTGGAGACTGGACACCTGTATGTATACATCACATCTGACAGTATGTTAGAAATGGACCATAACCATCAGTGAAGGCCATGGAAGTGGAACACAAATAGTTCTGGTAACAGGGTGTGCTTCAGGGTCCGAAAATGCTTGCACCCAGGCCCTACTCCTATTGGACACTGTTCTAATTTCCCTAATGGAATTTATTTTATTTTTTTAAAACAACTGGGTATTAGACAATTTGTTATTCTGTCAAAACAGTAAAGTGTGAGGGTGGAGGTTAAGGACAACTTCATAGCGAAATCAAAAATTGCTCTTGCTGCTGTTTTTCCAGTTGTTTTGAACATAACACTCCACACTTTGGGCCTCTCAGCAGCCATGGCAGATGCAGACATCGAATTCCAAAGAGGTGATGCTGGTGCATCTGCCACCTACCCCATGCAGTGCTCTGCCCTGCGCAAAAATGGCCATGTTGTGCTGAGGGGTCGACCCTGCAAGATCGTGGAGATGTCCACCTCCAAAACTGGCAAGCACGGCCATGCTAAGGTCAGTGCACATGGATAACTCAACATAAAGTGTAGAAAGCAGTTTTGGACTGCACTTACCTTGATTTAAAGAGAAAATAAACGGGGACGAACACAGTATCTAGACAAAGATGTTCAACAGGGGACCCAAATATGAAATCTTCATGAAAAATGTTTCTTCTTTGTTGTATTTGTTGTATGTTAGTTAACGCTGAAGGGTGAATGTTGTGTTTTACACATTGGATGATTTGATAGACATCTTTGTCCCCAGGTCCACCTGGTTGGTATTGACATCTTTACTGGTAAGAAGTATGAAGATATTTGTCCCTCCACACATAACATGGACGTCCCTAATATCAAGAGGATGGACTACCAGGTAAGACAACTGAAAGAACCAAGAAGGTCTTCCTAGCACTTCTCAATGTTGTTTTAAACTAGTTCTGTCCCCAATAGTTTACTCAAATTTATGTTGTATTCCTGTCCTATGTGTTGTCCCAGCTTATTGGGATCCAAGACGGCTATCTGTCCTTGCTTCGGGACAGTGGAGACGTGAGAGAGGACCTGAAGATCCCAGAGGGAGATCTGGGCAAAGACATTGAGAGTCGGGTGGATGGTGGAGAGGAGATTATGGTCAGTGCTTTTACCCTTACTCCATGCTGCAGTTAACTCAACTATCCACTAGTAAAAATGAATCAAATTCAGTGTCTGTTGCCTTAAGGATAATAAGCTGCTGAGTGAGAGTCATGACACTGCCAAAAGCTCTGAAGAACTGCATTATCACCAAATGCTGGGTCTAATGTTTTTTTTTTTTACCTTATGCCAAAGAGAATTCACTGCAGAAAACAATGTACTCTGGGATATTGTACTATGTAAAGTATTCACCTAAGAAGCCAACACAGCTTGGTAAAACTCGAATGTCAACTAATAGCCATAAATCAAAATGCAACATTTAAGTTTGAAGTGTCACAGTTCAAGGCTAGTCAGATACAAATCTTAAATGTTCACAAAGACATTTTCCATTGAGTCAAAGAGCTAGAGGATTCGATGGGGAGGGAGGGAGACAAAGAGGGGGGTGTAGTGGACGTAGTGATAGAATGTGATCATGCACATGCTTTGAATTAAGTCCATTTATAATCTGTGGTCAAGCCATATTAAAAAAAAAGTTTTTGTTCAACACAAAAACATAATTGCCATTTGGACTCAAATTCAAATAAACACATACACACATATCATAGGGTTAGGCAACTGTACACGTCGTTATCGCTTCAACTCATTAATTAATTACATTGACAATTATTCTATTGTGCATTGACGCAGTTTTATAATATTTCTTTTGTTATTGTAAACATCTGTTTATGCTACACAGCGCTAACAGCCGACACTGGTGAAATCCAGTTCACCTTCACCTCACTCCTTGGTGCTGATCATGTTTCTGCTGTTACCCAAAAATTGCCTATTTTAATGTTGATGATTGTGGCTCAGGATTTTGTGGGGTTTTTTGTATATAACAAACAGGATAACATTAATATTCCCGGCAGTAGTAAGCTTTAGTATTTAGGTTTATTTGCTTTCATTAAATTTGAGAATTACACATTTTTATATTACATATTACATTTATATTACATTTAATATTTTAATTAAACCGCTACTGTATTAAAATGCTGATGTTAAAAAGTGGAATTTTTTAAAATCCGTACCGCGGAAGTTTCGCTATATCGCGGTTTTTTATGGGAAATATATTTTTTAATTTCCAATATTTTCATTATTTTAATAATACAAAACATAACCTAAAAAAATTAACAGTAAAAATATAGCACAAAAATAAACTAAAAGACATCGCTGGTAGCTTCGTTTACCTAGAGTAGCTCGAACACAGCATTGAGCACGCTCTTCTGTTCCTCACGCTGATTGGCTCATGCATCGTAGCATCTCTCAGCCTCTCCCCTTGTCTGTCCGCCACTTGTACGTTGCTGTAAAGTTTGTGCTCTTGTGTTTGGTGAAGGTTTACCCTAATTTAACGCCCCACGATGCCTCCTAAACGCTCGGTATCTTCTCAGGCTTCTGTTACGGAGCCCAAACGAAGACGCTGACACAGATGACAGTTAACAGCCTTTATCTTTCTTTACAATAATGTGCGCTGTTCCCAGCTCTCATATACAGTCCGTCCGTTTTGCCCAGTATCACTCCTCTGTTCACGCTCTCAGTACCATTTCCTACTAATATAAGGAGAGGCTGGATTACTCCAATTGCGCTCACCTGCGGGCGGGGCTGCGTCGCCACTCCCGTGCTCTAACCTGCGCTAACCTCCGCCCCGCCCCTACAATTTACGTAAGATGTATGTCTTATATTTCCATTCTACCATCCCATTCTTCAACTCTATTGTGCATATAATTGTGTGGGGGGAAGGGTAATACAGTCTAGGGAGTGTTGATATCAATGTGGGGGAGGTTCGTAAAGGGTAAATATATACAGAAATTCTATAAAAAATGATCTCGTGGATTTTCCCTTTTCGTGATGGGTCCTGGAACGCAACTAGAGAGAGGGAACACTATACTACTTTTAGCAAGTTTTTAAAAAGTGCTGTTCCTGCTAACAGCCAAATGGGCATCATTGCTCCTGAAATAGATCTTGTCCAACTACACTTAAGAAACTGCAGAGATGAACTTGGAATAGACAACATTTTTGTCTGACGTGTGTTATTATCAGTACTTTTGCAGCGCTAATTAGCATTGATCCCTGTAAGTGCAGGTTTCATTAGATTTTCCTGAAAGTCTAGTAGCAACAGTAGCAACAGAATATGCAATCTGCTGTGTACATGCAGATTGCATATTCACAGCTGTGGTTGCCGCTGTTTATTTAACTTGTTCTTTTTAACAAACTTACATTAAGTTTGCGAAAACTACTGCTTACTTTGATAAAACAGTTCCTCCAATGTTTTTCTCCTCACAACAAGAAGGTGACAGGTTTGCGTCCCAGCTTGGACAGTCTTTCTCTTGGTACTGTGTTCGTCCCAGGTGGAACTGTTGACCAAAAGGAGCTCGGGGTCTTTTTTTTACCATGTGAACACAACAAGATCAAGTTCCTACATTTATGTACTAAGTCAGCTTGCAGTTGAAGATGAATGGATGGGCCAATTTGACTACACTTACATTAACACACAGTTTCCACCTCTTCTCCACTCTTTCAGATCACTGTTCTAAATGCAATGGAAGAAGAAGCTGCCATCGGTATCAAAAACCTAAATAGTAAATAAACAGTTGCAGGTAATTATAGAGCTACAGCTGATTGGGCATCAGCTGCATCATACCAACCCCCCTGTACACTCCTCAACTATCATCCAAACCCAGCCTGCTTGAGAATGTTTGTGTGTATTACAGTATGCAAAGTCATGTATGTGAGTGTGTGCTACACCACAGTTCACTAGCATGTGCCATGTCAGTGTGTACTTTCATGTACAGTGGGGCTTTGAGATACGAGCTACACAAAATTTCCCAGGTTACCAGTAAGCAACTTTTGCAAGATTTTCCTCTCTCTCTCTTTCTATCATCTAAATCAGTCCTAACTCTGTCCTTTTTCTACCTTAGTGACCTCGACACTGTTGCGCTGTCTCCCTCACTGTCCCTCACTGGGTTATTTTACCCATTTGAATAACAATAATATAAAAAAAACCCTCTTAATTATTATTATTTTAATAGTATATTTCTGGCGGTTGGAACAAATTAATTGGTTTTTAGTTACTTTTAATGTGGATAAAATCGAGATACGAGAGGATTGACCTACGAGTGCTGTTGTGGAACAGATTAAACTCGTATCTCGAAGCCCCACTGATTATGCATCCATCAGTGCTTTTACATGTACACTTTGGTCAAATTAGAGGTACAGATCAACTGAACTGATGTCCCAGTATTGACACAAACCATTATATGACATTTTCCTTTTTAGTCTGCAATGGTGTGCAGTCTAAAACCTGTTGCGGTACCAGTGTTTGGCCTCTCTCACAGCTTGCTTTACTCCATTTGTCCTTGTACAAACTTGTGTCACAGCTCACGTCACAAACAGTTCGGTCAATCCTAGGTTTCTGGTTCGGGAAAGTCATGATGGTAATGCTGATAATGATGAGACATGCCATTGGAGTGAAGGGGGCACCTAATAAAAAAATGTATATATATATTTTAAGGGCTGTCAGGGGTAAAAGGATCCAACACCCTGGGAAAAAAACACGAACCAGGAACTGTGGGTGGGCCGGAAAAAAATCCCAGAAAAAGTGACGATGAGCATGGACGAACTCAAAGAGCCAAAAGATTACCACATAGGTAAAGCGGACCATCTGGCGCTGTGCCAACGACAGGCAGGTGGCTATAAGCTGGCGGCCTGGTGCGTGTAATCATCAGCGTTGACGCAGCGCCGGTGAGGACACAGGTGACCAGGTTGCTGTACACACAAACAATTCACTCCCATCCAGCCACAGTGAAAAACTCCAGGCAACCAGATCATATACAAAGTGTAAAATAATACCAAAAAAAGTCCAAATTATATACAAACCCCTGATGGACCTTCCATGCCTACTCCAATGCAGGCACAGAGGCATTAGAAGTCAGTAAATGACATCATGAAGAAATGAGTGAGAGTAAAGAGATTGGTGGTGGTTTTGTTTTTTTCTTAACAGGTTCTCAAGGTGCATTTATTTAACTGTAGCAAATTCACATATTTCATGATTGGGATTGGGGATTTCTTAACCTTAGCCATGATGCTTTTAATTGGATTGTATTTGTATGTCCAGATGGAACAATTAGCTTGCTAACAACACAATATTATCATCATTATCTTCTTGACCATTTGCTTTTTTTTTACCTCTTAAAGTTTTGCAAATATTCATCCTTAGAATATTCCCATTGTTTCCATATGTTACTGCAATTAAGTTACATGTTGAATTGTGTTCAATGTAACAAATGTTACTAATTGGACTGAAAGTCATGTTACAGTGGACTTGCATTCCCCTGGATGTGTTGTGTTTTGTTTTCCCTTTACTGTAAACACTATTCAAACCATGTGTATGATCACATTTTTGTGTAGCATTATCAGGTTATATGCAGGCTTGAAGTTCATAATGTCTTTTAAGCTCTGGTGTAGTTCTTTTTCTTTCTCTTCTGTAGGTTCTACTTCTATTCAGAGCCTGATCTTTACCAAATGTAACATTCCTGGGTTTCCCACTAAGAAAAATACAAACAACTTGTAGCTTTGTTGAAATTTCCATGTCAGATTGTTTTCATTTTATGCAATTTCTTACAAAGTGTGGGCTGCAGAAAAACAGTTCTGCAATACGAAAATGTAAGTTGATGTATATGCAGATCACACCCTGCAGAGGGTGCTTAAACCAGTTGCTTCATTAAATATGTTTCTGTGGTGTTTATTTCTGTCCTCCTCTGGTTTTTGACTTTTTCTCCCCCTCTCTCCTCCTTTCCTCCCCTCCATGTAATTGTGTTTCAGGGGCAAAACGAGATGCACTGGACCTTGGGAAAAGGAGGAGTCGTTGCCTTGTCAATGCTATCCTCCTACTATTCTGTCTCTATTCACCTTCGGTTTCCAAAGTCTCTCCTCCCTGCCTTTATTTTCTGACTCTCCTTTTAACCTCAACTAAGGAGTCACAACTAAATGAATTGGAATTTCTGAATGAAAATTTAAAACGTATGCACATAAAACACAAAGCATTTAATGTCTAGACTTTTGGATGTAAAAAGGCACTTAGAGGAAGGTCTCTCACTAATAACTGAGTAGGTCTACAAATATTCAGTAGGAACCTACCATCAG
This sequence comes from Cynoglossus semilaevis, assembly GCF_000523025.1. Classification (NCBI taxonomy): domain Eukaryota; kingdom Metazoa; phylum Chordata; class Actinopteri; order Pleuronectiformes; family Cynoglossidae; genus Cynoglossus; species Cynoglossus semilaevis. Next base: position 25,545,453 of record NC_024307.1, on the reverse strand, counting down.
AGAAAAGTAATGTGGTGACATTGAAGCATTGAATCCTTTTTTTTTTTTCCTTTTCTTTGTTCTCAGTTTATCAAGGGCTTCGTCTGCTTTGTTCAGTTGAGACAACAATTGCGACTGTCGTACAGGGTTCTGTCTTCGTACTCTGGCTTTTTTCTCTCTCAATACGTACAGACTTCTGCTGTTAATTTCCACCAACTGACAAAGAAAGGTTGCCAACATGGCTCACAACAGCTCGCTTGTATCTCAAAATTTGAGAAACAAAACCAGTTGTCTTCTTTTTGAAGTCCTTTAACCAAACCCCAGTCTATCCTTACACACTGAAAAAGAAAAATGAAAATACTGTTTGCAGAGAGCAGGCCTTAACGCAGAGCACAGCTTGGATGAATGACTCACGTGTTATTTGGCATCATCTCAAAAAGCTGAGTGACGTTGCAGTAGGAAGACAAGTTGTGGCAGTTTGGTAATCTTTGCTTTGTGTGCTCACAAAACAACAAGCCCAAACTGCAGAATGTCTCCATGACAAAAACGAAAAACAGTCTAAATAAAGTTGACAAACTGTTGATTGACTTGTCTTTTTTTATTCAGCAACATAAAAGCAGTGAAACAAAACTGAATGAAACTTGGTTTTCTGCAGTTATTAAATTTTTGGGGTCGAGCATCTACTGTATGTTTCTTTTACAATAGTTTTGTGGTCTTGTGGCTGCGTTACTTGTGTTGATTTCATCCACGTATATAATATTTTAAGGTCAGGTCGATGCCTTGACAAATCAGTTATTCTGTCAACGCCCAAGTGTGGGTAAAGATAAGATTTATTTTAAAACAAGTCTGGGGATTTCTCATGCTAACACAAGCCTGACTCCATATGGAGTTGAAACACAACTCAAAACCAGAAGCTATACAGGAAATAAAACATCAGAGACGTGGCATCTTTCCATCTTTTCAAATCAAGCCAGGTACTTCCTCGTCCTGCAGGTTTGTCTCAAATGGAACAGGAAGTTGTGAAACCCCAGCTGTGATGAGAGTGGGAGTGGCAGTGGCTCAGATGCTTTGTTGGCTGCTTACTTGCCGTGGTGGTAGAACCTCTGCCCAGCCTGGCTGTGGGGCAGGAAGCTGTGGCGGGGAGCGGCCTGAGGAGAGCTCTGGAACTGAGCCTGGAGGTGGAGACATGAAGCAACATGACAGACAGTCACGTGTCATGGCCCAACCCTTGAAAATGTTTTAATTCAGTGTCTGCAGTGCAGGTCACAACTGCTACAACGTGGCAGCAGTGCAGGCAGTATAAAGAAGAAGAAACAGTGCACACTTCAACTGTGTGATGTCACCATGTCATTGAGGAACAAAAACTCAAGGAAATTCCCAGCATTTTGTTGAATCTTAGCCATCACAAATTTGGGGCAGTTTGAAAAAAAAAAAGGGGGGGTTAGTAAGGACAAGCAAGATGTACCTTTTAAATGGCATACTACAGTACACAGTATTTAAAAACAGAAGTACAGAAACAAAGGACTGCTAGTTTAACAACTTGATATTTCATGACAGAAAATTTGGGAAAGTGCCTGTGTTGCTTTTAAGGAGACTTAAAGACTATCAGGTGGAAGGATGTGGGTTTGAATCTGGGAGGTTCACTGAAATGTCTGAAATGACTCTTCTACACTAGACAGCATTTAAATCAGCAGTATCCATACTGTCTACTTCAGTAATGGTCTTTTTATCTGGACAAAAGCCAAGAAAGTACTTTTTGGAAGATGAACAGTAAAATGGCTGACACGTACAATGTTACGAATTGAAAAGAGAATTATTATGGTGATTAATCAAACTCTGAAATATTTCAGTGAAGAGCTGAATAATAATGGAAGAGGAACGGCATAATTTAGAAAAAGATAGGGAATAAATGACCTCCTGAGCCAAAGAACTGCCCAGTAGAACAGATGATGGCCTTAAAACCTCAACAAAGAACAAAAACTGAAATGACTGTGGACTTAAAACATACTCACCATCTTTTGCAGAATGGCATATGAATCACAGGTTGATCTTAAGAATGCTCCACAATATTTACACCATAATTCACCATTTATTCATTTGAGCAAAAATGCAACTCTCTTGTGTTGTAAAAGAAATGTGGCAATTCTAATCTTCAAATGTTTTAGACAGCAGAGAAATGTGTGCATATAGTTCTAATCTTCAAATGTTTTAGACAGCAAAGAAATGTGTGCATAGTGCAGTTTACCTTAGCAGTTGGAATCTGGACGGCCATGGACGGCGTGGGAAGCAGACCTGGAGCAGAAGGATGCATGGCTGGTGGATGCATTGGCCTCAAAGCTCCCTGTGAGGAGAGACGGGATGAAAATGATTCTGAATAGTTGGGCTCTTATTTTTATATTGGTCAAATATCACAACATTATTTTATCAACTTCATAACCACACTGATTTCAGAATTTAAATTGTTCTCACAGCATCAGTGAAACCTGACTGTTGGTTGGCGTGCTCCAGCTGCTTCTGCAGAGGGATTCCAGCTCCTGGAATGTAACCTAAAACAAAGACACCAGCTAGAAAAAATGATACTTGAGTCTAATGCATCTTCAGGGACAGTGATCAGGCTTGTATGTTGTAGTTGCTCTGCTGCAGAGGCTTTAACAATGCTACTGACCAGGCTGTGAGGTGAAGTGACTGTGAACAGGATAACCAGTCTGTTGGTGAGGGAGATACTGCATGGCCTGGAACGCAGAAGCTCCTACAAGAGAAAGACAGCAAAGGTCTTGTTACTTCTCACTTTTAAGCTGAAAATGAGTCATTTAATTAGAATAATGACAATAATAAAACAGATTTTTAATCCCCCCCAAAAATTGATTCTTGCCACAAAGTTCTGTACCTCTGATCTGAGAACTGCTGGCAAAACTGACAGGTACAGAAGGCCCAGGTGCGTAGGTGGACGGGTGCTGGGGCTGAGCCACTCCGTACGGCTCGTGGACCCCCTGACCTCCACTGAACTGGCCGTGCTCTGCAGAGGCCGAGCTGAAGCTTGGTGTCTGATAGTGACGTGTCTATAAATAGTAGGGAAAAAAAAAAACATTCAAGCAGCCCTAGTGACAGACCAAAAAACAGTTGTAATAAAATAAAAAGATTCCACTGACGGGAATGACGGCAGTTGGAAACAACTGTTTGCTTCGTTCTCCCAGCAGCGGTCCAGACCGACTGTGGCTGACAGGACTTCCTGAAAGAGGAAATGAGAATCAGCTGGCACACATGAGCTGTGGAAGGAAATACAGGTTCCTGCAGTATATGACTCCAGATGTGATCCAGTTGTGCAAATACTGAAACCTCTCACCTTGAATGCTGAGAAGGTGCTGCCCCGCATGCATTTGCAGACTGGGCTGGTAACTGGCTGATGTCAACGTTGTGATGTCACTAAAAACAGGATAGAAAGCAAATATTGTGGACATTTGAAGTACGACCAGAATGTTGAAAAATCAAAAGACCAACTACCTCTGCTCCTTTCGGCGTCTCTTTTCTTCTTCATGAAGAACTTTCTTCAGCTGTAAAAACAACTGGTGTTTTTCTTCTTGGAGACCCTGAAGTTTCTCACCCATCTTCATCACCTGGACATAAGATAAGGTTTGGGAATAACAAAATTTTAACACCGAGTTCAATTCTATTACCATGATTAAACATACACCCTGTATGTACAGGACGCTTTTCTATTGTTTTAGGTTCACTAACCTGTTCTTTGGTTTCCTCTAATGACATCCTCTCCTCTATTTCCTTTGTCCTCTTCCTTTCTTCCTCCTCCTTCATTTTCTGCTCCATCATTTTGTCCACCTCTTCTTCCTCTGGAATATTATGCACAGGCTCTATTAACTGCAATCATTTATTTTGCTTACAGAAGGGAACAAGAAAGAAAAATGCACTTAAAGCTCTTTCTCATCAAGTTCCATTAAGCATTAATTGTTATTTCTAATGTATAATTTAAGTAGTAGCAGAAAAACCTGATGTAATCTGATATTCTTCAGCAAACAACAAGGTTAACATCATGCACTTTTTCAGAAATACAAAAGTATATATTAAAAACAACAACAACATTTTAATCTAAGTCCTTAAAGAAACTGGAGAATCCATGTAAAGTCTACCGCCATTATTCTGGATGTTAATTAACTACAACCGCGATATTTAACGGCAAAATTGATTTTAAATGACTAATGCAGTTATTAGTGATATTAGAACAATAAGGACCTTGTCTCTTACGCTCCCTCTCCCTCATGATGTGTTTATGGAGGGCTCTGGCCATCGCGTTGGACAGCTTCGGTCTCTCCAGTAGGGCGGGCATTGTGACGGGCAGTGGAGGGGCCAGCTGATGTAGGTTACAATTACAGGTTCCGTCAAAAAAACAAAAACCAAACACATTAAATACTGTCTAAAATCATGCTGCACCTATCTTCAACCGATAAACCAGCAAAACCGAGACAAGCGTGACGTTTCCTGGCTGTCCTCAAACCGGCTGAGAACTAACTTAGCATTGTTAGCTGCAGCTGGTAGTCGTGCATTTTATTCCAATTTAACAAAGTCAATGTGTATTTCATAGGTCGAAATTACATTAATGTTACACAACACAAAAATACATCACAAAAAATAAATGATGGTTAAATCAAACTAAGTAGCAGATATCTGCACAATACCTATCGTTGTAGCTAGCGGCTAATCCCGACTACTGCGTATTTATTTGTATCAACGTCAATCACTTCTTTCTCGTTGATTTTATGACAAAAGGTAAAACGTCTTACTTTTAACGATTGATGGCTCTCAAAATCAGAATTTTCCGCCCCTGTGGTTTTATTAAAAGTCAGTGTGTTCTGGAAATGAGAGAAAAATAATCAAAACTTTCAATAAAACATTAACAGCAAAATAGCCATTCAGACCGGATGCCACAATTGTACATCCGGTGTCAAGGGCGGAACGGGTAGTTTGCGTGGTTGTTGAACTCTGGGAATTGTAGTTTAAAAGACAACACGAGAATAGACCTGAGGGGGTTAATGGATGAATTAGAATTAGAATTCAGTAGTGTTTTCTTTTAAGTAGGTTCAGGTAGCACTTTTTCTTTTGCTAATTTTGCTTGTATTCAGTACCTGAACGTTTTTTCACTGCAAAGGATAACTCAACAGTAAATTGCAGTGCATTAATTTATAAAACTTCTAGACATTCAAATTTTCAATTAGATCATTTTAAGCTTCAGCTACAATTTGAATCGCTGTTTTCATAAATGACAGCGAAACTAATGTTTTACACAACACACCTGGTTCATTGAATGCACCTCATTAATTAACCATAGAAAAGCCCTGGTTGCTTTTTGATTCTTGAAGGGCTTGCTCCAACTTTCAAAACTTCTGTTTTTTTTTTTTAAAGGGTCAGGTCAGAAAGTTAGATGTTAGTGGAGAATTCTCTATAAATGAGTGAAGTTGAGGCCAATACAGAAAGAACGCCGTGGATGTAGTGTTGGACTAATTCTTCTGTCAATCACTACGCGAACATCATATAATAATCAATTACATTAATATTTCTTGTGATCATTACTGCGTTGATCTACAGCTGAATCACAGTCAGGTCGATGCCACAGTGTTTGCACTGGTTAACAGTGCAAACACTGTGGCATTGCTGCTCAGTCTTTGCAGTAAGTGTAGTTGTTGTGTCATTTTCACTGTGGAATCCTGAAGTCAGTGCAGTCAGCAGTTGAGCTGTATTCAGCGTACTCAGTGGGATATGGTGCTGCACGGGTGTTGATGTCTGTATTGTTGCACTGTGGTCTTTGCAGCTGGAGTCCTTGGTGCAGTTGGTCAGGTCGTTTCCCCTGGCGAAGGTCCAGCAAACTTCATTGTTCAAAATCAACACTCTAGTCTAATAAAAATGTGGTAGCATTTTTTGATCTAATGAGCCGTTCCACATTTTCCCAATCAAACATTATATTTGTCCTGTATTTTACTTGATCACTATAGGTGCTATATATTTTTATAGTCCACTAACGTTTGGTCTTCTTGTTAATAATTTAACATGCTCCTCTTTAGACATCGTAATTCTGAACCTATTTGTCTGTTGTATTAAAACTTCATACAGTATTTGTGTTGACATGTGTTGTTCATGATTGATCTCCAAAAAGTATTTTAAACAAAAAAAATACCAGGTCAGTAATAAAGGCTCACTCCGACATTTGTGGGATTCATTTCATTAGTCACAACATTGTTTTTTCTACATTGAAAGCAATATTTTTGGTGTACAAGTTCTATCTGAGTATAATAATAACCAAAAACACAGATTTGCTTTTTTCACATTTTATCATGTATGATCATGAGTGGAGAGAAAGAGCCAGTAATGCAGCTGTATACAGAGTTCAAATCTTAATTTTCTTTTTTTTAAAAAAAAGGAAACAAAACAAAAAAAGAGAACTGCACTCAGCTTTACAACATCGTTGTTTTTTTTTATAGAAACTAAGCCATCTAAAATTAACAAATAATAACAACATTATTCATAGTAGCGTTTGACCACTGAAAGCAGAGGATGATTTAGTTTTAGTCTGAATTCTATTACACTCCATACTATGGTCAGATGCTGGGCAGCCCACTGAACTGTCCTTCAACCACAAACCTTAGCGACTTTAGAGTTTTAAGATGAGGAAAAATTTACCGGAGTCGCTCCAGCCACAGAACAACTGCTGGAAAACAGTTTCCTTTACTCTGCCAGAGACAATGTGATCTGCCTTCAGCTACTATAAGTGTTTTACTTTAAATCATCTATTACATTAAACTCAATGCTTTTTTTTTCTCCTGCAGGTTATTAAACCCTGACGAAAAGTTGATTTTGAACTCACATACTATATCTATAAACCCAGCCTATTGCTAAAATTCTCAATTCTTTCTCAAATTAACACGATCATTTGACACTAAAAAAAAAATAACTGGCCACCTAAGAGTCATACTACAAGAGAGTTCGGAGATGAATACAATTCAGACTGAAGAATCATAAAGACATGGGAGATGTGTGTCATGTTTGTGAAAGTGCTTCTGACATATTTACTCTAGGCTGCTGAGCTGGATTTTTAATATTTCAATGAATGAACAGCAGAGGTCTCAGAAAGAGGGGGGTAGTGGTCGGAGGGGGAGGGGGTTGGTAGAAGGATCAGATTTCCCTTTGGCTGTTCCCATACACACTCTCATCACTGTAGGCAATGTAGAGGAAAAAGTCCTCTTCATGGTGCTCCTGAGAAAGAGGAGGAGACAGTAGGTGTTAGCAGAGAGGGCGGCTTTTATTTGACAACACACAATGGAACAACACACATTGTTAAGCAGCTACTCAGATGTGTAGCATGCAAGTGTACTGTATCACTTGCCTGGTACAAGAGTCCCATGGTGGCTGAGGTGGGTGGAATGACATTGTTTACAAAGAAGAAGAGAGCGTCCTCGGCTCGCAAGTGGATTCTTTTCCGGATGAGGAAGTAAAACTGGCCCACTGGATAAAAGAAATGTGGGAAAAACAAAGGCTAAAACATGAAGCTATAAACGAACGTCATATATAATCAAACTACATAAGCAGACAAAAGTAATCCTTCTGTTTTCTTTCTTTTCAAGAGCGATTTTGGTGATAATGTGTCAAAAATTGGAAATACAGGTATTGTCTCAAAACTAAATCTCCAAACAGATCGTTGATTATGCTGATATTTTTCACACTCAACATTAACTGGAACCAGAAACAAAATTCAATGATTCCCTGAGTGGTGGATGTAGTTGTAAATATTACAAAGTTTTAAATTTTGCAACAAACACAGATGAAATAATCCAAACAATATAACAGGAAATGTAAAGACCCTCAAGTTCTATAAGTCAATGAGACGAGCGTTGCATCAGAATGTCTCTGAGCCCAGCTGCCTCAGGTTCATTTGTCGTATCCAGTAACCAACTCCTAGTCTTAAAAGGTACATTTATCATTTATTCATGGGAAAAACAAATTGCACTCAATTCATAGGTAAGGGCATTCAAACTGCATTAAGAGCACCCCCTGCAGGAAAAGGGGCATGCCATATCCTGTTTGTTAAACACTTTATTTTCATGAACTGTACCTTTACGTGGGGTAAATAAAACAGTGTTTACCTGTCAGGTCGGAGGGAACAAGGTATTTCTTCTTGTCCAGATCTCCTATTCTGGCTTTTGGGGCTTTCTCCACGATTACCTAAAAATAAATATAGAAAAACAAATTCAACAACATGTTCTAAGTACAGTAGACCGAGTCTATGTTCCACTGAGTGAAAAAGCGAAACGGCCTTTTATGAAGTGGGAAGTTTCAAACAGACAATCTTTACTCTTCCCCTGGAAACTGATCTGTGAATATGACAGAATATCGGTTTACAATTCAGACCCAGGTTTTGTTGAAGAATGCCCCAGGAGCATGAAATGAAATGTTTATTCCCTTCAGTCTATAAAGAGGAGTTGAATAAAAATAGCTGCCCACAAACCTAGAAGCCACGTATTAGAGATCTTGAACATGTAGTCAGTCAGTTGTAGATATTACTTAATGTTATTATTCCAGCTATTGTCAACTGCAACTGCTTGAGGTGGTTTACAGACAGTCAAAAAACGCTGATGTCAGAGTGGCCGTCAAAGGGCCAAAGGTTGTGAACTAAGTATCTACAGGAGGCAGGGTGAAGCAAACAAGCTGCGGTTTGTTGACTGCAACTATTTTGACTCCACTGCTCTTACACAGGCTCAACAACCTACAACTACACCCCGTCATGTCGTACGACCACAATCTGTCTGCACACACGTCAAACATGGACAACAGCTGTGTCAGTTTCTTTCTCTTTTCCCAAAATGTTACATTTCAAGGAATAATTTCTGGCATTTGGAAGATAATTGGAGATCGAATGACTTGAAATACTTCTGGGACAAGAACACATTATCTGTTTGGTATTTGCTCATGTGACCCACTTTGGTTTCAGGCTGTAAAAACACAACAGAGGATTCAAACCAAAACAATATTTTCACATCTATTAATTATCGTCGAAAATAAAGCAGGGTAAAAGTTAGAGGTTAGAACCAGAAACCAGAAGAAGTTCAACTTTCTAAACAGTTGAAAGATGAAGTGCTGAATAATAAACTGTTTCCAACAAATTATACACATAAACAGAGAAGAAAAGAAAAACAACAATATGTAAAAAGACTATAAATAGTTTACACCTAAAACAAAAGAAGACTGTGATAAAGACTATAAATAGTTTACACCTAAAAAAAAGAAGACTGTGATCGCCCTAAGGCGTTAGGGATTTTTCTGTTTGGTGTTTTGCTTATTTATATATTTTTCACTTGTTCTGTACAGACATTCCTTAAGTGTCTGTTTAAAATAATAAATAGTTATCATCACACAGCCAATCTCAAAAGTGTCACGTCACAATCGATCAGTTTGAACAACAGCAAGAAGCCGATAAGGTAAACAAATAAACCGCATTAAGGATCCACACACAAAAAACAAACAATTATGTTTTTATTATTGTTATCGTTTTATGGCTGTCAATATTAATATTTTTGCTATTCCGAGTAAGAATAAAGAAGCATAAAAGAAAGAATAAAGCATTAAGGAAAAGGTTGGCCTATTCGATGCGGTCGGAATTCTGTTGCTCAAACTCTGGCATTTGATAACACGACAAATCAAGGAATATGGAAAATGATATACGATGCTACTGGTTGAAATAATTATAACTGTGTGTATGTTAAAGTGAATATATATTGTCAAACCAATTCCATCGAAAATACGCTATTGTGAAACATATAAGCGTCAGAATGCTAACGTTAGCTACTCACTGGAACCCTGTCTGGATACTTCTTCCTTATTTTCTCGCCTTCGGATCGCCTTTTCTCGAAAGGATGTTCTTCTTTGTACTGAAACTTCATGTTGAAGAGGTGAGAGAGATGACAGACGACAAGTCGGTCACTCTGTAGATGTCGTACGATATCGGTTGTTTTTGTACAAGGGGAGAAAGTCAAATCGCTGACACACACGACAAAAACAAACGATGCTAACTCGTTAGCTACAGCTGTTTTTCTAGTGCGAGTACGGCGGATGGATACAATAACAACACCAATGACGTCGACCGGAGCCTAGTTCGTAGGGGTGTTTTTTGCTATTTTGAATAACTTTAAATTCCCTGTATATAATTATAACAACTACTTATTAGTGCCCAAAGGTGAGTGTCACGTGTTGGACTAAATCTTGCAATTATTTTTGCGGTACTATTTTATTTTGATCAAGCTTTGCGGTTGAATACACCGGATAGAGCGCAGTGAGCAGGCATCTGTCCTTGTCATATGACCGCGGCCCAGCAATTGTGTTAGCAGTAAACTGAGGGAAAGCCGCAAAACATGTGATAATATTTCCCTTCACGGCTCAGTGTTGACTGTAATCTCAGCCCACAGACAGAAAAAACGTCACTAGCATCACGGAGGATTGTACAATCGACTTTGCAGCCTACACGGGATATAGAATTACAGCTGTGTGTGTCAGTTTGAGATGCTCTTGATTGCTGTGTCATTCTGTTGGTGGGGGTTGATATACTGCAGGTAGCAATTAACGTTAGCCTTTTGTTTTGTCTTTCAAGACTTTGATCAAGAAAAGGTAGTCTTTAATCCTTTAAAGTAAAAAAAGAAACAGAAACAAACCCACAGCCTTACACTTCTACTGCCACTTCCTGATGCAACCAATAAGCAATTGCTAGCTTATGTTAGTCTCCTAGGGAATCTGTAAAGTAAATAGATAGATAGATAGATAGATAGAGAGAGAGATAGATGGATGGATAGATAGATAGATAGATGGATGGATAGATGGATAGATAGATAGATAGATAGATAGATGGGTAGATAGATAGATGATAGATGGATGGATGGATAGATAGATGGATGGATAGATGGATAGATAGATAGATAGATAGATAGATACATAGATAGATAGATAGATAGATAGAGAGAGAGATAGATGGATGGATAGATAGATAGATAGATGGATGGAAAGTATTCAGGATGAATTATTCCAAAAGTTTATCCCATTAGCAGTTAACACAACAAACAACAATCCATACTGACAGGAAGTGCTAATCTCAGAATATGGTCAAGAAAAATACAAATAAATCTGTGTTGTATACTGCAACTGGCCTGGTAAAAGCTCTGTTAGGAGCCGTTGAGAATATGTTCTCAGTCCTGTTCCGAAAAGCTTGCATTTCCAGTGTCAAGAACTAAATGCAAATACCTGGTTTTATTTGGGTTTTAACATAGTTTCTGTTTGAGAGACTGAACTTTTGGATTTAAACCAATGTAATGCCTGCACCTGCACATTCATGATAGCTCTGAGAACGTACTGCATTGGAATAAAAGCTGCCACTAACGAGATGCCAGTTAAAAAGTATGTAATGGGTAATATAATTACTCGTACAATATTAGTAGCACAGCAATTGTTTAATTATTTCAATTAGGAAAGGGGGAAAAACAATTAAATATTGCACGAATGACCTGTGGATTGGTTTTGGGTGGATATGCCGAGTATTTAAAACTGAAGACAAAGAGATCATTATCATGATGAATGTCATTTTCATTCATCATTGCACAACAGCTAATCTCTATGATATTCCAAGAAATGCTGTTGGGTTACTTGTCATTAACTACAACTCTGTGGAGTCCAACTGAACACACCCTGACCATGTGACCATGACTAATACCTGTGACTCCCTCTTTAAACTTGATCTTATGACTTAACTGTGAACAATAAAAATCAACATGTACTTTAGGGTGTGTGCATGTTTTTATGCACGAGCTTAATTTAATTTACTGATGGGGAAAATAGATGACGGATTTATTTGATAAAATACTAGTAGTTTTGAAGCTTAAAAATAATTTCCAGTATACACTCAAATCTTATCTCTTGAACACTGAACATTTGTGATACTAAAGAAAAATGTGTTTTTAGTGCTGGGTAAAATATGCTGAGTCACTGATTAAAAAAATAACTGTGCGTTCTTAGGTGTGAAATACTTTGTACTATCACTATTTACAACTAAAGCTAGTGGTCACTAATACTTTATCTGTATATTTTGTAATCTTGTTGCTATGCACGCAGGCGTGTAATAATTGTATTTCTGAATCTTTAGTCGGTGCCAAGTCGTTCACAAATGCCATCGCAGTTATTTTAAACAGTTTAGGCACATTCCCATTAGTTTTCTTTCTTGTGTTATGTTGTAGTTTGGGATTTCCCTGTGCCAATGCTGCTCTGACTTTGCGTTTGACATCAACCCTCATTTTAGACAACTCGTTCAGGCTCAGTACTTCCTAACACTGCTGTCTTTGTGTGTATAGGTATATATGTAAGACGTACATTCGTTTAAAACTTTACTCTGCGTGCATTCCGACCGGCATGGTTGCTAAAGCCACACATCCACTAGAGGGCAGTACGAGTACATAGTTCATTTCCGGGCCGACGCAAGACGTTTCTCTGATATTAACGAACATGGCGACGGTGAATGATGTCATAATTTTGAGCCTGCTCAGAAAAGGAGTGCAAACGGAGGCAGAGAAGCAGGGAGCGTGGAATGTGGGCACTGTCTGCAGCCGTGTCTCCAGAGGTCCGCCATTTCGGTTATTTCTCTTGCCATACCATAAATGGGCGCACATGAGCTGCAACACTGCACCCGTGAATACTCCCCTAATACACATGCGTTTGGGTACACTTCCGCAAACTTTACACCCGATGAGTTAACAAGTTTTGCACCTAACGAGCGCGGGGGCATAATACACGTTGTGTATATATACACTTGGCATTGAGTATGAACAAGGTTTTTAAACCCACGTGGTGAGTGCATGATGCAGCTGTTTCCTTAATGTGGTCATTGCCACCAGCGGTTGCTGGTGAGCTGCAGCTGATAGGTCAGTGCAGACAGAGCCGACGAGGGGTCGTTATCATCAGTGGGGTCAGTTCAGTAGAAATGACAAAATGAACAAATGTCTTAGTCTCATTCTCATGTTAAAACAACAACTTCGATGACGTGTGCCACCATATCCAGGGAGATATGCTTAGCAGCATTTTATGCTTTGGAAAGAAGTAAGTAGTAACTAGTGGTGTTTTATTTAACCCCCGACCCAAGAGCAGCAGTGCAGTTTCCTTCTTGGCCACATGAGGGCAGTACCGAAAATGTCTGAATCCCACCGCAAAATTACTGCTTTTCCATATTTCTTTTCCTAACGAAACCAGGTCAGTTGGCAGGCTGCAAGACGAAATACATTAAAATTAAACAATAACAAAAATTACAGAGAGGATAAGAATTGGCCGATACTGACAAGTGTTTAATTAGTAACACAGACCTGGAGACAGAGCCAATGAGAACCCAGTCAGCCCTAACATGACTGCTATTGTTCAGAAGGCATTCAAAGACAGAAGTCTAATAGTCAAACCCATCATGAGTGGGGTACTATGGAGAACAGAAAAACAATCAGATATGGAAAGGCGGCACAACAGTCCAAATATGGTCACAAGTCATTCTTTTTCTTTCCCCAACATTTTCAGTCAAGTCCTTTATCACTGAGTCCCACTGGGAGCTCTGTGGAAAAGAGTGATAGCTGAGGAGAGACAGAAATAATAATAATACTAATAAAAAAGACTGCCCAGGCTATTTGTCCAGGAAAATGTCAAAGGGTGGTATATTTCAAGAAAATGTTCAATTACTTCATGTGAGATGATTCATTACGGGGCAAAAAAAAACAGACAAAACAGTATCTTCTGACATTAGTGAATCACTGTTGGGATAGGATGCCCTTCCCATTTTCTCCCTGTTTGATGAGTTGTTTGCTGAAGTGCAATGTCCGGTAGTGGCCCGGAGAGGAAAAAGTATTGATAAGGACTGGATCAGTCTTTGTTGCTGTGCTGATCTCTCTTTCTCCCAGTTTCCAAAAAGATTCTAAAGACTAATCAACTCAGACAGTTTTCTCACATACACAAGCTCACCTCCAAACACACAGTCAGTATCAGGAGCTGTAAGGCAGAAAAGGCTCCGTTTGTTTTGGAAAAAAAAAATACAAATAAAGATTTAAAGAGAAAAAAGAAAAAAGCGGGCTCTCCCTCCCACCCTCCCTACCCAGGAGTTTTGGGGCTCTGGTAAATCCCATACTGTTCGTACATCCCATGCTCTGCAGCCGGCCCCCCCAACGCTCTTCTCTTTAGGACACGTGTGAGAAAGAGGGCAGGTGGGTCGTCTGTAGGAAGCTGGGGGGATGCTGGGCAAGGAAGAAGCCGGCAGGTAGGAAGAGGCTGGTCAACAAGTCCCACATCTCTTCATTCAGCCAATCACCAGAGCCGATGCTGGTGAAGGTTTCGACTGAGGACGGAGCGTACATCGGCAGTGAACCTGAGACGAAAAAAACAAAGTAGTCAAACTAACAGGAAGTGACTGATTAAGCATAGTATATAAATCAGCTTATTAAGACGTTATGACTGGAAGTGAGTTGATACTTATCTAAGGAATCACCAAATACTACTTTAATAATCCATACAAAATACCACTTAAACGGCACAAAATACCCCAGTGTAATTCAAACTAACGTCTACAGTTTGGTTTGTGAATGCATCATAGAAACAAGTCTTAGCTGGAATTTTGGAGAAGTAGTGTTCTCTAAACAAAACTTATTCAAAGTTAATTTTCAAAGTGCTGTGATCACATCATGTGTTACTTTTGTAGTTGTGTTGTTATAATTAATTATTATTTTAGATTAATTATTTGGGGAAATTGAAATAAATTACTTAATTGATTCACTGGCAGTAAATGGTGTTGTCCCCCAACGGCATCCTGCCCCTACGTGTTCCCTAAGGTCATCGTGGTTATGTTGCCTCCCATAAGTTTCCCAAAGAAAGTTTGGTTCCATTATGCCAATGTACACCATTAAAACAAATTTCTTACAGGAACTAGTTGGTGAGTGGCATGGATGGATACGTCATCATGCGGCACTGTACGTGGTTGTAAACCATACGTTGGACTTAACTCTTTCTTTCATTTGTGTTGTTTTTTGAGAAGTTAGTACTCATACAGTGGACTGGAGATAATCAAGCAGAACCAAAAAACACAAGAATCTTTGCAGGAATACAGCAGAAAGAACAGGCCCAGTTAAATTCAGCCGTCTCCCTGCTTCACCACACGGACATGAACTCAGGTCATGTGCTTCTTACACTGTAGTGAAAGAAAACAACTCTGTCATGGCTCTCTACCTTAGTGCGTCCAGCATAGGCAGCAAGTTAAGAAGTGCTGTGTCACTAGGGTCACTGAACCAGGACTTGATTGGTATTGCATTGTCTGTGGGGAGAGAAAAAGGTCAGTCGGTCCAGTCAGAAAATCGTGGAGATGGATGTGTTTTCTGTTATGCTGTTTTGGAAGAGCTGGAGATTTGATTCACTGTATTTATAGTATTTATAATAAAACACTAAAAAAACTACTTTACGTTTGTCCCTTTTTCCTCTTTGTCATGAGATGACAATGTTGGTGACCAGAACAAGCTGTTTTATTGAAGATTCATATTAACAATTAGAATAAGTAGTATAATTATTCTACTTGTTTATAACTATACACTCTATATTGGGAGCTCTATAGGTAGAGCTGTGCATTTTCAAGCTGGTATTATAGCATTAACACATAAAATGGAAACACGGACAAATATTTATTTATTAGTAGTAGTAGTCATTTTATGTTGCAAGGTCCATAAAGACATGGATGACAGAGTCTGGTGTGGATGAACTTGACTGGCCTGCACAGAGTCCTGACCTGAACCCGATAGAACACCTTTGGGATGAATTAGAGCGGAGACTGAGAGCCAGGCCTTCTCGACCAACATCAGTGTGTGACCTCACCAATGCGCTTTTGGAAGAATGGTCAAAAATTCCTATAAACACTCTCCTCAACCTTGTGGACAGTCTTCCCAGAAGAGTTGAAGCTGTAATAGCTGCAAAAGGGGGACCGACATCATATTGAACTCTGGGTTAGGAATGGGATGGCACTTCAGTTCATAGTATGAGTCAAGGCAGGTGAGCGAATACTTTTGGTCATATAGTGTATGTTACTAACAAAGTGAACCAGGATCAATGAGATGTTGACCAGTATTGACTAATGATGGTATTATCCCAATTAATTGGGGAAATCAACAATCCTATATTTGTCTGTATATAACTGTAGCAGAATCACAAATAACAACATGTAGATGTTTGTGTTTTACACCTTAAAGCTTTAAATGTCATACTTTTCCCGTACACGGTGAGCTCAAACACAGTTGGATGAAAAGGATTCATAGCTTACCTGGATGGTTACGATAAGCACCAGGCGAGTTGTCCAGGATAACAATACTGGACAGGTCATCATGTACTACAGAAAGGTCTTTAATATAACTACCTAAATCCAATGTACAATGCTGAAAAGAGACAGAGAAAGTACAATGCTGAAAAGAGACAGAGAAAAGGTAGTCACTAACTTGAACTAACTAAACTTCGATCCAAAAGAACAGTTCTCCAATGCAGTACCTGTCTGTAATATCTACGTTTCAGAATGTTCCTGTTGTTGTCCAGCTTGTCTGCCACTGCTGAGCCATAAATTTCCATACTGGCTGTGAAAACCACCAGTTCATACCACTGGCTCACCTGGGTAAACACACAGAATATACAGCAAACAGTAGTACAAGTACACAAACTGCAGCGAGTGCTGACTAACTCTACAAGGCGCATGGTCCAAAACATATTCAGCAACGTGTCATCAGGTGGAGACAAGTGTGAAGTACAAAGAAGTGGAATGAAAAAGATGATGAGGTGTTGAGGTGACTTTTTGGTAAACACACACACACACACACACACAGTTTTCTGCTCCACTTCACAGTAGTAACGTTGGCCACATACTAAATGTACCGGCTTTTCTGGAATTAAATTATTTGTCGTTTTATTTTGCACGTTATTTATTTCTGTACAGAAACTGTGCATTAAAGCACTGTGATTAAGCTTAGCCTCATGTTTAGCTACAGATACTCACCACTTCTAAAAAGAAGTCGACGTGTGGCCTTTTATGTACAAAAAATCTTACTGGGTGCCTATCAATGACAACCTGAGGAGAAAAAGAAAAAAAGAAAAACAGTGAGGTTACAGGATAAATCTCTCGGTAAAACTTCACTGTATTTGGAGCAAAACATAGGGAGAGTGGATGTACTCTAAGAATGAAGTCTGGCGGTGTTCCCGGTCGCACTGTGGGTCTGAGGACGCCATCGTGGTGAGAGTGGATTAGCGTCTCATCCAAGTCCAGTACCAGGATCTTCCTCTTAACCGCATCTGAGGTTGATGAGACATACAAGAGTGACGTCTGTGTTACTGTATTCATGTGGGCATTGCCAAGACTATTTTCTCAGGGTTACAGTTTGTTAGCAGTGCAGTAGCCAAAGGTGTCTGCAGTTTGAAAAGATTCATATATCTGATGCAAATTGTTTGCTTTAATTTTCCATCTCCTGTTCACTTTCCCCATCTTTTCTATTTTGTTTTTCGTGTTTGAACTACAAACTCTGTCTCCTCTTGTTCTTCCCACTATCTGCACCTCTTATCTCATGTCGTAAAGACTACGGCTCTCGAGCTTAAACTTGCATCTATATTGAGAAATCAGTGTACCTTTAAGAACATAGGTCAGAGAGATACTTACACACATTGTGTTTACAGGCAGGTTTACAGATAAACCTGAATAAATGCACACCACCTGACCACTGGTTCTAACTGCTGAAAAGTTCAGATTAGAGTAAATAAATCCAGACCATACTGCTTCAGTGGGATGACACTCATTTAATCCCCTTCTGCCTAGTTACAGCTGGATATTTTAAATTAAATGTTGTACATTATACATTTCTTCTGTTTCTAAAGTTAGGGTTAGGATTAGTTTGACACAGTTGCCACCAGCTACAAGTTAGTGGGTCAAACAAAAATGTTGGTCACCAACACAGCCCAATGTCAGTGTTCTGGCTGGACTGTGTGTCAGCTTTCTGGCTTTGCTCAAACCTTCAAAAATATGGAAGAGATTGTGCCATAGGTGTGTTCAGGTCAGAAACAATGACTAGCAAGCAGCTGACCAACTTAAGACCAAAGTCCAGGGGACCCCACCCCGGACCCTATGGCATGGCAGCATGGGTGGTATTTACATTCAACGCTACATGCTTCTCTTAGTTTATGTATTTTGTTCAATTTTATTATTCCCTTCACATTTTTATTATTTATGTTTTTTTCCTAAACAATTATAATATAAAATTAAAAGAATATCTTAGGAATATATTTATTCCTACTTTCTTTTATTTTTAAATAGCTTGTTACATGCATGACTGTCTGCACTAGGAGAATTGCACAATAACTTGTACAATGTTCCAATGACAACAAAGAATTCTAACTCTGACTGTCCATGGTACAGACGAGCAGCACAAACACAGTGAGAGCTAAAGGAGTTCTACCCCTTCAGAAGTTCTGCAGTGAACTACTCTTTATACTTTCAGAATTTAGAACTCTAGGAGAGCACATTACTGACGCTTTTCTTGATTTATTGCTGCACGTTACAATGTGCACCAAAGTCATTTTATTTGAATGAGCTGAAGTCTCAAATGAAATAAACTTGTGACAACAAAACCACTCTTCAGGTGGTGTCAGTTTGTTTAATTTCACTCTCACAGAAGAACAAGGTTTGCACAGATGCGATGACTAGACAAACAACAGCATACAACAGTATTACTCACTCAACAGAGACACAGAGCGAGAGAGTCAGAGAGAGAGAGAGAGAGAAAGAGAGCGCGAAGACTCAGGTTTGCATTGCGTCTTACCCTGTGATCCAGCCAAATAAACAGACTTGCGAAGCACAATCCAGAGACAGGCCACAAAAATTATAAGAAATAACATATCTGAGTCAAATGTTATTGATGACCAGAAGAGTAAGAAAATCCACAGGTTTCACAGCACATGGCAGTGCAGTGCTATAATGTCAATAACTTCTGCGCAATTGTTTTCTGTCCTGGAAGAACAGGTTCAGCTTCTTCTTGAATACCCTCATAGAACTAGTTTAATGGCGTCTTCACATCAGGCCATCAAATATAACATTAACAGTTAATCTAGCAGGGCCACACAGTGGCAAATGTTGGTATAATGCTTGCCTCTACAACAAGAAATCACTGGTGCACAAGTTTCCATTACTGGTTGGACTTTCTGTATGAAGTTTGCATACTCTCCCCATGTGAGCTACAGCTTCCTGCTTCAGCCCAAAAACATGGTTAATAGGAGAGTAGGTTGATATTGATTCAGCATAGGTATGAATAGGAGTGTGGATGCTTGTTTGTCCCTGCATGTAACCCTGCGATGGACTGACCAGGGTGTACCCCGCCCTCGCTTGTAGATAGCTGGGATTGGCTCCAGCGCCCCTCACGACCACAAAAGCCATAGATAATGAATGAATGAATAAATCTAGCTTAACATATTGCTCAGAGAGTCCTAACTACTGTAGCGTGCCATTTTCCACACAAACCTTTGGCAGAGTGTTGGTGTTAGGAAAACAATGGTGTACTCACTGAGTCTGTTTCTGGAGATCGGCGACAGAGGCAAAGTGTCGTATCGCACCGTCTGATACTGGATTATCTGCAGAAGACCACAACAGAAAAGTCAGAAAACTTTAACAGAACATATTCAAGGTTAGTTATTTGGGTTAATTAACTGTAATCATGTGAACAAAGAAATGTCAACAAAAAGCTGTAACACCGCCCTGGTTTGTGCTGCTCTTAAGGTACTGCTGTTATTTTTGCCACTGCAATTAAAATGATTACCTTCATCCACTTACAAACAAATTGGACAGTAACTTAATAAAGTATCAGGAGGAGGAGCTGAATGTTTACTGCTGTCAAATACCTGCACAATCAACAGTCTGATCTTTGAAGTCAGGCAGTTACAGTAAAGACAGGTCAAGACGAATGGTTCTTCAAGACTAAATTAAAATGATATTTTGGGTTAAAACCATGTGGCAACAACATTGTCCACAGCTCTGCTGGCAGAAAGGAAATGCTCCACATTAAGATGTTAAGTAAGACTTACATCACTAAAAAGATGTATTTTTTTTATTTGATTGATTGATTTGATGATTTCTCTACAATCAAGCTTTTATAAAATCCCTAAAACAATAACAGTTATATTTGCAGGTTATAAAACGTTTTGGAGAAAAGTTTCCTTTGTAGGTCATCAAAGACTGAGCTAACAACATCAACCTGTAGATGGCTTCCTTTGCTTTCTCCTCTCTGCTCAGACTTCCTGCCCAGAGGCTCCCTCCAAGTGCTCTTGCCCAGGGCTCTGCACTTTTCTTCACAGAGCTATTTTTATCCCCCACAGCTGTCGGTGGGTGTCAGTGGCGCACGGGGCACATACATAAAGGAAGACTTGCAGGGTGACTTTGACTGCTTGCTACCTAGACATTCAACAGGGCCTCCCCCTCCGTGTTCCCTCTCAGACATTCTGTCTGGCAGATTACACTTAGGGAAAGTCTGTTAGTAGTGGTAGCAGCAGCAGCTGCTGGGCACCACAATGTGACCCTAGCTTAGTGTAAGAATGTCCATCTGCACTATTAACCTCCTTGAGCAACTATTTTTCTTGTAGACTGTGATTTAACACTGACGAGGGAGACGCCAGAACAATTATGTTGAAAATAAGAAAGCAGACAAGACTTGTACCTTCCCTAATTAAATGATGCTAGGATGCAATTTAAATACCTTGAAATTACTTTCACGTTTTTTTTGGTTGCCTTACAAATGCAAAACAATTAACCAACTAGTTGCAAGAACTAAGTGGTTCTAAGACAACACACTCAGCCAAGACTGTACTGAACTGCTGGAGGTCAGTGAATTATTTATGCAGTGTTTGTAGGTTGTGTGGCACAATTATTTAGAGTTTCCTCTCTTTAAATTAAAGTATTTTCCAGGGCTTTTCTAGGACATTTTAGCTTCAAAAGACAAATCATAAGATCATACTAATACTAATCTCCTGTTCTAATAATGTTTTAGACAGTAAATGTTTTTGACAAGAGGAAGGGAATAGGGCTGTTGAACAAAAAAAGAGGAAACAGAGGAGCTGCTTTGGGAAGCACGTTAGAGCAATATCAGTTCCCAGGAAATTTTAAGTGCTTCCCGGATATTTGCCCCCTCTCCATCAATATCCATGCTTTCCAAAATTGGAAAAAAATAAGGCTATAAAATGTTTTTATAAAGGTGTAAAATCATTAAAAATGTCATCAATTGTTAACCTCTACTCTCCATCCTCACTTCACTTGAATGCTATCTATAGAACATTGTGTATAACATTACAACACTCATTACACAAAGCGCTCCTTGGATAACAACATTGTTCCAATGCATCACAATTTGCCAACAACAGCCTTAGACTGTAAGTGAGAATGAGTGAGAGAGGGAGAACAGTACAGCCTCTGTGCTGACATAATCCTTCTCACTAGGGCCACAGTATGGACTGGACTCCATCACCAGCTCACTGACCCTCCGGGCTCGTGGACAACAATCATAGAAACAAAAGCAGACAAACCCTTG
>NC_024307.1:25445823-25523791 GCF_000523025.1 Cynoglossus semilaevis | reverse complement strand
GACTAGACATAGAACAACAGTCAAAGGCCACTCGAATTACACCACATATGCATGTCTATTAAGGACTGTGCTGCACCTGCGCATGTGTCCACGACACACACTGACCACTTTTGTCACCTTAAATGCCATGTTTGTGATGGAGGCACTAGAGACTGAGATTGAAGGTGACCCACAGGATCATGTTAGCTCACAAATGTGGGAGGTTTTATATCTTTCAGCACAGCAGGACTAGACTCACAAATGTGGGAGGTTTTATATCTTGCAGCACAGCAGGACTAGATATGTAAACTATATGTAAACTGATTTAATTACGGCAAAACTAAAAAAGGTTACTCATTTATTGTAGAAAATGTATTTTTGTGGCAAATCAAAATTGCAAGTTAAATATTATTTTAATTATAATCTATTTGCAGCCTATCCACACAGACGTTTGAAACCAAATTTCAAGGTGCACAATTATTTTTGATTTTATTCACAAAAGAAAGGATATTAATATGGGCGAGTGCCTCAAAATAACACAAAATACTAAGTATAAAGTCAGTGGTCAAAAAGTGTCCAAAAAGTGTTAATTGACACAAACCACTACTCATGTCTAGTTCCTTAGCTAATCCTAATGTTTCCTTCAGACAGAAGTGGAACTCACTTAAATATGTGATGTTAATTAAGTGGTGGATAGGTCATTGACACGTCCATTATTCTAAATGTCCCAATATATATAAAACTTTTATGTGATTTGTGAACCTTGCAACACAATATGGCAAGAATGTGCATCTGTCTTCTGAAACAGGGATTTACACAATCTATTTAAATGAATGGAAACTGATTAAGTTGCCGATAAGACATTGATTTTTGTTTTGTTTTTCTGATTGTCCCATTGTTGTAACAAATCATTTGTGGATGTACTGATAATTAAAAACGTAAAATTGGTTTGGGTTTAAGTTCCTTAAATGTTGCCTGCTATTTAACTTAATTCTTATGCAAAAGTATAAAGTCTGTAACCTGCTCTTTAGATCCTAGAGCCTAGACTCTGATTGGACGACACATAATCTGACAGGTTGTTTACAAAGACACTCAAACATAACACCTTCAGTATTTCTTTTGACCCCTAACGTCGTTGATTTTAGCAGGCACATCACTGCGAGATGTCTTCCAAACCTACGCTCACCGTTCTTAGGTGCTTCCTGAGGATGTACATGATGAAGCCCCATAGTCTAGACGTCACGCCGAGAAAAGTGCGGACGCCAAGTAAACATTGGCGGGTCTTCAGCATGATGATGAGGATTATTGGAGCACACAGAACTCACAGGAACGCCACTTTAATCCGAAGTTTTATGAGAGGGAAAACTGCAGGGGAAACCTGCCCGCTATCAGTTCGGAAAAGTCACTCTTTGGCCACAGTGAGGAAACTTGATAAACAAATGGGCCAAGCAAACGTGTGAGTACCTCGCTCTGCACACTTGTGGCACAATTAATGTTAAATTCAGTACATTCTCATAGTTTTGAAGTCCAACGTGGACGCCTGTGACGGTGAAGCCGCTGCTGCTGCTGCACGGCGGCGGCTGCTGCTGCGGCTACATGGACCTTAGCACGCAGCTAGTTCTTATTTAGCGTTGACGTCAATGGGCATCAGTGGGACTGATCTTCTTGTTTTTCTTCTATTTCTGTTCCACTTAAAAGGTTCAAAGACATTCACGTAGACAAGCAATTATGCCAAATTGACCTCCGAAGCTGAGCTCTGGAGAGAGCTGAGAACCACCGACTGTCGTTAGCACCTAGCCACTCGTTAGCCACCGCTAGCTCGACGGGGTGACCACCTTGAACCTTGGACGAAAATTAACCCCCAACAGCTGCGAAAGCACGTCAAGTACCCTGTTTAGTAGGACTTGGTGGCGCGCGGCATCAGAGGAAAAACAGTTTCACCAAAGTTCCACAAAGTCCAGCCGGCCCCGGTAATATTCAGTTTGTAGTCCAGTGGAAATCCGGAATGAAAGTGCGAGCCGCCATCACCGTATTTTCGTCACTTCCGTGAAAAACCGCGGGATCGCGCGCAGCACGTCCACGTGGAAAGAAAACAAACAGGCGAGCACGAGCCCCGAAATGTATTATGTGATGATAGCTGCTTAATTGTTGCTGCTTTAACGGTTAGTACAAATGGTCGTTTGCAAACGTGTGTCCGTTGTTTACATAAAGTAATTGGTTTTAGTTAACCTAATCATTTCATAGACTTTGACACGCGTTTATAGATGGGGCAAGAGAAAATTAAAACTATGTCAAAATAAATTATTGATTGAATGATTTGGATATATAGAAATGTGTAATTCCTGCGCGAATTGTACACTAAAATCACCCATAAAATTTGATTAGCGCCCTCTAGAGGTTTTTGCTGTTGGCAGTTTTGTACTTAATATGTCACCGTCTCTGCTGATGCTAAAATCCAACTTTTCTAGAACCTTAGCAATATCAACAGTATATATATGCATCTAAAATGAAGCCTGTCTTTGCAAGCCAATAAGATAAAGAGTTGAGTAGATCATTTAGTGATCCCAGATGATTAGCAGTCCTCCGGTTGCTTGTTAGACTCAAAGATTTACACACTTCATTACCTATGAAAGACTATCCTAATTTGAAATTATGACATGAGAATTTTTATGAAAATAGCTATATTTTGTGCAGGAGTATAATATAAAAATTGACTGTTTGTCATGACAAATGTAACAGAGTGCAGACAACCATCAAATACAGGAGGCTCCAAGAGATTTTCTCAGGCTCAGATTCTGCAAAATATGCAAAGAGTCCATGAAACATGAAGGCTCTGGGGTTCTAGTAAATGCCTTTATTCTATACATCAAGATCATCATCTGGGTCCTCCTGATCATAGTCATCGTTTTCATCAGGCTCATACAGAATTCTTCCTGAACTGGGGCCCGAATGCAGGAGAGCAGTTTTCCTATAGATGAAAAGAAGCCCGAATGCAGGAGAGCAGTTTTCCTACAGATGAAAAGAACGAGAAAAGATACGTTTAATGTGTTAAAATGTAAAAATATATAAAATAATTATTAAAAGTCACTAACTTCTCTTTGCTGAAAACAAAGGGGAGGGAAAGGTTCTCTTTGGCCTGACGCTCTGCATCAGATAAGCGGAGGTTGAAAGTCAAGTTTGCAGTTGGATCCATCTACAGAAAAACACACCCAAAATAGTACGCTCAAACATTTGCAGACTCATCTCCTTTCATCCAGTTGACAGCATCAACATAATGTTTTTTTCACCTTCTGTTCCTCGGGGCCTGTCTGTATGGGTTCTGTTTGGTGAGACTTGCCTTGTACAATAACAGAAAGATCTTCTTTGATGACAAAAATCTCCTCCTAAGGACACATTTTGTCATTACACATTTTTAAGAGAATGGTAGTTAAGTAATAACCATAATCACATCCTTAAAAAAAAGACTACGCACATCCTGCAAAACTTTTCCTGACTTGGAGCGTTTTGTTATTTTAGCTTCAGCTTCTTCTGCCTTCATTCCAGGAGCCACAGTGATGACTGATGTGGCCAGATGGCATACACTTCCCACAATCCCTTTCTGATGCATATCTGCATGTAGTAGACCAACAATAGCTCTCACGGCGCCCCCTAATTAAAATCAGCAGTATAAGACAATGTCTCAATTTTATTTGAATCAATTTACTTTTTAACATGAGGTTTATGTTCCTTAAATAGTAAAGTTTAACTAAATTGTTTACCTTTTCTTAGTTGCTGAAGAGTCCTGCAAAAAACAGATGGACTAACATGCCTCAAAATCCATGAGAGAGAGTCGATCACTAAGGTCACTGCACTGGCGTGTGATGTTTGCTTTATTAGATGCGTAATTTCCTCCGCATTGAACTGGTGAACTGTAAAAACTGGATGATCTGTCCAACCCAGGGGGTCAGTGAAAGCACTGTGAATGTGAAGCCTGCAGTGACAGGAATGTAGATGAGGAATGGTTACAGTATACAAGTCAAACAATTCATACGCAATTATCACCTAAATGCTGATATTTACAGCAAAAGGAAGAATATGCTTTTTTTATACACTGTTGCATCAATCCAATCTGTTTTATGTCAATACACTATAAATATACTATAACTTATCCTTAAACAAACTAGTTCTTAACTGGTTTTAGAAAAAAGGTGGGGGACTATTAGGTTACCATGATGACAATTTCCAGCATGTAGCCATCCACTGACCACTTGTTGAAAAGAGGAAACCCATTAATTTATGTGACAAATATTTACAATGCAAAAAACCTTACAAATGACCTATTTGTAAGTAAAAGTGTGTGAATATGTGAATCAGCCAACATCATTAAACTCAGAAACCTCTTGGCAAATGGTCCTTTCAGTCCATCTCTCAGTTCATCTTCGCTGAACTCGAAGCCGATGAAGTGGACAGTTTCCTCTCTAAAGAATCAAGAAGAAAAAGTCTCTTTATTAGTGACATTATAGGGAAACATGTACATAATTAAAAATAAGTCACTGAATATTGCACAAGAGAGCAAGTAAACATTCACGTACGTATAAATACACTGGCTATCCACACACAATGTTTCCTGACTTAAAACTCCTACCAGCTGTCTGAAATTTTAATATGTTGAGCAAAATGATAATATATGCCCAATTTCACTTTGATATAGCTCAGAAAATCTGCTTCAATAATGCACTATCCAAGAAACAGTTCATACTGTGCATTTTAATAAAGTCTTGCCTATAGATCACATGGTGCGCTCATCATTATGTTCTGCATCAGGAGAAGGTACGTTGTATGTTTATTGGCTGTAATGGGGAAAGTGCGTAATGTATGAGTAGAATCCTAAGCCTGTTGTGCTATTTAACTCATCCACGAAATGAAGGGCTCAATTGAAGAGAATAAAAAAAGTAGCCATACAAGTTTTCATACAAAAAAACCCCAAAGATTTTATGGTCTTAATGGTGCTGTCTTAAGTCATTCAGAAACCCAATGCTTTACTGCACCACACTCTTATGATCTTTAACTGGATCCACTAGTACTGCACTGCATATCTGCCTCAAGTCTTGTGTTTTACCTACAACCTTGGCCATGTGTTAGCAAATGATAATGCAGTGCTGTTCCTTTACACATATACTTAGTTGTGTGTTTTTGAAAGAGCCAGAACAGAAGAGAAAGAGGGTAGAGATGCTCCCTCTCTGCTCCACATTATAAACAGTAAATGGGTTAGGGGAGCATACAAGGACCAACCTTGTCCATTTTAAGCACTTTGTACTGTCTGCTTTCAGGATGACACTGCACCAGCATACTATTTCAACTTCGGTGCAGGGGTGAGAGAACTCACCCCCTACATCCAACAAGACCTGTGTCCTTAAAATATGAAACATTCTTTGCTCTGATGCTTCTGAAGTCACTACTTTAAATTTACATTGGCATTAGAAATTTAACGTGTATGTGTTATTTCAGCATACAACATCATCAGAAATGAACATAATTACATTTGAATACCTGTTTAATGCAGCCTTGACGAAGCTCTTGAGGAGTTGTCGGCCGGAGTAACGCACAGAATCTACAATTAACAGGAAAAGGATGGCAAAACTTAACTCCTAACTAACGTGTACACAGAGCTAAAAATCACAATTTACCTTGTATAATAAGGAGCCCTCCAGCTTCAACGTCTTTCAATAACTCAGGCAACATTATAATACATAATTAAACTCTAAAAAGTCCAGGTGGTGTCAGCCTATTAGCATGCTGCTAACACATTGCTTGTTTTAGTATAAAAATTACAGCAGAACAAAGACTGTAGCTCTGTCACTAAATGATAAAAAGAACAACGAGTCATGTGTTAGAAGACAGGCGTATATTAGCCTTAGTTATACAAAAAAAAGTGTGTTTGCGCTAAGCACAGACTTCACAGCATAACTAAAACGCTGTCCCTGAATATATCAATACTGGGAAATGTAGTATCGCTACGTTTCGGTCAGTGCAATTGTAAACTAAAGTAACTACGTTACCCATAATGCATCGCGCTGCAACACTCCGGTGGCAGCAGCAACGTCAAGAGGCTTCTGCCGCGCACAGTCTGAGAGACATAGTGCGAAAGGCTTTAGTCGTATTGTATCCGAACCGCGAAGAGACGGCAAAACTTACTACGAGTTTTTTCCAAGGAGCAATATAAGCTTAACTCAGCCTAAATTCAACGATTTGTGATCAAATCTCATGTTAAATGCGGTTTCAATGTTTCAAAGGAGCAGAACACTTTTTCTGTGCAGTGCGTTTAAAGGACAGCGGAATTAAAATGTTGTCAGGCTAATCACAATTCAGAGGCGGCAGGCTGTCGGCACGTTAAATCCACTTGTTTCGTTGGATCCTACTGCTTAGACGAGTAAGTGTAGGATTTATTTCTTGGTGTGGAACGTTACCTCATAGCTTTAAAGGCACCTGCCTTGGGAATTTTGTTGGGGCATTACGGTGCAGCCACGCCGAGGAACAGGCACCGCGCGACGGCAGCTATTCTCCGGCTTAGCTCGCCTGGGATCGAGGCCTTTTCGCTGAGGCGACAATGCTTGACATAATGTCCGAGCACCAAGGTATGTTTGGTATTACTCCCTTCGAACGACATATTTCGATAGTTGTACCTGCGTGTGTAGAATATATTTCTCCAGTTATCTTTATGGACGATAAAGCAGATTACTTAATTTAAAATGTGACAACTGTCAATGCTACGTTTGGTTGCGTATGTAGCCACAAGAGCTCTAAAAACTGCTGTTAACTTTTCTTTTGAGGTTTAAGCATAAACTTAATGGTAAAATAAGCAAGTACTATTTAGTGTTTAGTGAGGAATAACGACAATTAGTAGACCTCATGTTAATCTTTATTGCAGTCAAGTTAGCTTGCTAAGCAGTTGGGCGCCTTAACTACAGCAGCTGGATAACAAGCATACGTTGGTACTACATTAGTAAAAATAATATTATAATACAAGTCAATTGTAATTGCCAATCCCAAAAATGACAATTTTAGTGTTATTGAACAATTGCAACTGAGTCCATTTAGCTTTACACCCGGCTAAAGTTAGCATTAGCCTAAGAGCCTCCCACTTCCAGTCCAGGAAAAACAACCTTTGACGATGGGTCAATATACGTGTTTAAAAAAGAAGCGTTATTTCGGTAAAACTAAACAGGATTTTATAAGTTGAAAGCACGCATTTAATCAATCTAACTGAAATGATCGAAACCGTGTGTTTAAATTGCTAATAGAGTAACGTGTTGTTAGCGTCGGCTAACGTTAGCACGTTTCGCTTCGACAGCAGAAACCGTCAATCCAATTATCTGACAGTATTATTTTGTGAATTCCCTTAACAGCTGTTGATATTTTTTTAACAGTAAGCAATTATTAACAAAACTTTATGAAAATAGTGGTCCTCCCAGAGTTGGGTGCAGACTCCAATTCAAGCAACACCGGTATCCTATCATAGCCTACGTCTAATAACAGACATTCTAATTACACCAGTGTATTTTATTTTTAATGTAACTCCCCGCGTTTCTAAAACGTGTCTTTCAAAGCGAAGCACCATTATAGTTCATATTGATGGAGTTGTTGTCTCGTTAGCGTTAGGCTAACGTTAGCAGCAGCCCACTCGTGTGTAGTGGTCCCACCGGGTGCTTTACAGTGTTGGTTTTATCCTTTGAGAATATTTGTTACCTAAACTACTATATTTTTTGTCCTCCACCAGATTCGCTGTTGACGTGTAAAACAGAATCTCTGGTAAGTTTTGTTCAATGTTATATTGACTTATAGCTTTTTTAGGAAAGTCTCTATTGTCATTGCATTACAATACATTTAGCATACGCTTTTATTTATTTATTTTTTTGTGTTTATGCAGTTTTGTAAACGTTTGGTCCACAAAAGGGCCATAGAACATTTAGAGATTGAAGATCGATGTAGTAAAACCTGCATTGTAGAAGTCACACTTGCTTGCTAGACTATGCAACCCAGAAACAATAGTGGGGGGTGGGGAGAGTTTCATCTCTGTAAACTTTGGATTTTTGTCAAAACATGGTGTGTATGTGGGACTTGAAGTGCAACCTTGCCATAACATCATTAACAATCTTTAGATCAGTGATTTAGGACAACAAATCAGGTTTTGGTGTTTTGCAGGCATGTGGAAAATGTATTTTTGAGTCTTTTCCTTCAATTCTGTTTTTCATGCAGTGAAAATGCCTGTTGTCCTTGTGTTTCTTGTACCAGAAACTAACAGTTTCTGTGGTGAAACCCCCCCATTAACTACATGTCTACATTTCTGCTTTTTTTTTAGCCCCCAGAGCGGAAAAAGAGGACTGTGGAGGACTTCAACAAGTTCTGCAGTTTTGTCCTGGCATATGCTGGTTATATCCCGAGTCCAAAAGAGGTAATTTTGTTTAATTATTACACAATCAATTTGTTCTTCTTGGCCTGTCTTTCTTTGAGTGCGTTTTTTCTTTGGTCTTTTAGGAGAGCTCATGGTCCCCAACCTCATCGAGCTCTGGTCACAGCTCAGGACTCTCAGCAGACGGAGGTGGTGGAGGTAGCAGCAGCTCCATGGGCAACACATGGACAGATGGCACCTCTGACATCCACACTATTCACACGTTTGTTCGTAAAGCACGAGCTAATAAGGGGAAAAATATACGCCGTATGCACTCTGACAGCACTCTGCTGGACAAAATGCGGCTTAAGGACTCGCTGTATGAGAGCCAAGTCGGCACCAAGGCGGAGCGCAAGAAGGACAAAAAGCTAAAGAAGTTGTCACTGGGTTCTACCATGACGGCAGCAGACAGCGGCAGCAGCGAGAGCGAGAAAAGAGCCCGAATCAAACGAAGCAAAAACTCAAAACAGCCTAAAGCAAAGAAGCTGAAAAGTTCAGCTACTCAGAGCGAGACAGACTCAGATGCACGTCACATGCACACAGAGGTACAAGCCATCAGAGAGGAGCTGGACGTGCACACCAGCTCCACGCCAAGCGTGCAGGGTCTTGGAAAGTTGCAGCCAGACGAGTCCATAAGGGAAGGAGACATGAGCTCCAGTGAGGGTGAGACTTGGATTGCAGATGAAGACATTATGGTGGAGTCAGGTATGTATCCTGAATTGTTATAACTCATTATTTGTGTGATGTATAGATGTGCATAAATATTAGGTCCCCTTAAAAGGTAAGAAGCATTTCCTAGATGCTTCCTACAGCCAATTATTTTACAAATTGGTGAAATAATAAATTAGAAAATTAGACTAGTTTAAAACGTTCTGAAAACTGACCCAGTTCTGTTGTTCAGAGGGTGTCGTTTTTTTATTTAAGTTGAGAAAAGTAATAAAATGAAGTTATTTCAGGTCTAGGAGTTTATTCTTCACATGATAACAGATCAAATTCAACATTGAGTCGCGCATATTCAACACAGCATCAAATTATGTAAATAATAAAAGAAGTCTAATAGGAATTAATTTCATAAAAATAAAACAAAAGCAAAACACACAATGAAGATGTCATTAAGTGGTTTGCAGCTTTTTAAAAGAGTACACCTGAGTAATACTTTAAAATCTACCAGGTAAGATGTCTTTTACATGTATCTCACTGAGTGTCTCTCCTTCATGCACATAGGGGACGACTCATGGGACCTGATCACTTGTTACTGTGGGAAGCCCTTCGCAGGACGTCCCATGATTGAGTGCAACCAGTGCGGCATCTGGGTTCACCTGTCGTGCGCCAAGATCAAGAAGTCCAACGTCCCTGACATCTTTTACTGCCACAAATGCAGAGACACAAGGCGGTCGGGACACAAAAAAGACCCTTAGGACAGTCAGGGACTGCAGGACGGAACTGGGAGTGTTCCACTTCCCTTCTACCTGTCCCCGACATGTCTTTTCTTTGATGCCTGCAGCCAAAACAGCCTGAATTATCACCTGGGAAAGCAACTATATTGTCAGTCCGACAGATTTATTTTGACAATCACAACAGTTTTATTTTAAATTTATTCCCCCTTTTCTGTTTGGATTCCATGGTCTTTTTTTTTTTAATTTGGCTACAGTAAAAAGTGAAACTACATGGTGTTTAAGAATCATTAATTTACCAATCATCTCTTGTATCAGTTGATAATTAAAAGCTTTTTTGTGGTTTTAGAGACACAATGTCTCTCATTTATTTGGATTTGTATCATAAAGTTCAAAGGGCAGCTCCTTTTACTTTTCATCCTATTCAGAGTTTACTTTTTTTTATCATGAGTGGATAAAATGGAAATTGAATATAAGAACTTTTTTTATGCCTTGCCCAAACATTTATTTTTGGGTCTAAATGGCTAAAAAGTGTTTTTCTTTTTCAAATTGCACACAGACAAGCGCACTTTTTTTAAACTACACATCCTTGTACCAATGCAGTAAGGGTGGTACTGGAAGAGGATGAGTTACAGCTAGTTCAACCTGTAGCTTTTTGATTTAGCGCTTAATTTTTTTGTTCTCCCGCGTTCTCACTTGTTACTATCCACCATTGATAGCCAGTTATCCTGACCGACATATACGTTAGCAAGCTGTTCCATGTTGACATTTCTGCATGTGTTCATTCTTTGTTTTCCCAACCCATCATTTATGACGAGTTTTGGCAGTAGCTTCAGAATGTCCGAAATCAGAGAGAGCTCCCTCTCACCAGGGCTTTGTTTATGAATGGTTGCAAAATATATTTTGTTTTCTCTTGTTTTATTTACACGTTTATTTCTTGGAGAACTTTTGAGACACAATGGAGAGCAGACATACGTTTGTTTGTTCGTTCTCCGTGGAGGTTGTGGCGTATTTCTTTTTTGTTTATGTTGTTTTCTTTTATTTGTGGGAGAGTCTTTGGTGAGTCTCCAGTAGCAGTTGCACTCTGTCTCACTCGCTCTGTATACAACATAAAGATCTGTGTACATATCATGTTTCTTCGAAGTCTGTAAATATGTTAAAGTGAAGAGAGGAAATACCCGAGCAAAAATCTATATTTTCTGCCGTCTGACATTGTTTTCTTTGATTGTAGCTTGAAGAAATTAAAGTCTTTGGGAACATAAGTTGTTTTTCACCTTTAATTTTTTTTTTCAATACATACCAAAATAAGAGGTATTTGGTCAGTTTATTAGAAGCACACAGTGATGTGTTTGTCATGTCTGTGTTTCTACCACTAGATGGCGATGCTTGACAAGCCTGTCAGTTAATACAGCAGTGAATCATTGAATAAATTCAGGAAAAAACAAATATCAGAGATAATTGAAAGGAGTTCAGAGGTTGAGTCTCAGTCCCTGTAGTCCTCCCAGTCCATGTCAGGCTCATCCTGTAACAGGAAATTTAAAGATTAATTATCAGACAATAAAGGTTTAATGACTTATTAATGATAATATAATCTGCTCATGATGTGTGCAACGTGTATTTTCTGTTCCCCACAATGCAAAATAATCTGTCTTCTTTACCCATAGGACTGAGTTCAAAGCCTGGTTCTGGGCCCAAATAGGGCACGTAGACAGTCAATAGTGTTAAATGTGATTTTCCTAGGACACAAGTGAGAAAATGAAAAGTTTTTTTTTTTTGCTAAGATGAATTAGGTTTTTATGGCATTTGAAATATGTCTAGGCTACATTTTATTAATTGTGTGTAATTCTAAGCTTTCTTTTAGCTTTTTAGGGTCATCATGTAGCCATTTTAGTTACTTTTTGCAGTCAATTTGGCATTTGAACCAAATAAGTTGCTGTTATAGCTTAATGTGTCACTTCAAATGATTCTTTATTCTCTTGTGTCACAATCTGTATCTCAGCAACTTAACTTGTTTTTTGCCATTTTTTGCTTATACATATTCACATTTAGTTACCCTTTAGTTAATTCTATTTTTTGTCTACATTTTTAATTTTTGATACATTTTTCCTGACTTGTCTTATGTTCACATATTATTTTTTCCTTTAATTATGGCAACATTTTTAAACATTAGTTCTCACATTTTTATAAATGCCAATATCTTTTTGTATTATGTTTTTACTATATTGCTATACAGTTATTTCTGGGATGACATAGCTGTTTTTTTAGCAATTCTGGCTGTTTATTTACTTAATTTGTCTCTGGTACTTCATAGGTCTGTGGTGACTTGTTTGTGTTGATTATATTGTTTGTTACTGTTTTCTTACCTTTCTTGTTTTGAAGCTTGACATTTGAAAGCTGCCGATGGGGTCCAGAGGAGCAACTTTAATCCTGTAAATATTAGAGAAATTGAAATTACACAGAACAGTTGTTTGAAAAAACATAGAGGAAAGAAGAAAGTAAAAAAAACAAAGAAGAAAAAACAGATGCCAAAAAAAGGCCTGATTTAACAGTTTGTTTGTCCTTACTTCTTCTCATTGGCTTTACGCTGATGGTGCTGGTGCTGGTGCTGGTGCTGGTGCTGGTGCTGGTGGTGGCGCTGCACAGTCTGAAGGTAGTCAGTTGGTGAGATGACAGGCTCCGAAAGAGAAGGACGACCATCGATGTCAACTCTGCCTCTCTCCCATACATCACCCACAGAGTGGTCTCCAAAGTCCGTGTGTTCAGTCAGGCGGGAGAAATGCTCATGGTCTGGCCAGCTGACCTCCTGAACAGTCAATCAGAATCATAGTGTGAACACAAACTTTTTTACTTGAATTATTTTTCCAAAAATGCGACAGAACTTGTCAAAATTACCCTTTTGTTCTTGGATCTGCTTGGCAGGCACGCCGCAGATATTTCCTCTCCAAAAGATAAAGAGCCAGGACAGGCAGCATCCACCTGGAGCTAAGCATCTGTGAAAAGTTCAACATTTATTCTTGATGTCTCAGATCCAGGTAAGTTGGAGACAAACTCATAATCAACGCAACTCTTACCTTCAGATTTTTTCTTTATTTCTGCGTCTCAGAGATCGAGGTTGAGTTTTGCAGCGTCTTCTGAGGTTCTGAGTGGTGTGTAGGGTATTTGTAGACCTGTACATAGGGTGGGTTTTTATCATAGGGCAGGCACCGAATGGGATTGTTTTGGCTGTTGGGTTTGTGTGTGTCTACAGAAAGTCCAATTACATCTCCCGCCTGGTCGCCTTCCCTTGTCATCATTAGCTCCAAATCTCTGAAACCACTCAAATTGAGATCTGAAGTGCTGACAACATGCCTGGAC
This sequence comes from Cynoglossus semilaevis, assembly GCF_000523025.1. Taxonomy (NCBI): domain Eukaryota; kingdom Metazoa; phylum Chordata; class Actinopteri; order Pleuronectiformes; family Cynoglossidae; genus Cynoglossus; species Cynoglossus semilaevis. The sequence goes on along the minus strand of NC_024307.1, from coordinate 25,510,636 downwards.
ACACGTACCCTGCCCCTGCCAAGATGTTCAAAGAAGTATTTCCTCTCATTAAAACCTCTCTACTTTTTCAAATTAATTATTCTTTATGAGCTGGTCATGTACCGAAGGCTTTCATCAACCCCTACTTAAAAAACCTACAATAGATTCTACATCCTGTCAAATTTAAGGTCAATATTAAACTAAAGATCCTTGAGAGCGCTGTCTATGAAGTCGGCGGCTTTATACCAGCACATGGCTGTGGGACTGGAAAAGAAATGTTTAAATCAGACCTTTAGGCCTATTTTGAGTCACACCTTACACAAAGCTGGTTTAGACCAGTGTTTCCAACTTTTTTTCAGGGAACCCATATTTTAAAAGTCACAAACCTTTGCAACCCAAGTCAATAGACATTATTCGTAAACTCCTGGGAAACATGATGTGAAACTTCCCCCCAAAAAAACTCGTGACCCACCTGAGAGTCGTGGCCCAGTCTTTGGGAGACGATGGTCTAGAGTCTAGACCAACATGAGAGATTATTGTGGACCAGCATGGGTTCAGTCGACAGCCAAACTTTGTTTGAAGTTTGTGGTTCAGTTTCTTGATACCACATATGCTGCCTGGACCTAAATGTGTGTTACTGAAATCAATACAGTAATTAAATTCCAAAGTTGGACCGTTGTTTGAGACCAAGACTAATTTTACTGTTTACAAGCAAAGTTTTACTTTATTAAAACTTGTAAAGATTAACGTCTAAATGATAGTAGTTACCTTAAGTACCTGAAGTTTAGAATTTAAGTACCAAACTGAATGTGCCAGTACAGTTCATTATGTTGAATTGGTTTGATTTTTCTGTTGTCCAGCTGCCATCCAAGACAACCCTAAACCACACAACAATAATTACATATGATTTATTTTTAAAACTTCAATATTTATTACAAATACTTAGTGTGTTTTTTTAGCACAGAGACAGTGGGATCGGTAATCATATCAAAGGACCCTGGAGTGTGGCCTATCATGTCTCCATCGCTGTGTCTGCGATCGACTTCATCGGAGCAGAGCCACCCAACGCAGACCGCACACATCGCTGTGCTCCACCCGCCACTGCCTGCTGCCACTGTGTCCAGAAAAACAAAACAAAGAGCAGCATGGATGCAGAGATTGGCAGAGTAAAATGGGTGGAGGGATGCAGCCCACTCTGAGCATATGCTGGCTGAGACACGTTTTTGCTTTTCCTCCTTTCCCGCCCTGTCCTAATTAATTCTATTTTGGGGCTGGGAGGCCCGCCAAACACAGAGCTGGTGCTGATAGATCAGTCATGTATAAATAAACCAAGACAAGACTAAGAGCATGTGAGTGGGGGCAGAGGCCAGATTGGCTGCACTGATTACCACCATGATCAGGGACCAGCCTCGTTAGGAGGTTCTGGCATGAAATGACCAAATGTCCTCCTGTGGTGAACGTGAGGAGAATCCTTGGAACAAGACATTACAAACATTAAAAAATAACAAAGACAAGTGAATTCTTCTGTAGGTACACATAACAGTAAATATATACATTAACAAAAAAAAATAAGGTTGAAGCTAGCTAAAGTCAACACAGTCCTGTCTGGTTTATTGTTTACCTCAGGGTTTGTTTTTTAAATTGTAATCAGACAATTGTCTCCCAACAACAGATATAAAAAAGACAAAGCATGATACGTTTTAGTTCATTATCTGGTCTTACTCTGTGTCAGCTCAATATCTGTAATTTTGGCCAAATACTTTGTAGTAATAGTAGTAGCTTCTTTTTCACTCTCTTTCTGGTAATGTGTGTGTGTGTGTGTGTGTGTGTGTGTGTGTGTGTGTGCGCGTGTGTGTGCTCCGCCCCAGCATGTTGCCCTATAAGTAAGAGGCATATGCTAAAAATAGATCAGAAGGGGCAAACATGGGTAGAGTAGGGTGATAAACACATTGTATTTCTTTAAAGTATATCATGTATATGATCATTTGATATACATATCAAATGATTGTGTTTTGACTTCCTCTCATTGCTAAATATGTATATAATATTTATTCTCTTACCGGGAATATGTATATAATATTTATTCTCTTACAGGGAACTGGTGCAGTTTTTTTTTTAAAGTCGTCACCTGTTACACAGATACTTCTGCTCAGGGTAATACAGTGTGTTTAAACAAAATTTTAATATTCAACCAGACAAGTTCTTATTCAGAAGTTAGTTGTGACTAAATTAATATTACCACGGAGTTGTTCAAGATAAATTTGGATTATATGTTAATTATTATTCGTTTAAAATAATAAATATTTACGTTTCGAAACATTACTTTAAGACAGTATCGTTGTTAGTGTCCTTCAGTTTCTAACAGTAACCGAGTAGTAGGAGGCAGCAATGAACATAATTGATATCTTCTTTGCTGCCTCCTACTTCTCGGAGTTGGTATTGCAGCTGCAAGATTTCCCAACCTTGCGATATATAAAAGGCATTTTGCCGTAGAAATTAAAACACCAAGTTAATTATAATACAAAATATTAAGCATGGGAGTCCGAAGAGCTCCTGTCATGCTATGAACATGCACAGATTTACTTTACCAAACGTCATCAGTGAGGACTGCATGTCATACAACTTCACTTTTATCACCTTTAGACTGTAGACTTTTAGTTTAGTTTTGAGAAATTGTTGCTTAATTTACTCATTTATTTTACTTTTTTATGTTTCCATTTCCATTTCATTGTTCCTCAGAAAATTAACAGTCTGTAATCTTTTTTTTATCTATAATATCCCGGAAATGCCTTCAAGTATCACGACTGTGTTTTATGTTATTTTGTGTCTGGAGATTTGTCGCCCTCAAGTGGTTGGTATTGAAACTAAACTTAAGATTCTGGCCCCTCCCTACTGCTGCTGCTTGTCTTGATAAGTGCATATCGCTGGGTGTTCTAGAGGCAACGGTGTCAAAGACACTTGGTAAAAACATTATCACCTTTCATTAATTTTCATGCTTGTGTCGATTTTAGACAACACGACAGATTAAATTAAAGGCGCGTGAGTCGAAAAAGGGGGAGGAGGGAGAAGAGAAATGGAGGGAGGAAGGAGAGTAGGCTGAAGAGGAAAGCACAAACAGAATTTGGAAGAAGGCAACAAGAACTCCTCCTTAGATAAGCGCCTCCCCTCCTTTAGCTGTTTCTGACTTTGTTGCTACACGGAGAATCCCAGCTGCCACACAGGTAAGATATTAGCAGTTTTATCACAAATAAGAGAGTTGTTTGAGGAGTTTTCCCTCCAGACGTGAGACTTCACAACAACACTAACCAGTCATAAGGGGACATTAGTGTGGACAGAGAGACAGAGACAGTCTGTGTGTCGTTGGCTTTAATTGAACTGCTGTTAAATCTGGTGAGGATTAGCATCAACTGTAGTGAGAAACTGGTTTTGACTAAACCATTCGGTGCCATTTACATGTTTGTAAAAGGACAAAAGAAGCTACATTTAAACAGAAGGCAAAGAGTTGACTGATAGGAAAAAAAGGAAGCGACCAAGCCCCCTTCACTTTCCAAGTACGCCCCTCCCCTGAGGTTCTTCTCGGACATGTTGCAGTCACTTTTCCTTCTCATGCAGAGAAACCCGAAGCTGTGATTCATCAGTATCACATGACAGAACGTTGTTAAAGTGTAGAGATTTGCCTGTAAACACAGGGATGATTATGTTCACAGTAGCAGGACAACAGACTGAAACACTGAATAGACCTTAGAGTTGCTGTTGGACTCTTCAATGCTCGTTGTTTCACATTTTCCCCTAAAATGACCTCTACCCTGCCCCTCCCACTCCCCCTCCCTTTCCATTTCTCTTTAACTCCCACAGTTTCCGACAGAGACGCTGGGAATAAACCACTAACCTCGGTGAGCTGTGTCCAGAAAGAGCCGCACTGTCACCATGTCTGCTCCTGGTGAGTTTCCTGAAAACAAATGAAGCTCAGATGTTCAGGGAACAACAAAGGTTTTGAACGAGGAGGAGAAAAGGAACTCTGTATTTTGTATTTGCTCAGCTGTGATTCGCTCGGTTCAGAAGGCTTTCACATGAACATTCTGTCGTTTCATCCCAGGCTCCGTTGGTCTCTATGCCTGTGTGTGCTTGGGCTGTCCAAAATTTAGGCTGCATGCCAGTTTGGCTACATGTTAGTTTGATCATTGAAGCACTGCATGCAGAGTGTGAGTGGATGGTGAAATGCATCAAGTGGTCATTTAGTTGTATCATGTCAGAGTACAACTAAATAGGATCTATTATACTGGGACTTGGTGGTCCTTAAGAAATAACAAGTACGTGTTTTTATTTGTTTTTCTTCAAAATGATGAAAATCAAGCTCAACAAATAAGTATTAATTTAACTTGAATTTTAGTATAAGATCAAATGTACAGAGGTCTAAATACACGGGGGAAAAGGAAAACTATAAGAAGGGATAAATGAGGTTTAACATGTAAAAAGTTAAGATGTCATCAGGCTGATGTAGTACTAGCGTTATACAGTACAAAGGCTGTGTACTCTGAGTGCTCTTCAACATCGTTCAGTCTTACCTCTGGCTTAAATGACTTTCCCACTCTTTAACTTTTCATCATCGTGTCATCATCATGTTCTGCTGTTATGGACAAAAAACCCCAACAAAGCTCCTGTGTGTGTCGCTGTGCATTCTTGTCCACCTTTTGTCCACCTTATGTAACTGCAGGGGAACTTGTGAATGAATGATACCTTGGCCTGGCTCCCTCTAGTGGCCTCCTGAAATTTGATCATTCTCAAGTTAGTTAAATTACAAAAGACAGATATTTATGCTGGGGTTTTTAGGTATTAGGAGGCCTCGTTTGTGACAAGTGCTGGTTTCGGTGGTCTTCTATTTTAGTTTGAGAAGGATGTGATGTAGATGAGTAGGAAGTGACAGCCACAGAGCTCAGAGTTTCAGAGAAATGTGTGACTGGTCACTACTCTGGAAATTTGAGTTTGAAACATAGTACAAATACCTTGAAGTTGACAGAAGTACAAAATGAAGCAAATACATATCTGGGTGTACACATCTCTTACACTCAGTCTTCTCCAGATTAAACTGGACTCTACTCTGGGTTCTGACATAACAGTTTGAACATGTCAGTTATTCTTTAGGTTCATAATGGTAAAAAAACAACCTTCACGTCATTATCAAGTAGAAAAAACACGTCACAATGGTTTTACTTTGCTTAAAAAACCTGGTATTTTACCAATGCTGTGAAATGTCAGCACACTCAGCAGCCCACAGTGGAAGAATTTCACCAGGAAACAATGCATTCACCTCTAAAGGTGATTGGTCGGTACTGTAATGAACACAGAAACCTGTTTGTCTGCTGTGAGTCAGCAGCAACAGCACAAGACGTAAACACACATCTGCCACTCTGCTCAACAACGGGGACATTAAAATGAAGAGTGACAGAGTATAGGTGTGATTGTGTGTGTGTGTGTGTTTGTTTTAAACCAGGGCGGGGATCTTTATTTATGTGACACATTACAGTGTGGGTCAGGAATGAAATGTCATAATAAGTGATTTGTTAAGTACTCGGTGCTCGAGGTATAAATAAATATCACAAAGTATGTTTGTGACATTCACATTTAACATAAAACACCAAATCTTAACCTGATAAATCCCCAAGAACACTCTACACCATTTTCGTAATAAACTTTAAACAGTTCCATGATGGACAGTTTTTGGACCAACTGGCCTTAGTGCAGGTCAACGTAGTAATTCTTTACTACATGTATATGGGCCAGGTGAAAGAAGTGGGCCAGGTGAAAGAAGTGGGCCAGAGTGAATCCTTGGCTGAAGCCAAGCTGCTGGTCTTTATAGACTGTTGTTGGTTGTAGATCAGGTCAAAGCCCACATCCAGTAAAGTCATAACCAGATAAATATGGACTAAAGTGCACACAAATAACATGATTGTTGTTATTTGAAAATGTCCAGTACTTCAGGGTGTACCTGTCCTGGGGACATGGTAGCGTCTACTCCCCTGGTGTTGTTATCACATGGTTTGGACCAGTATTTACTCACTTAACTACTCTGTTTTAAGTGCAGTCAGTCCGCACTGTGGCTAATAAGTAGCTTGTGGGCTCAGCTCTTACAGTGCGCGCACACACACACACACACACACAAACGATCATGATGGTGTAAGTCAGCCCATGATTTCCTCAGTCTGTGCTGCTGTGACAACCTCAGGCTGTGCGTCGTCATCTGTTTGACTTGTTCTTTATTTAAAGGTAGGAATTTAAAACTCACGCTGTTTTGTTGCGGTCAGTATTTACGTGGCTTAAAATAAATCCTGTATTTTTGTGCTTTTAAAGATTAAGTTAGAGTTTGAAAAATCTGAAATGAATTCTTGTATTTTCAAACGATCTCAGCTTTGACACGGTCAATTCATTTGTATAAAGTCTGGATTTTGAGTCAGTAATCTGGAGATTAAGGTTTTGGATTAAGGAAGAAAAAGTTGTGAGGTTTATGTTTCTGTTTACATTCTGGATTGATCATGGCACATGGGTTTGTGCTGTCTGTCTGACTTCTCTCTCTGTGTAAATTCCATCTTTTTCTTTTAGCTATGTTCTAGTTTTCTAGATGTTGCTCTGTTAAGGCTGCAACAAGTAGTTGATTAATTGATAACCAGCCAATTAGTTAATGCATCATCACAGGTCTATTTTAGTAATAAATAGCTGTTCCTCTGATATATAGTTTGATAAACAGTTTGAAGAATCAGTTTTGAAAATATCCTTCACGTCGAGCTCATCTCTGTTTCTAAAAGGAAATAAGCAAAAGGTTGTTATCTTTGAAGGTCCTGTGGTGATGTTTGGTGAAAGAACACGTGTGTTTGTGTGTCACGACACTAGAAGACTGTTCAAAGTTAAATACTGTTTCAAACAAATATTGATTAAATGTACCTGTGAAAGATGAAAAACATAACATCACTGTTTTTTTTCCAGGTTACCCATACCCCTATAACCAGCCTCCGTACCCCATGGCTCATCCTGGTGGCCAGTCCGTAGCCCCGTACCCTGTTTCTCCAGAGGGCTACGGAGACCATGTTCAGGCGCCACCACCGGGCTTCAATATGAACTACAATCAAGGTCCACCTCCAGTCATGTACCAGCCAGGACCGGTGGCTCCAGGACCAGAGTACGGGGGCCCTCACGGAGGAATCAGCCCCGCTCCAATGGGGGTGGCTGCTACAGCTGCTGTGGGGGTCCCACCAGGGCTTGAATACCTCACACAGGTAGGAAGGAGACAATCAAAAAAAAAAATAAAAAGAAAAGAAAAGCTGTGACTCTAGTTTATTGTAGCGTGTATTACTCACTCACCACTCCCTCATCCTGAACGGTCATGGATTATTTAACTTTACACCATTTGTCTTTGACTCCTCATTTACAGTTGAAGATATTACTCAACTGAATGTCACAGTTGTGACATTCACATTAATGAAAGAAAAAGTTTCAGGTTTTTATTTAATCACTGCTCACTTATTTTGAGTATGTTTATAAATTGACTTTATTTTTATGAATAATGGAGCTTCATATCCAGCCTGAGTGGCAGGAAAAAGTCAGTTGTTCACAAGTCAGTTTTATCATTTTTACTTTTATTTTTTTGTTTGCATTTTAGATTGACCAGATCCTGATTCACCAAAAAGTGGAACTCCTTGAAGGTAAGTCATAATCCTGAGATGTTAGATGATGTTTTCCCCCGGAGACAGAACATTTTTATGGAGCTTATGATGGTGAAATGTATGAAGAAAAGTTTCTACAGCTTCCTGTTGAATTCATAAAGACTACATCATTTATAACGTGTTATTTCCATCACTTACTTCCTGTCCTTGACCAGCATTCATTGGGTTTGAGACCAACAATCAGTATGAAATCAAGAACAGCCTGGGCCAGAAGATCTACAAGGCCAAAGAGAAGAATGACTGCTGCACCAGGAACTGCTGCGGCTCGCTGCGAAGCTTCGACATGAAAATCAAAGACACCATGGACAGAGAGGTCATCCGCCTCATTCGACCTTTCCGCTGCGTCTCCTGCTGGTGTCCCTGCTGCCTTCAAGAGGTCTGTGTGTGTGTGTGTGTGTGTGTTTGAGTCTTGGGTAGGTCAAAGGTTGCTTATTTGAAAAGTGTATCATTCATCTCACCAATATTTACCCAGAGCAGATTGACATTAATATTTGCACTTTTATGTTTGACCACCGTCATTCATCTTGTTAATATGTAAACATGGAGTTGGCAGTAAGTGATTCACAGCTGAAGTGGTGGAGACTGCAGCTGCAGTAAAAGAAAGCATAGAGAGTTAAACACAACTGCTGTTTTTAAACACTTTACTTTATGGCTTCACTGTTCGAACATTTGTCAAACAAACAATGAATCAAACAGTTGTTGCAGATGACAGACCACCATTATTTCTCAGTAACGTTGGACACATTTGTTTTTTTAGTTCTATCAGGAACAGGACTTCCTCTCAGTCATTTGGCCGACAGTCAAAACATTTTCAGGTCTGAAGTTCAACCAGTATTCAAACTGTGTGTGCTATAATAGTGTTATCTGATTTAAGTTTTTCCGTTTTCCAGGCCTTTCCTTTTCCTAGCCAGATATTGTATTTCTCCCTCCACAAAGACCTGGAGGTCAGGTTGTGGTCCTGTAGTTTCAGTCCCTGTCCAACAGTCCTGAGCGGTGACTGATTTCAGAGACAGACTCTTGAGTTACTGCGTCTGCTGTTCAGTCCTGCAGTAACCCTTTTTAGAAACATCATGATTCCACATGTCCTGGCTGTTTTTCACCTTGTCTTGCTGTTGGAGGACAGCCTGTCACTGTCTCTGTGCACCACTCTGCCCAAGCCCACGGTGTGTTTCAGCTATGAATGTCCTTTTGTCCAAACTTTGTCCAGTCCAGTGTCCTTTTGTCCAAACTTTGTCCAGTCCTCTGCCATCCCTCCACCTCTCAGACCTTTCTCTATCCTCCTGTCCACGTTCAGTCACTCCGTTGGCTCCGACCCAAGCTTTGACACAGTGTAATAATACATCACCTGTTTACTGAGCAGACTGAAGCCATGACAGTCAGAGACTGTTCAGGGATCAGTCAGAGGACGTAAAGCAGGAGGTGGACCAGGGCTTTTATGGACCAAACTTCTGAACTGTCTGATGTGAATATGTGCATCTTATTCTCTGACTCACAGATGGAGGTCCAGGCCCCTCCTGGCACCACTATAGGCTACGTCAAACAGGACTGGCACCCGTTTTTACCAAAGTTCTCCATCCAAGGAGCCAACAAAGAGACCGTTCTGAAACTGGAAGGACCGTGTTTCGCCTGCAACTGCTGCGGAGATGTCAATTTTGAGGTGCTCCAGGATAGATGATGTTTGAAAACGTCCACCAGTGTCCTGTTAAAATGTCTGGTTACTTGGTTACTTCACCCGACTCTTACATTTTGAGCAGCACAGTATAAACAGTCGTCATTTCATGTTACGTTAAAGTGACGATTGCTGCTGATCACATTTGCGGTTTCAGAGGGAAGTGTCACTGATTTGGTAACTGCTCACACTTCCAGACACAAGTGTTGCATTGTGGGATTGCATCATGCAAAGCCACAGGGAGTGTTGCATTACACAGGGTCTGCTTGATTAATACACCAACACATTCAGCCTTTTACAAGTACAGTGCTGTTTTGGACATTTACATGAAGCGTAGCAGCTGAGGATGACGTTGTCAAATATGATTAAACATTTCAAAATGAAGCACGTGTACTGTATATACTACACACTGAGGAACTGCATCCTGAGCCTACGGGCACCTTTTAGTAAACCTGTCTTTAATTTAATTATTTAATATTTACTCCACAGCTGAAGGGAAAAGACGGAGGCAAACCCATCGGTCGCATCAGCAAGCAGTGGAGCGGACTCTTAAAAGAAGTCTTCACCGACACGGACAACTTTGGCATTCAGTTTCCGCTGGACTTGGACGTAAAGATGAAGGCCGTCCTCATGGGCGCCTGCTTCCTCATTGTAAGTCTGCACTCTTGTTGACGAGGACAGATGGTTCACCCACCAGAACCGGAAAACCACTGATTTTTGTCCTTGTTTTACAGGACTTCATGTTCTTCGAGAAGGTCGGGGAGGCAAACCAGCGCAGCTCAGTGTTCTCTTAACAGAAAAAAGGAAGAAAGAAAAACAACAGCCTGGGAGCAAGAACTGTGGCCAGCTATGCATACTCTGATCACTTACTATGTTTTCTTGCCTCTACTTCACTACATTCCAGCCGTTGTGGTGCTAACTACACCAGCACCTTTAATACACTCCCTCTGACCAACATCCACCTCTGATCTCAGCCAAGGATTTCTGTTTTTCTAACTCTCTGACCTCAAACACACCGGTGCCAGGCTGCAATGATTGTTCCTTTCACTCTCTCTCTCTCTCTCTCTCTCTCTCTCTCTCTCTCTCTCTCTCTCTCTCTCTCTCTCTCTCTCTGTGACATTGTCAAGCAGAGATTAACTCCTTATCAAAAGTTACCTACACCATCTTTAGTGCCTACTCATGGTAACAATGACCTTTGAATCACAAACATTCACTTATAAATGGGAGCTTGATATTTCATCCATGTTGTGTATGTTTACCTGTTGTTATAGCACTTGCGTTTGTGGCCAGTGTGTGTGTTTGCCATTTGTTTTTATAAGACTGAAATATTACAACCACTGCAGACAGAATTGTGGGTGAGTTTTGTACAGTTGTTGGGTGTTTGAAGGATAAATGCTGACCAACTTTAGGCATCTCAAACGTGTGTGTCCTACACGGGGGTATGGACTGTGTATTGTCACACTCACCATCCTCAGTGGCACTGTGTTGTTTGGAGATTTTGGAATCATCGTCACGCCCCCCAAAATATGTGAATTGTTAGTGTTAGCTTGGTCGTGCTAGTGTTCAGCTTCATAATAGTGCGATGCCGATAAACACAGCTCCACAGATGTGGCCTTTTCCTCTCAGACTGTTTCTACTGCATATTACCAGGAATAGTTCTTAGATACAATGTCTGCTTGTCTTTCCATCACAGATGATTTGAAGTTCTGCAACAAAAGTCCACTATTGACTGGTGAATGTTGTATGAAAGTGTCCCAGAACAAGTGCATTTACCAGGAGGTTCTGTCTCCTCCTGAACTACCCACAGTACCAGGAACTGTGATCCACATTTTTTATGTCTGAAAAAAAAAATCCTATTTTTTTTATTCCACTATAAAAAATGTGGATTAAAATAAATCTTAAACATCTCTGTTTTTCTATCTTGTTTACCCAATAGTTTCTGTTCATGTTTTTCAACAATTTTGGGGGTGAAACACAGTTCTACTACTTCAGTTCAGGTTGGGAACTCTTAGTAGAACATGCATCGGTTCTGGTACTGATGCTATTGAGAACTTGCCTACTGTAGAAGTATATAAACATGTAAGGACTAACTACAGCAGAGCATGGTGTTGTTATTTAGCTCATGTAAGCGATGGTGAAAGTGCTGTATTAATGTATAATAATTAATGTCAGTCAAAATTATAAATGTAAGATGACCTGTTTTACCAAAGTGCTTTTTCTCTAACACTCAGTTGACTTTCCTCTGTGCATGTAAATCTGTGTGTACATAATCAAACACAACTGTAGTACAGGCTGCAGTGCAAATACTCCCATAATTCCTCTGTTCTGCAGATGTTGCTGGGGAGACGGGTGGCGCCCACAGTTGAACCCCGTCCTTCAGTTTCCCCAGATACTGTAGTGACCGATGACTAACATTGCAAATATGTGAGAGGCAAAAAGAAAAAAATGTAATTTGCACACGTTGATTAGAGCTGAAGTGGTATCACTGATATGTAGTGGTAACGTTTTCCACCTGAAAAAGTCAAACACGGTGTCAACTGGGCTGTTAATGCTGTATAAATAACAAGGGTGTGTATTCAAAAAATGTACTTTGAATGTTGTGCTTTTTTTGTTACTTTGTGTGGCCCACACAAGGTATATGCCATTCATCTATTTATGTAGCCCACGTTAACACATTGTTGCCTTTTCACGGCTGTCATGATTGGTTGGCGTTTCTTTACTGTTTTTTGACAAATTTACATTGTTCCATTGTCACTTGTAATTTTTTAAGTACTTCAGTTCACACATATAAAGAAATATATATTGAGTTGTTGATGTTTTTGTCTCCTCTTTCTCTACATATCCAGGAAAATGTGGGGAAACCCATCATCTGGTAATACTTGGAAAAAGTGACGACTTACAGGAAATCCCAGACTCTCTCACACAGACACAGTGAGGCAACAGTTCCATCCTCTAAAACAGTGGTTCTCCAACTTGTTCTACTCTGTACCACCTGAGAAAACATTGATCTCTCTGAGTACCACCATGATGACCAACATTAGAATACAGCAGCAGAGGCCTTCACTGTTAGCTTCCACCACACAGGAGAAATGTTTAAATGTTGTATTAATTGAAAATGTAAATGTGAAAATATGAATTTCCCCCACGTACCGCTAGAGAGCGCTAGCGTACCACTGGTGAGAACCACTGCTCCAAAACTTTGGTCACTGGGTTTCTTCCTCTATATAAATTGATTAGTCAGTAGAAACTTTTTTTTACTTCATACTTTTACAAGTTATAATAACGAGATAATAACCGTGACCTTCTTTAGTCACACAATGTGTGATTACTTCCTGTGCTGCAAGCAGAAAAGACGTTGGCATAGTTTTCTGCAGGCTGCAGGCAGTTGTTGAGATCATGTCTGCACATGTCAGTGGCTGAGCCTTATTTTTCCCTAGGAAACAAGATTACAATGAAAACCAACGTACGTATATTCCACATAATTTTCCAAAGAATATTCCAATTATACACAATAGGGTCTTCCATTCCGTCCCAAAATCCACGCAAAGATAAGTCAACATGTTGATCAATGCCTGTGGGTTGCAGCAATGTAAATAAACACCTCCCACTCCCACAATCAAAAAAAAGAGCTGAAAAGGAGTACCTGTGTGCATAACTTCAAATGTTACAGCACTGCAGATTACACACATATCAGCTAAAAAGTCTAATTACTGCGATCATGTGAGAGAAAAAAGTTTCAACCCTGTCAAAAAAAGGTAAATTATTATATAAGATTACATTTTATTATGTTATGTTTTCAAGTTCAATGTTATAACATTTGCGTTCACTCTTGTTGGCCTGGGGACAATTAAGAAAGTACTTCCTGTTTTAGCTTGAGTCTACCTAAAAAAACCAAATTGTTAGTTTATGGTTCCTCCACTTGGGTGAATGTGTAACATGGGGTTAGTGATTACATTAGGTAAAATGTATGAAGTGTTCTAATAAATGTTCAATAAATGGTTACATTTAAGTTAAACTTTAAGCTAAATGTATCTGGTTATGCTCCACGGGTGCCATTTTGTGTCAAACACTGCCCATGCGCCCAGGTGACCCAATTCAAAAATGTTGTAATCTTATATTCGAATTTTTCAAGTCCATTTGGACCCTTTGTCACTTATATCCACCTATACCCCACACAGAGCGGCACAGCTCATGAGATAGAGTTAGATTTTGTTCTAAGTTGTTGTTGTTTTGGTCAGAATAGTCTTTGGGGTTCGTGGCCTGTCACCTGTTGGTGCAGGTGTTGCTTTGGTTGTTGTGGTCGGTGAGGCTGTTTCCTCCAGGTGAACCACTGCTCTAGTCTAACCCCTTTGTGACCCAGTGATGGATCCCACATTGTCCCACTCTTTTATCTACTGTATGATGTATTGATGAGACCAGACCACTATCATACAGTTTACCTACGTCTGATTTCACGAGTCAGTTTATCAGACTCCTTTCAGCTCTGTAAAAAAAACACACCGACCACTTTATTATACAAAATCACATCCAACCAGGTTGAAACGTTTATTAACGAAATGTGCAATATATACAAATGTATCACTGTACAACACCGAAAGTAATGCAGTGTGCTGAATATTAAAAATACAAAACATTTTCACAACATTTTAGAAATACAAGGTCAATGTGCTCCATAAATCTGTAGTTTTTCAGTTTCAATCTCCACTGGAGTGAACTTTTGCACCTATTCCAATGTTGAGGACAGTGTTAAAGCGTCGGACTGGATTCTGTTTGTCACGGTAAACTAGGATGTCAAAACATCCCCGTGTTACAAAGCAAGAGTAGCAAACAGCCGGGGCAGTCAGGAAAAATACTCTCAGACTCGTCTGCCTTGGCTGATCTGTGGGCGCTCCCTGTCCGCAGGACCTGGATGGTCGTTTGGAGGCAGTCGTAGCAGGTAGCGACTGGCCATCTCCAGGTTCCACTGGTATTTGTTGAGGATCCTCAGGCAGTCTTCTCTGGAGCAAAGGCTCAGAGAGAACAGTCGCTCCAGCTGAAGTGAGATTAAGACAGAAAGACCTGGTCAATATGACGTGGTAGAAAAATAATGATGTGTTTGTGGCAGTAGGAAACAAATTGTTTGCTTGAGATGTAGCCGTGTTTAATAGATTTTCAGTGCACAAGAGTGAGTTGGGCCAGACTTTTTTGGTGAATAATGAACAGGAGGTAGCTATAACATTTTGACCAGTCCATGTAGGGTTAAACTGACTAAATTAATTATTTTACATTTATTATTTTAAGCTGCTTATTGCATACTGCTGTATAGAAAAAGTATAGTTGACTTATAGACAAGTGATGCATTATGGGTTATTGAAGTTACAGATACAGTGTCACATTCATGGTCTGTTATAATGTAAAAACTATATGAGATATACAAATGTGATAATCACTGTTTCTCTCTGTGTTTCTAAAGCTGGGCCTGAGAATGTGTTAGGTCACACACCCGTTTCCAGAAAGGTTGGTTCATGTAGACTAGAAAAAAATATTTTGTGAAAAATGGAATATAAGTCCTGTTGAAAATCTTCAGAAAGAAGAGAATCAGATAACTATTTCCAAACTGTCACTGATTACAACAAAACATCTTTTCTGTCTGTCTGTTGATAAAAGGTCAAATTTACAATTCCAAACAATCCAGATTTTAAATGTATTAAACTGTCTGTGTTTCAGAGACACAGCATTCAGATGTCTGTCCTATTGAATCATTTATTTTCCCTCTATATTTCCTAAATGAAACAGCTCTGACCTTCAGATGTTGCTCAGCTCGTACTGGATTCCAGTCGTTCCTCTGTAATGCGGCGTGAACCTCCTCGGTGGTCACTCCATGTACCACCTTCATAATCTGACCAGAGCAGCACAGAACTGATTTTAATCTTTTTCAAAAGGTTAACCTTAAAAAAAACCCAAAAAAACAGCATCAGTGATGATAAGACAACTGTCGACTTACCTGTGAGACGAGACTCTCCTTCGTGTGCGGGACCTGAGGTGATTTGTCCCGCTCTCTGACTCTGTCCTTTTCTCGATTTTTCTCTCTATTGTCTGTGTTGTCGTCCAGCTGAGGACTGGACCGGGCCATGGGGCTCATGTTAACCAGGTTAGAAACTCCAACGAACTGCGCCTGAGACGGATGGAGTTGAAGGTGTGACTGTTGCTGCGGAGGGCTAATGATAATATGCGGGGACCAGTTGGAAGCTTGAGGTGCAACAGACGGGGGTCTCCTCTGAGACTGAGATTTGGGTATGAAACGCTTTATGTTGGGAAGAGGAGGTCGAGGAGGAGCGATGATACTGGCCTCGCTGAATCGACGCGGGTCCTGGTGCACCATACTTTGAGCCCCAGGGGGGACAAGTCTGTTACCTGGGCCCGACCTGACCACATCAATGGCTTGATCTTCAGACCCAGATCCACTCAAGACCGTCTCCAGACTTCTGGACATCCCTGAAGATACAAGAGAATAAGAGTAAGTATCACAACCGTCAAAAGATTTCAGCTGCATTTTTCTTTAACAATATCTTGATTGTACATGGTGGACAGGGCTGAAAATTAACCACCAGGGGGCAGACTAGGTAATAGATACACAATGAGGATTGGCCTTACAAAATAATTTTCACATTGATTAAAAATGTACTTATTTCTCAGAATAATCGGGGTAAAAAACATTTTTATGAAGATCATTGTATTAAATACCATACCGTAGATGCCTTTTATTTATTTTTAAGCTAACTTTTGGCTCACATCTAAGTGTAACTGTCTAACTGTTATATTTAGTCTTTTTCAAAAACAACTACTTATCTGGTATAAATAATACTAATAATAAATTGGTGAAGACATTTTAGTGACCATTCATACCCTTCATTTTCTTTAGATTGGATTCTTCTTTTATCCTGCTAGGAACCGTCCCCCAGCTGCAGCCGAAACAAAGCAGAAAAGTAAACAAGTGAGTCAAACAGCCTTGACTTGCATAAAACACAGAGTGACAGAAGGTAAAAGGTCAGTGCTGGCTGCAGTGTTTTGCAATAAAATGGAACAATCTGAGTCTAGAGCCTCAATCAGTTTTGGCCTTGTTCAAATTCAAAGATTAGAGTTTACACCAGTTTAGTCATCTTTTTGTTCTTCACTATTACACCTCTCTGAAATACATCAGCATTGTTAAAAACTGATCAGAAAATGGTGTGCCACTGACTTGTCAGAACCCTCAGGCGTTCCCCAGCCGCGCACAGGATTGATGTCTCCATGCCCCTTGGGCTGCATGCTGCCCTTCACAGGGATGGCTATGTAAGAAACGGGCCTGGGATTTGGAAGAAGGAAGTTGGATGTCATGGAAGATGGAGAAGTAACAGTGGAAGGACTAGCAGAACGACAAGGCACACAGATGCTGGCAGGAAACCCGCCGACCATTAGCGTCTTCTGATTCTGGCCTTTCCACTCACTCAGCTCCAGACTGTAGGAACAGAGAGGTAAAAAAAATGAACCAAAGTAAAAATGTAGCCAAGGAATCCAGGAGATGACATTTGGAATGTGGGATCATTTTAACCCCTTTATCATCTCAACAAAAGCCCATTGTGTCAGTCAGACTGTTGCTCCTTGCCTCCACTCACCTGTGGTCTATGACCGTCACAGTGTCGTTGGGCACCAGCTGGAGTTTTCTTGGTTCTGAAAAGCCCCTCGTTACTTGCACCTCCATCGGTCTGGCCTGTAACAACGACATTATTTATATATTAGTATGTAAAGGATTTTCTCCGTAAAATGTAACCAGTTTTCGTTTTCATACACTATATACCTGGTTCTGATATTTTCTCGGCAAGCGTTCAGCAATTTATGCTCTGCGTTGCCATGTTTAATTAATTATAGGTTGTTTTTTTTTTCTTGTCTCCCTCAAAGCTCTTTGCGAACATTACCTGTTTTTGGAATAACTTTGAATTTGATTTCAGTTGACATCAGGTTTTCATTTTCTTCTTAACCGATTTTAAAATGTTAAAAGGTTTTGTATAAAAAAAAAAACCCAAAACCTTCTTAATCCTTCAGCATCTTTGATAAGCATCCTTCTTAATCCTTCAGCATCTTTGATAATTTGAAGCTGTTTTTTTTTCTTCAGGTCCCATCTTGAGGCTGGTATTTTCATATTTATTGCCAAACATTCTTTCTGTGGTAAACAGAGTTTTCTTCTCTTGATGTAATCTACACACACACACACACACACACACACACACTGCATATTTACAGACCTCTTTCACGATAGTGGTGAGCTGAGCAAAGGTTGGTCTGTCAGGAGCCCTGAGAGCCCAGCACTTCTTCATGACGCTGTAAAGTTCTTGAGGACAATCCGGCGGTTTTTCTAGGCGATCGCCGTCGCCTTCCACTCGCCACAGGATCTGTGTGTAAAACACAAAAACACATCAATAGTGATAGGCTTTAAAGATCACTGACATGTTTAAACATGGCAGACAAGTGCCCACCTGTCGTCCCGACAGCCCGAACCAGGGCTCTTCACAGTACGTGAACATCTCCCACAGGGTGACGCCAAACATCCACACGTCCGAGGCGTGAGAGAAGGAGCCGACACGGAGACTCTCAGGAGCACACCTGATGGAACAAGATAAAAAATGACGTGCATCCGAATGGTTGACTGGGAATACAAAACACGTAAACGGCCTCTGAATGTGTTCTCACCATGCAAATGGGATTCGTTTGTTTGCAGACATGACATAGTGATCTGCCTCTTTGCTCAGGCCTCGCATCAGACCAAAGTCTCCAATCTTCACCAACTCCTTGGAGGCCAGTAGAACATTTCTGGCTGCCAGGTCCCTGTGAATGAACCTCCTCGACTCCAGATACTCCATACCTGCTGCAATCTGAGTAGCGAAGTACCAGAGGCGGAGCAGGGGGTACTCGTACTGGCGTGAGCGCAGGGTGTCGTACAGTGAACCCAAAGGGGCGAGCTCAGTCACCTGAAGCGTGGAGAGGTGAGTAAATAATCATCTATTCCAAAAAGAAAAATTGTGTTTCCATGTTGAAGGACCTCACCATCTTCAACGGCTGTGTGAGCACCACGCCATAAAGCCGTATAATATTGGGGTGATCCAATGACTGCATGACTGTGACTTCCTGGAGGAAGTCCTTCAGCATTTCTGTCTGCTTGGACCCACTACCTCTGAGTGATTTCACTGCTACAGGCAGCTGAGGAAGACAAAGACAAACGTCAAGAAAAGGGTTGTGCATTTGATTTCTTGCTTCAGCCCTGATTGGACTCTGTCCTCTGACAGACTTCATTTAATCTTATTATTAATTGACTAATAACAGCAATGAGTTCCATCATCATAATTTAGCTCCAGATCGTTTATCTAAGAAAAGAAGGTTGTTGACTAGATCTTCGACAAAAGGACTGCTTCTTGCTCACTCAGCTTCACTCACATGCTATGCTGATGATCAAAGTATCAACTCTTACCACCATCCCTGTGGGTGAGTGCCAGTCTCCTTTCTTCACCACCCCAAAGGAGCCAGCGCCGAGCCTCTCGCCCAAGGCCAGCTCGCTGTCCTGTATCAGAGAGGGAAGAGCCCGGCTGCCTCCTTCTGAACTCCTTCTCTGACCGCCAACCTGCTCTCCTGAACCCTGTGTGCACAAGCATACAGTTTGCTTACATGTGTCTCACTCATACGACACAGATGGAGTTTACAACAGAAAATAAAACAAGGAATTTACAGACCTTGGACATCACCAGTCTCGGACGTGGAACTGTTTTGTATCGTTTCAAAGCTTCCCATAATCTCCGCTGAGCTGCAAAAACATCATGGGATTAAACAAAGCATAAACATAAAACTAAACCTACAAAAGTGCAGAATATCTTTGACTTTGATGGTATTCTGACACAAAAAGATAATAGTGCACGGTTAGTTCACCATACAGTAAACTAACGTTTTTATTTCAACAGAAAACAATGTTCAAATATTGTCTCATTTAGTAAGTTTATCTCAAATAATACTTTCCGTGAAAGGATTTTCAAACATCAACCTCATTTAATGTCACATCTGAAATTGCAAACTGAGGCATCAAACAACTACCATTCATCAGGACGTAACATTGCTGGTGTTGTACACAATGTTAGAAAGCAGAAAAAGAAACATTTTCAACTCTCAAAGTTACTGAGAAATCTTTTTGTTAAATGTTTAAAACCTGTGTGTATACATATTTATTTGATGCCCATGAAGCTTGAAGAATGGAAGAGGACGTTAAGACTCACCAGGTTTGCTAATTCCTATGCTCTCCAGGTCGTTCTCCCTGCAATAGTGAAAGTGCTCCAAGCGGGTGATGTTGAGACCATCTCTGACCCGCATATAGAACTGCTCCAACTGGACATCAGCTAGGAGGTGATACAGCCACTGAGTGTCTTGGTCCATCACCATGGGTTGGTCCACCTGCCTTTATGTGGCAGGCCAAAAGTTACAAGATGTGGAAGATTCCTTCTATATTCTCCTCTTTTTTGGTCTACAGGTTAAAGACAAAGAAGGCATATGTGGTTAACAAACAGTGCCGTATGTGTGGGTCTTTTCTCATCTCATCTGAGGCCTGTTAAACTGTAACCATGCTCCTAATCAGACCTTGTTAGGTTTCCATGGACTGTAAACAAAAGCCCTTACATTGCGAAGCTGGAGGTTGGTTGTTCATTTTTCAGACATGTGACAGCTTTTACACGTTGTTTGTTAGTTACATGTGAGGAGTGTGGGAAATTAGCAGGGATCTGGGGAAAAAACCTTTCAAATATGTACGTTATCCCTTTTAAATTATCAATATGAAAGCTTATATTAAAAAACAGGTTGAAAATACTGTGCTCCAATTCCTCTTTCAAAAAACTCTACTGCCTACTGTCATTAAGGGCACGTTATTTTGTATTACAGTTCAGTGGAAGAGCCAAGTTACTAAAATAGCTACACAAAATCCAGCTAGCTGAAGTTAGCTTCAAACCGAAATGGAAGCTAAACAAATAGAGGAAACTCACCTATAGACAGAATGAATGAAATGTAATAGATAATAAAGAAGCCCATATATAATAGAGAGTTGGTCAACATGTTGCTAAAACACATTTAGCAAGATAGCTAGATAATCAATGTGATCAAAAGTCAGTTAAAAGTTTGTCAATAAAAGCTAAAAGTGAACCAAGGAGATTGTTAAACTTAAGTCCGTTCCAGTTCTACAATTCCTATTGATAAAAAAACTTAGTCAATGTGCAGCTAACAGTCTGTTTAAAAAAGCTAAACTAGCCAAAAAATAACCAATGATTAGCTCAGAAATATCTTGGTGTGTGCTAAACTTTTAATGAAATAAGCTTTTAAAAGAAAAGAAAATTGCCCAAGATCATCCCTTTTCTACACTTATACATTTATAAATCAAATTAATATTGGCCTTCTTCAAGTTTTTATTACAGCAGATTGTGTTCATTACGTCGACATTTTATGAAGCATTAAGAAGGAGACCGCTCAACTGTGGACCTCCTCAAACAGCAGTGACACGGGTCATTTATTTGCACACTGCAGACACAGATCTAAAAGACAACTGAAAGGAATGAAAGAAATGGCTGAAGTGAAGTCATAAAAGGAAAAACAGGTGCATGATGGGATATGGTGACGCCGTTTCCTTCCAAAAGCATAGAGTGGATCTGGAGTTTGAGCAGTGGCTGTGACCATTCTCAGAGAAGAGAATCTTTAAGGCAACCTTGCAGCAGTGCCTTAAACTGAGACACAGGCACTTCAGCATATTGACATTGAAGGGCCACCAGTCAGACTGGATTCTGTTCACACAGTGTTTATGAGGTCGGTGAGTATGTCAGCATGTCCACTCTAAAAACAAGCCAGTTTGGGAATCGACTAGGATGACTTAACTTTTATTTTCTCCCTTTAAGCCACAAAATCGGAAAGGAAGTTCCCTTTCGTTACTGTAGGTGTGCACTGCCACAAATCAGCTGACTATCAACACACCAACCTCTGTGGGTGAGTCAGGAGAGCGTTTCCACATTCCCATGTCACTGACTGAGCTCGCTTACTGTCTTGTGAATTCAACTCAATTGTTGTTACATCGGCAGATCCAGGCATGTGTCTGTGACTGTGCCAGCCTGGGCTTGCATTCACTTGTGTGGAAACTCCTTTGAAGCGATAGTATAAACAAAACTAGAACGAGCCAAGATAGATTCCCAGGAAGTTGGTGCTATTCAAAGACAAAACACTGGTGCTTAATATAGCAATTAATGAAATGACACAATGGTCCTTTTTATATTTAAGCCTGATTTTTATTGCGCAAATACCATGACTTGTCTCCTATTATCTCTAGTCCATTAGCTGCCAAGTTACCACTGAGGTGCTCTGATCATGGCTCCGTCCCCACTCACTGCTCCTCTTTAAACTGCCCACTATTCACTTTGGTGATGGGTTAAAAACAGAGGTCACATTTGGTTGTGTGCAGTGGTGAGCTGTGTCACAGTGACGAGGAGTTCACTTTCACTATACCTTCATACTTTTCTTTGTCCAACGTTTTGTAGAATGTTTTGCATATTTGCAGATTGAACCTCATAGTTTCACTTTTACAATGCACAGTTCACTTGGATCTGTCACTATTATTGTGCATCACTCTTACCTGTCTGTGAGTCATGTGTTCAGGGGGAATGAATGACAACAGTATCCTTCTGCTGCTTTGACTTTAAATAAGACATCACTACATCAGCGACCACTGCTGTTTACTGTCCACACACACTCATGTCCTGGAAGACCTCCTGGCATCAAGACCAGTTCTTGTTGGAACCACATTGTCAAATGTTCGGTACCATTTAGTTCAGTGGTTTTAAAGAACAGCCTTATCTTTAAGACAAAACTAGACTTAAAGGAAGTTCCCTTTCATTACTGTAGGTGTGCACTGCCACAAATCAGCTGACTATCAACACACCAACCTCTGTGGGTGAGTCAGGAGAGCGTTTCCACATTCCCATGTCACTGACTGTCTTGTCAATTCAACTCAATTGTTGTTACATCGGCAGATCCAGGCATGTGTACGACTGTGCCAGCCTGGGCTTGCATTCACTTCTGAGGAAAATCCTTAGAAGTGATAAAAACAAAAACTAGATTCCCTGGAGGTTGGTGCTATTCAAAGACAAAACACCAACAATGGTAAACAAACCCTGGTTCTTCTGGATATGTGTGTGTGTGTGTGTGTGTGTGTGTACATACAAATTAATCTTTAACCTGCTCTGCTACTGAAACATCCTCTGCTGTTACAGCATGGGTGACCAAGTATACAAGTATTTAGATAATGGTCTGAAGTAAATGGAGAGTTACTGGTCAATTATTAAAACCAGTCGGTGCCGTTGTTTAAGACCAGGAGTGTCCAAGCTGTTCTAAGGAGGGTCAGATTTGATCATTTACTAAATACCAGACACCAACTCCACCTTCCAGAAAATCACATATTACATATTTATACATATCTGCTCTAACTAATGTGGCTGGATTGAACAAATCAACCCAAATGTCCAAGTCTTTTATAACTTTAGGACAAGTCTTGTCCTACTCTCTTAAAGATAAGGCTGTTCTTTAAAACCACTGAACTAAATGGTACCGAACATTTGACAATGTGGTTCCAACAAGAACTGGTCTTGATGCCAGGAGGTCTTCCAGGACATGAGTGTGTGTGGACAGTAAACAGCAGTGGTCGCTGATGTAGTGATGTCTTATTTAAAGTCAAAGCAGCAGAAGGATACTGTTGTCATTCATTCCCCCTGAACACATGACTCACAGACAGGTGAGTGACACACAATAATAGTGACAGATTCAAGTGAACTGTGCATTGTAAAAGTGAAACTATGATGTTCAATCTGCAAGTTGTGTCATTTTATTATTTCCGATGTTACGCCTCTTACACACGTAACATTCAAGATCTATGTAAGACCTATGTAATAAACAGTATCTTTGCAATACTATTAATATTAAGAAAATAATGGACAATTTTCAATTTCTGATATATTCAAATAATTTCAATAATGTTGCATACAGTGAAACAATAAGCAATTTATGACGTGTCATTTGGGATATTATGTTACGTTTACACGTTGACTAACACTGATATTCAAATAGTTACCTTTTCTGTCATGGTTTTAAATATTTATATATACATTTACTGTATGAATATATGTATAAAGTATTTATAAGCTATACAGTGTCTACTGACAGCACGACATTCAATGGTTCTCTTACCGTGGATGAAAACAGGTTTCTCTGGGGCTGACAGTTGAGTCTCAACTACACACACACCGAGACAAGTGATCCATGATGGCCCTGAAACCGACAGAAAAATCACAACTCTCTTCTGACTCTAACTTCTCAGGTGAAGTAATCTCAATACCACAAATTCCGGCTCCTTTAATAGAAAGTTAAAGTTGTTTCTCCACGGTTTGACGGCGAAACCAATGCCGTCGCTCGTTTAAGTAGGCTTTCCGTACCTGTGCATTTCTACGGCTCTTCTCTCCGCCTCCGCTTTTTCCAAGGTAGCCACACCTCTTCCCGAGACTCTAAACGCAACACTCGTCCAACTCACCTGTTCTCGTGTAAACATGGTCATGTGTCGTTATTACTTGGCCCTAATATGAACGTAAATAAGCCAAAAAAAAAAAAAAATAGTTCGATATTCACAAAAAAAAAAAAAAAAGTATCTAACGTAAAATAGTTCGATATTCACAAAAATATTCAAAATATGCTAAATAGATAAAGGCAACAAAAATTAAAACGTAGAGGAAAAATATAATAATTTATAAAAAAGAGAAAGGGCAAAATCTAGCTAAAAATTGGACAAAAGATTAAATTTATTAAAATATCTGTTAACCCAACTAGCTGGTAAAATCATAAATCTTAAAACCCACCCTCTAAAAGATAGCCTACAGATAACAGAAAGAACCAGGAATTGCCTTTAAGTTAGCAAAATGGATAGTAAAATAGCAACTTGTTAGCTTAAGAGCAACGAATAATTGATTACTTTTTGGCTTTTAACTTTATTCATGGCTAAACGTTAGCCATTGTGGTTACTTTTTGAATAATATTTAGGCAGGTCTGACTTTTATCTTATGTCTGCTTTTTTATTTATCTATTACATCCTTGTCTTAACTTTACTTGACCATTTGAAAGTTATTTCTCATGTGTAAAAACTGTGAAATGGTCACGTAAATTAGTATCTCCATACTTTTTATCCAGCACTGTATTGTAATCTTTCTGCACTTTATATATTGGCTTTTACTAGATCTTGGTTTGTAATTTGTAACTTCTTCATTGTGTCTGTGTCTTTGCTGCAACACAACAATTTCCCCAGTGTGGGATCAACAATCAGCTTTTGTATTCCTTAAAATATAAAAATGTTTTCCTGATAAGAGACGCCTTGGGGTAATTTGAAGTAATAAAACTTTTCTTCCTGTTATAAAATTAAGAGATTTCTTAAGAACACAGCTCTAATAATTATAATTATCTGTCAGTCTTTGAAATGGTGTTGTTGTATTTGATGAATTGGAGACACAGTAGAAACATGTTCTATCTGTTCCAAAACTACAGCCAGATTATTGACGCATGCCTGGAGTTATGAGTCAAATTAAGAAACTGTCTTTTTTTTCTTGCTCTGTCTTTCTCTCTGTGTCATTCCTTCTTGTTGTGGAGCACGTCTGACTGGATTTTTGCTTCACTTAATTTCAATGCGAACTCAAGCAGGAGAGTGAGGAACCTGGCTGCACTTTAATCTTCCTAGTACAGTTTCTGCCCTCGGTTGCTCCACCCTGCCTGCTTCAACTGCACAACAAACACAATAGAGTTCAGTCTAACTGCCAATTCGGACGAACCTGCACAAAGGAGCCCCTGTGGAGATCCATTTACACTTCTTTTATGAACTTTGAACAGGATTTTCAGACAGTGAAGAAAGGCAGAGCTGGTGTTTAATTGAAGGGGATTTAACACATAGTCATTTAGAACAGCTTGACAGCCATTAATAAGCAAACAGATATGATTGAGATGAGAATTACTTACATTTTGAAAAAGCCTCCAGACAGATATGTATAGATGGGAAATCGTCACCTACACAAAAGGTCCTCAGGGCTAAAAGAAATGTGTAGGCTTTAGCTTCTCGGTTCTTTCGTAAGACAGTAAAATCCAGACGAAGTTTCTGAGTATTACCTAACAGTGTGGGAAGCTCTGTCTCCTTCAGTGACTCTGCAGGTTCGACCAGAGGTCACAGGGCACGGTGCTCGTACGTATGAGTCAGGTGAGAAACAAAGAGAAAGAGAATTATGTTTCTCATACATATAAATCTCGTAGAGATACTTTAGGGTTGAATGTGTTCACCCTGAGAACTTCTGTCATAATGATTAGCTAACACAGACACCACAGATAAATGAAACATATTTATAGATATGGGGACTAAAAAAGGGAGTGAGCTAAATATAAGAACACTCCTTATGTTAGTTTTGAACAAGGCGATTGATTTTAATCAAACCTCTTTAGATGTTTTTTTTTCCCACAAACATCGTCTAATCTTATTGCCCTTCTCCAAGATTAATCTTACATTTATAAACACTTTGTACGCAGCACATCTTGTTCATCCAAGCTCTCTTTCACGTCCCCCACCACGTTACCACCAATATCCTGAACATTTATTCTGGTTCTCCGAGACCTTTTATTGACTTCTTGTAACATTGCCAATAAGAAAAGTCTCAAGGTTGATCTCCAATGTAAATCTACTCCTACAATTAGTCTGCGCAGCATTTTGTACACGCTATCTGAATATTGTGGGCTGATGAACTTTTTTTCTTTTTCTAAAGCATATTATTATATACATTATGGTTTTCGTGCACTGTTCCATGAAATAATTGCTTTTAAATGATGTTTCTAATGTCAATATTTTTTATAATTTACTTTACAATAAAATTAAAACAGTGCCAACAGTGTCACCTACTGGCAAATTTGTGCAGTGTAATTTAGATACGCGATTCAGTGCCAACAGTGTCACCTACTGGCAAATTTGTGAAGTTTAATTTAGAGACGTGATTCGTCTTTAATTATTTTCTTTAATTATTGTAACATAAACAAACATAAAAAGGTTATTCACTTAAGAAAAATGTAAATAAATAATATGTAGTTCCGAAAGATCAGTAAATGGTTTTAAAATATTCAAAATCCACCGGAAGTGGAATGCCGGACTGTAAAAAACAAACACATGGCTGCTGCGGGACTGACTCCAGACATGTCAAACGTCAGTGTTTTACAGTTTCCCGCGGACTCCTCGACTCTCCCTGAAGGTTTCTGGTCAGCCGTGGACGTGTGGATAAAGAAACCTCACGTTTTAAACAAGCGTCTCTGTGGAGTTACGGAGACGCTGAGTAAAGAAGCTGAAAATGTGCGGAACCTTCTGGATGATGTTTCGGTTCATGGAGTGTCCTCTCAGGTGTTGTCCTTTCTGTCCAGTAAAAACTCCAATGCTGTGACTCAGGAAAACCACAAACCCGTGTCCCGTACTGTCAGGACGTTTGTTCCCAAAGTGAACAGTTATGGAACAAGGTTGCAGAAAGAAGTTGTCGTGAGAGGTAAGATGTCAGCGACACGGAGGGAGTTTCTGTAAGACAGCTGATGAGGGGACACTTCTTTTTCTTTCTTTTAAATTAATTTATTATTATAATTCTTACTGACTTTATAAAGTGTATTAAAAATACATAAACATTTTGTAGAATTATTGTTTAAAATTTGAATCCTTTTGACGGAAACTGTTTTCTTATTTTTATGGTCATTATAACGAACATAACATATGGTACAATGAATATAAAGTTTACATGAAATATGGAGACTCACTTTTTATGACACAAAAATATCCAGACCCAATTTGCAATGTAAATTCTTCTTACCCATAATAATATAATTACAAATCATTTAATACATGCCATGCTTGCTATTATAAATCATATTATTAGACATAAAAACACAGATAGCCTTTTATCTGTCTTGTGCCTTAAAGTTTTCAGAAAGCTTGTAGGTGAAGTGAAGCAGATGGGTAAACCTCATATCTAAATTATTGACCAATTTAATAAAAATGTAAGCTCAGTCTCAAGTTATAAAAGTGGACTATTGGTTATGTTTATACTAACAGTGTATCATGTATGTGTTCTCTCAGTAGTAAAACCATAGTTCAACACCACAAAGTAAAAATGAGAAGTATCTTAAAAACAGGCCTGGTTTGCTCAAAACTTTACCCTTGCATGGAGTCAGTCACTTTGTTTGTAATTTAAGACTCTGTCGACTGTGGTTCCTTTTCCACCCTAATTACAGTTTATTTTGTTGGTGTGTCTCAGACTTTGGCCGACAGCAGGTGACCTTTGTTCCCCTGGAAGAGGATGCAGACGGACAAGTATCCCTGAAGGAGGACAATGTTTATCAGATTCAGCTCTGCAGTCAGGACTGTGAGGGCTGGTGCGTCTGAAAGTGTACACCGTGCCGCCATGTTCTTTAAGTCAGCTGTTTAATTGCTTTTTAGGGCAGTTCTCAAAACAGCCAATCACCCCACAGTGAGACATGAAAAGATAGATAGGATTAGATCAAATAAGATATGTCTGTATTGCACAGTCATACTTGAACCAAAGTCCACCAGGTTTGTGTTACTGTCGCACATCTGTGCAAAGAAGGAGAAACAATAGTATAGTATTAAAACATGACATGCATGCCACATATGTAGAGGTTGTGCGTTGTGCAGAAAAAGGTATTTCATTTAAAATGATAAAACATATATAAGCTATATGGTATGTATAGAGCGAATAAGAATATAAAACTATTCAGCATACTTAATACTACGCTGTATGTATAAAACAATACATTATGAATAACACTGCACAGTTAATGTAAAGTATATGGTAAGTACATAAGCACACAATCTTTATGACCTTTGCAGTACATACAGTATAATCTATATGGAATACGTACATTGAGGTTTTATATATAAAGCTAAACAGATTAAACATAAATGAATGTATAACACTATGTTTTATAAATTTAAACATAAAATCATACCTTGTTTGTAAATCTCAGAATATGTATAAAACAGTGCAGTGTGTTGTTTATTGTACCATTGTTTTGCACATAGCCGACTTACAAGAAAGGCAACTGTTGTTTACACTAATCTGTGATATTACCCCTGGTTGTCCCTGCGCAACATGGTGTAGGGGGCGCTGTAAGAGTCATGAGAGAAGGAGGAAAATGTATCATTTTGTGCAGATTTACACATTCATCAGTGTTAATTGATGCCACACTCGTCAACACTCTGAACTATATAAAACATTATTTTTCTTAGGTTCTTGGAACTCCATATCCTGTCTCCAGGCACATGGTTCTCTGATGGCGTTGTTTACCCCAGGCTGCCCTGGCTGACCTCAGATCTGCTGCCGAAACTGGTGCGATGGGCCAGCGAGTGCAAGAGCAGCGAGTTCAAGAGCACTCTGTCACTGCTGCCGGTGGAGAAATACAGCCTCATGTACCAGCAGCTGAAGGACAAGTACAAGGCCATGGTCAAGGTGAAGAAACCGGACACCCTGATATTTGTTTTTGTGTTTTTACATAGTATAATTTGTATACCGAATGTGTTTTCTAGGTGTGGCCCGAGGTGACAGATCCAGAGAAGTTTGTGTATGAGGACGTCGCCATCGCCACCTATCTCTTGGTGGGTGTTCATGTGCTTATGTCACTTACTGGGTCAAAGGAAGTTGTGTTCACGCCTGAAGTGGACTCCATAGGATTCCTATAAGTGTTATTTCTCCGAGGTCTTTTTGCACTAGAAATTTGCAGCGCTAGTTGGTGTGGGAGAAAATCATTCGTATCCATCAAATGGGGTCAGAGCTGCAGCCCCAAAGTGGGTCAGTCAATTTCTGAGTGAGAAAAAAAAGTAGGTTTCAGTGCAGTAAATCAATCAGTGTGTCACAGGTGAAAGGACTGAAGCGTGTGTTATACTGCAGTTTTAAATTGATATATTGTTTTTAAATGAAGAAGGACACTCATGAACATCCACTGTTGTTTTGGTTCAGGTGCTGTGGGCCGAGGAGCAACAGGAGAAAGGTTTCACCCACAGACAGTCGTTTGTGGACCTGGGCTGTGGTAACGGCCTCCTGGTTCATATACTGACCAGTGAAGGGGTGAGTTGAATGTTTATAGAATCACTAAGGGTCAAATGTTAAAATAAAATATCTGAAATTGTATATTGACAGCTTTTCATGTTTTACTGAATGCTTCTTTGCTGTAAGAGAAAAGCTCAAGTTTAAAACAGGAGATTCAAATGAACTCAACTTAAATCCATAGAATAGCAAATCAACAGGTTCACTAAAGCAGCATTATAAAAGGTCACAAATATGGTGTCCAAGCACAGGCTGGAAAAGACTTAATCCAAATGACTGCCATTGTCAATTCCACAGTGTGTAAATGTGCGTGGTGTTGTCATGTCACACAGCATCCCGGGAAAGGCTTGGATGTTCGCAGGAGAAAGATCTGGGACATGTACGGCAGCCAGACTGTGTTGGAGGTGAGTGGGTTTGAATGGATGGATTGATGAATATTATAATTGAATATTATTGTCTTAACTCATTACTCAATTAATACCGACAACTATTTTATCTGCATTTAAGCATTTTTTAAAATTTCTTTTATTATTGTACATGTCTGTTTCTTACTGCTGCGGCGCTCACAGGAACCGTCAAAGAAGAGAGTTTATCTTACACAGCGTTAGCTTTTTGTTTTGGAAATTGGATAGGATAGTACCTTATTCATCCCTGAAAGGAAATAATTCAGACGTCAAAGCAAAAAGGTACAGAGAAGAGTTCGTCCATGTTTCTGAAAAAAAAAACAACTATGATGCAACACTCCCAGTATTCCCACTGATGTCCAGTCAGTGCTTTTCAAAACATTTCCAGCCTGTTCCCACAATGTCAACACCAGACCATTTCAGACCAACGCACACATTTGCAGGGAAACCTTTTCAGAAACATGCCCATGTTGGTCTCTCGCTGCTGCCCTGTAACAAAGAACATGATTTCATACCTTTATGTAAGGGTCTGAGGTCTGCCAACAGAGCAGACCTCAGGCTTCAGACTGACATTATTTTAAATCTTGAGATTCTATCACAACACTCACATTAACATGAAAGTGTTGCAGAATCAAATCATGTCCTTGTATCTTCTCTCCTGCCCCTAATGTGCTCTTGTTATTTTTTTTGGGGGGGGGGCTGACTCTTCTGCTATTTCAGGAAAAGGCAATTACTCCCAGTGAGAGCTTCTTGTTCCCGACTGCAGACTGGCTGATTGGGAACCACTCGGACGAGCTCACACCGTGGATCCCCATTATAGCAGCCAGGCAAGTCATCAGCTGACACAATCTCACTCAGCAGCTCAAGTGCCAGCTGATCTCTTTAGCTTGTGGTGAACATAACAAGCAGGAGGGGAGAGTATGTGAGGGAGGGACTGTATACGTTTTTTAAGACAGCCACCTGATGGCGTTGCTGAGCTTGAGTCAGAAGCCTGAGCCGTTTCACTTTCAACATATTCACCTCCAAACAGTTTTCTTTGGCTCCGAATGACATTTTTGTTTCCATCTTACCAGGTCGTCTTACTCCTGCCGCTTCTTCGTCCTCCCCTGCTGTTTCTTTGACTTCTATGGAAAGTACCAGAGACGCCAGTGTAAGAAGTCCCAGTATAAAGAGTACATTGATTTCATCACCCAGGTCAGCCAAGTCAGCGGCTTCAACACGGAGGAGGACTGTCTGAGGATACCCTCCACCAAACGGGTAGGCTTACTGGGGCCAAGAGAGGTCACATGACCTCCACACATTTAAGCCTCACATCCCTGAGAAAGGTTCCTGGAACCATTTGTCTCAGGGTGACATTTATGAATGTTACTGTAACGTTTTATTGTATTTATTTGAAAGGCCCAGATTTTTTTCATCATTTGAGAAGAAAATATTATATCTAATCCAATCTTTTTAGAATGTGAACTATTGTATTTATTTGAAAGGCCCAGATTTGTTTCATCATTTGAGAAGAAAATAGAGAGTTATTTTGGACAGTACAGGCTTCAACTTCACTAACTTCAGGGCAGAAACTACATTTCCCATGATGACCCTGCTTGGTAAATGCCTACATTCACAGTTTAAATCCCTGTTTTCCAACTAAAGGCTGTTTTGTGTTGTTTTTCTAGTCTACTTGGTTACGTTTATGCCCCATGGATTTTTATTATTTTTAAAAGAATCATATTTAACCCAGCCAGGCCATGAGCCCACAGGCTGCTCAGTGCTTTATATGAGAGCATTTCAGTTTTGAATCCCAAAAAATAAGCTCACATCCACATTTTAAATATTTGAATAAAACATTTTCTAATAGTGTGGGACACAGAGTATTATTTCTAACATGAATATACAGTTTTTTTTAATCAGTCACTTATTTTGCCCACCTCTAACTGTACACTTTAATTAAAAAATATTATTCACTTGTGGTAAAGTATTTTTTATCAAGGGAGTCATTTAATCTTTCCACGTATTTAATTATGAATTACCTTCCTGCTCAAACAGCACACCTGAGTGTATTGACCTGTTCCCCGTCAGAGTCTCCTCTTTACCAGTCAGACCTGAGGAAATTAATCATACTCCTAGATTGTCCCCAAGTGGACATTTACTTGATTGGTGGGGCCATTGGAAGCTGTTATACCGATGGATGTGTAACTTATTATTATAATGAGGTATTTATAAGATTAAGAATTCAGGAATCATCAGAGTTCTGTTTCACATATGGAGATTATGAGACAAAAAAAGTGCTTCACAAACATTTTCTAGAGATGTGAAGTAACATATTGCTCTGTGGTTGTTGTGAGGGGGAAATAAATGAGTCACACTGTGGTCTCCTCTCTGCTTTGAGATTCTGGTTGCACACTTTGAGGCTTCAGCACCCCTGGGAGCTGCCCTGACATTCAGCTCTTCTTCCCGCAGGTGTGCCTGGTTGGAAAGTCGAGGAACTACCAGTCCTGTGAGGAGGCAGACGCCGAGCGAAGACGAGCTCATTACATTCAGAGCCGGCAGGCTTCACCTGGGGTCAGAGGTCAGAGGTCAGACTTCAGAAATGATGAGGACCTTTCCCATGAGAATGGAGCCAGAACCTGTAGTGGCAGCTGGGGCGTGGGGTTTCAGCCGAGGGACAGGGTGGAATCTGTCCGAAACTGCGCCAATCTCCCCCGCGACTTTGTTGACAGTGTCGTCCTGCGAGTCGCAAATGTTCTTCTGGGAATGACGGCGAAAGACAATGGCGGATGCTCCACTGACTGGAACCAAGGAGGTAACAAAGCGACACAACATCAACCACAGATCATTACAGATGAATAGAGATGTCAGGAGTTTTCACGGGAAACAAATCCTATCAGTTTTCTCTTGACAAAAACAGGGCAATTAAAATAATTTCACTGATATTTTCATGATTAGAAACTAAACTTTTTCACGTCACAGAATGAATCTTTTTTTAAAGTGAGTTATCCCAATGGATTTAAACCTAATGAGCAACTCGTGCATTCAACACATCCCTGATAAATATCAGACCCACAGGAGCAGTGGGCTGCACTTATTTATACCAGGCCTTTCTTGCTCAATACACCACAGACCATTGACCATGACAGTCTGTTGACCATTTAAAACTCTTTACACTGACTGGGAGTGAAACTGAGTGTCCATGTTTGAAGAAGTACAGATGTTACCTAAAATATCAAATAACAATCAACATCGAATATCAAAGATGTAAAAACCCAAGATAACAGTCACATGTCACTGATACTTTCAAATATATTTCCTGCGGCTCTGTGTGTCATATTGTCACCTTCTTGATGTCATCATCAGTTTGAACCTCTCCTCTGGTCTCACCCCTCCCTGCCTGTCTCCTTATACGCCATCTAACTAACCCTAACTCTCCTGACTCCCCACAACCCTCACGATGCCCCCCCCCCCGACAGGCGAACAGTTTGCTGGGTCTTCGTGACACAGCAAGACGCCACTTTGAACTGTGTTTCCCTCCCTCTCTCTCCCTCTCTCTCTCTCTCTCTGCAACACTTCTGCACAGAGTACCTCACACCACACCACACACTCATACACACAAACACTGTTTCGCTCGCATTCCACCCACACACCACCTTTGTCAGTGCCCCGACAACCCCGACCGCTGCAGCCGCAGACACACACCATATGAATGAGATAAGGATTTGAGGAAGACTATGATTAAAACACAGAAAATTCTCTGTCAGCGTGTCAGAGCTGAAATTAGAAGGGATGAAAAATGTGAGGCAGAGACGATAACTGGGTGAAGAGATGGCTGGATGAATAATGTACCACCAGCTATGATTAATGCATGAGTATGAATATGTATCCAGGTATTTCTACGAGTTATGTGCTGTAGTCAAAAAGAGGCGCAAATTCAGGGGTAACAACCAATGATATTCAACCGGTGCAAACTCTCAGAGTTTTTTTTTTGTTGGTGTGTGTATGTATATATATATATATATAGTCACTCTGCAAACTCCAGGTAAAAACTCTAGTTTTTACCTGTACTGAAAATCATAAATATATATATATGGATCACAAAGTTTTCTTCAGTATATTAACAAAGAACACACTGTTACCTGAAAGAGCTTCTTGTCCTTTTTACAAAATTATTCCACTTGACAATGTGAATATGTTCAGTTTTGGAAACTTGTAAATGACCTAAAATAAGAATAATCACATTTTGCCAAAAGACAAAGGTAGTCATGTTAGCTCAGTATAAAGCAAACAAATTATCACCAAAAAAAATGTTTGTTTTTTTATTAGCTGAAAATGAATTTGACTTTCCCCCTTGATGACAGTAGTGTTTAATTGCAGCCACGCTGCTGTTACATAACACAGTCCCCATGCTCTGATGTTAACATGCATCACAGCTCACTGGCAGCAGTTTAATGCATGAATGTGTAGAAAAATCTGCCTGCAGTAGCTCCGGTCAGGTCACTAATTCATGCACACTGTACTGCTGACAGGCCTTTATGTAATAAGGCTGAAAATAAATGTAAGTTTGCATCTGACAGGAGTGATGACGTGCAACGCTGGAGATTCAGTCGGTAAAACAAAAGTTAAAGGCTGAGAATGTTGTTTGGTGTCTGACAGAAAGCTTTAGTGTAGAAGAAGAAACAGGCCGTGGAGAAGGGAACAGATTAAAAGTGGGTGTTCTTTAAATGGTGTGTAAAGTAAGAGAGTCATCCACCTTTTATCACCACCACCACCATCATCATCATCATCATCATCATCATCATCCACACCTGTTCCACTTATTCAACACTAATATTTCCTTCTTTTTATATATAAGCTACTCTTTTCTCTTTGTCTAAATCACTCTGCTGTGTTCACACTGCAGCCTCATTTACTAACACTTTATGATGATGTACAAATAATAACTCATAAAAGACAGACTTAATAAAGTCTTACTAAATCTTAATTTGCTCCACAGTAGGCCCATGACCAAAAAAATAAAAATAACTAAGTAAAATCACTAAAAATTAGCCTGTTATCCAAAAATGAAGGTATAGTTTTTCAAAATAACTAATGAAAAGGAACATGGTTTAAAAGTTTGCCCAAAGAAATGATGTTAAATGCTTAAACTTGCCTGTTAAATCTAGTTCTGTGTTCATACATTGACCCAATAAGACATGCTCACTTATTGTAGCTGAATAATTCGTCTCAACAAGTGTTTCTCACATTTTCTGCACCTCAGTTTATGTTTTCAGGTATATGCATTCCATGTTTTTAGTAATTTAGCAGGTCATGCAAGTCATTTTTATTTATTTGTTTCATTTTTTAATGAACTTACTTGACCCCATATTGTGGGAATTGTTGTATTAACAGCTGCAACAGGGTGCACCTCTGGGAATCAAACACATGACTATTTGCTTGCATGGCAGGCGTGCTAACCGCTACATCATGGAACCAACCAAAATTAGCTTTTTTTATTGTTTGTGTTTTCAGAAGTGACATGTTCCTCCAAACTGCCCCCCACGTTATCTATGGCCACTGGGGGAAACCGTCTACACTTGTGGCTGAATGCTGTTACTGCATCAGTGAAAAACAATGTACACGGTTAAACCATAAAGAAAATCATATCAAATTGAACCAAAAGAGGAAAAGCCATACTGCAAACCTCGTTTTAGTGTCTGGACTCTGGGGCTGGTAAAATCATCCAGTAGAGTGGAAGTAAAAGTTGTCTCGTAACCTCTTCAAATTCCCAATGTGCAGCTTATGCAACAACAGCAATATCACAGTCCTATTTCATCTTCTATTTTTAGGTTTCAGAAATGATAATACAGGGTTTGCACGAGTTTCATGAGCTCTGCTGTTGGCAGACTCACTGATGCCGTGCCACTCTGCAGAATCACGGCTCATTTTTTTTGTTTTTCTTTCTCTCCACTCGACAATCGGCTTAAGCTGCAAAAACTAATTCCCCACAACAGGCAATCAGTGTTTCACCCTCACGCTGGTCTAACTGTGGGAGCAGCGTAGCCATTAATAATCATCTGCTCCTGGTTCTGGTCCAAACAGAGTCCCCCACTGTCAATACTGCCCTTCTGCCATTAATCGCCATTAAGGTTGCAGCAGTAAAGGGTAGCTCTAAACGGTGTATTGATATTATATTAGGGCCTGGAGCTCCCTGGCGTCTGGGCTGTTGGACGGCACTCTGCCCACTTTCACACTCTGCGGCACATGGCCGTGTTTGCCTGCGCCCAGTGTCTGTGTGTGCGTGGGAGTGTGGTGCGTGTTTCGGGGATTAACTTGGGACGTGGGAGGTGGATTTTGGATTTGTTTGGTTTAACAATATGTTTTTGATGGAGATCTGTGACAGAAAAAAAAGCTCAATTGGAGGTTTGGGTTTAGAAGGAGAAAGAAAGTCACACTTTTTCAATTGAGTTCATACAATAAATACAAGAACAAATGATCAAAAGTGTGTTCAAAAACAATTGTTGTTTTGTGTTCATGCGTCATATCTTAATTTTTTCCAAATCCCAAAAAATAATTTTCAAAGAATACCATAAATAACCAGCAGGGGTTGGCGTAAAAACTAAAGCCAAAAAGTTTATTTGGTGTTTTGTGACATCATCAAACCCTCACATATATGGAGGTTTTTCATCATGCGATGTCGAATTATCACTCCAAATGTCTGCTGTGGTCAAAGTCAGTTTGTTTTGCATATTATTGCAAAGACATTGGTGTGGAAGTGATGTAGCTCTTCTGACAAATTTGCATTAAATTTAGTCTTAGAGGAGCGTTAGAAGGCCTGCAGTGTTTTTCATTTTCAGTATGTCAAAGAGCGCCTCAGGAAGATTGTCAATTGTTCAAAACAAAGGTCAAAGCCCTGATTGAATTCTTCTCTGGAGGGAAAAAGGGCAAAGGCTGGAAAATCTGTTGGTGAATCCCTGCCAAAAGGCTGTGAACTCAAACGTCCTCGTCATTTATTGCTTTTACCTTTCACTCCACACTGAGGTTTTAGGACTGTGTGTATCTGTCTGGTAGAACTATGGGACTTTTTATTTGGAAAAAAGGAACACAAAAAGGGAACACTTTTTCCCAATGTTAACATTTTGCAGGTTCCTGATGTGGTTCAAGATGTGGTTCAGGGTTAGAATTAGGGTCACCTTAGAATCAGGATATTTCTAATACTTAAGGTTTGGGGTAAATGGCTCAGAAATGCATTGTGTCTCCTCAAAGTGTAGAACTATCACTCAAACCTGTGTGTGTGTGTGTGTGATGTCACTTTTCTGCTTTTTCACTCTGTGGTTTTCTAAAAAGACTTTCCCAGAGGAGTGACTCTGTGGGCGATGCAGTGGTGAGATGCGTTCTGGTTTCTCTGACAGCTTTAATTGAGCACACTTCATACTAAAGGAAAAGACATTGTCTGAGGCGGTTTCTCGTCCCTCCTGGTTCCCTGATGAGTGTTCTGTCATCATCGGCTTTATTAGTGGATGAAAATGGTTTCCACACATGCTCTGTGCTAATGTTACATCCATAGACCTCCCTCTGCACCTTTGTCTCACTTAACTTTCACATCTTTTCCTCCTCTCCCTCCCCTCCTCGGCCAGGCAGCCTCTCCGTAAGCGAGGTCGCAGGTTTGATGGAGCAGGAAACGCTGCAGCTCCTGAAGAAGGAGTGTGGAGGCCTCCAGACGCTGCTGAAGAACAACCATCAAGTCTTCAGAGGTAAACTGTCTGCAGCACATCTGACCTCACAGCTTCGTACACGTAACATTCACATTTACCTCTCACTGGTAGTCAGATTACCGATGCAGTGACCAATCAAAGTGATTTATTAAGAATGAAAAAGCAGATGCAAAAAGCAAAATTTAGAAATAAATGTCAAGTCATGTAACCTCTCTCCTAAAATGAGCACATTGAGACCATCTGTACCAGGATTTTGTTTTGAAAAACCCTGAGACTTCCTGATATCCATCTTCTTTCAGTGGAAGGAGGGAGGGTGTATGTAAGGGACTGGAGGGACGGGAAGTCCATCAGGGTGGACACCAAGAGAAAACCTGTGGCTCCCGGGGCCGTTAAAACTCGTTTCTGCTGGTTTCACACCCACCACCCTCAGGGCTGCCCCCTGCTGACACAACAATGTTCCTTTGCCCATGGACCTGATGACCTACGACCCTCGACCAGACCGCTAAAGAGGAGAAAGGGCGAACTTCTGCTGAACGTTCTAAATGAAGCAAACTTTGGTTTGGACGACGTATGATCCGTTTAACTGGTTTCATTTTCATTTCTTAGAAAAAGTCAAAGATGTGAATAATCACAGTTTTGTCCTCCTGATATTTCTTACGCCACCTTTTTATTTCAGCGCAGGTTTCACTGTGACTTTTGCTTAAATTTAATCTGTAATTCAATCAATACGTGGACTTTTCCAATGATGTCTTCCGACTGTATTCTACTGAAGCAGATTCCAGGCGTCGTGGTGGAATTTGCGAAGTGCTAATGTTATTTGACAGAGTTTTCATAGAGGTGAGGTTCACAGACAGGGCAGCCTTTGAACAGAGTAAATGTTAGTGGTATGAATTATTTGTTGGCTGGAGTCGCGGGCTGAGCTGCGTGTCGTCCCCTCTGAACAGACGCTCGCTGTTGTGTCTCTGTAACACTGTGTGTGTGCGGACGGTGGCTCAAATGTCAACGAGTCCTGAGTGTTTTCTCAGGACAGTGACCATTAGGCCAATGATACGACAGGTCTGACCGTCACATCTCGTTGACTTATCAAACTAAACACACAGTGACTAATATGTTCGTCGTTGTTGTTCAGTGTGTTGATTCTCAATACAGTGTGTGTCGGACAGTTGCTCATAATTATAGGTTTCTTGGGATACATTTTTTTTTTACACATATCATTTTTTTAGTCCAGTCTGTTTATATTGGTAAAAACAGTCAACAGAAACACCATTAAGAACAAACAATTCATGTGTTTACATGCAATATGAGAGAATTGATTCCAACTTTATTTTGTTAAATTTTTCTTAAAATAAAAAATAACTTTAATTAGTTGTAGATTTTGTATTGTGACTTAAAAAAGGAAGACATTTTTATATGAATTATTTTATTATATATAATATAATAATAAATAATACTATTATATTATATATTATTATATATATACAATAATTTATTTTCTGCTAGTTCTCAGCTGGGTTTATTTGTTTTGGGCTGCTTTAGCAAATGTTAATTTGTGTTTTCGACATCTTTTTTGACTTCACACGTTCTCTCCTGCTGTGTCTTCATACGGACAATACAAATCTAGGCATTTTGACAGTTGACTAATCATCTCGGTTTGGTCTTACCTGGTTAACATTTTGACATTTGGATAATTCAGACATCATTGTGCTGGTGTGTCTTTTCATTTAGGCAAAAACCATGAAATCCCTGGAAGAAAATGACAGTAATTTGCATAGAATTATGCTTTTTAGGAACTGTCTGTGTAAAGACCATGAGCCAAAGTGTCCATTTTTCTTATTCCTCTTCTTGTCTGTGTTTTTTTTTCTCCTTTCACCAGTAAAAATCCATTTACTGTTGGGTGAATAGGAAAAGCTAAGACAGGTTAACAGACTGAATGCCTCGGTGTCTCCTGGGGCTCATTGGCTTAGTCCTTGACTGTCAGCAAACATGCACATTTCAATTTACTGGCTCTAATCACAAATTCAGCGCAGGGATTAAAAGTCTGCAGTAGAAAGAACCCTGATATATTTCTGGTCGTTGGTTGCGATAGATTTTGGCAGTGACGGCAAAAACGAGGCTTCAGCTGCGATGGTCAAAAAAAGACACACGAGCTGAAGGTGTTGCAGCACTCGCTGCCTCAGTGTGTTGGTGTCAAAGTAATTTCCACCCCTCGTCTGTTCTCCCACTGCCACTCTCCCTCACCTCCCTCCTCCCTCGTGTCATTACCCTTCTCGGAAGTAATCAATTCATGAAAATACTCCGACTGCTGCAGGTCTGCAAAGATCATCGCACACCAATCGACCTGCTGCCCTACATTTTTACTACCCAAGAGTGTAATGTGGCCTGCGGGAGCAGAGTTGTCCACCTGACAGACCCAGTGTCCCCACTCACACTCTCAATGTGACCTTTTGAACCACCTCCACTCCTCGTGACGACCACCCAATAATCAGTCCACATGAGTCATGTTTACGCTCCACCCTCCATCAGCGTCCGGTAACTGAGTCTTGGCTGACGATAAAGCTTTTCATGTTCCTTCCACTGAGCAACTAGTGCTATATTTTGGCAAATGTTCTGCCGGTTCTGGCCTGATCTGTTTACTTGTGATAACCTTTGGGTATTTCTATGCTAACATTTAGCACTTATTTACGGTAGCTGATTTGTAACTATTTTGAGTTTGGGTCAGTATTTAGTTGTCTTTATGGAAGATGATTTATATGTTGGTATTAGGTTTAGATTTCAGACAATTCCCAATTGTTTTGCTAACATTTTCTCTTGAAATGTTTCCAAATATAAATCATTGTTTTATTTTTTGATAATATTTTTTAAAATTGACTTAAACTTAGATGTATTGTTTAAAACAGACAGAATAGAGGTAGAAACCCAGGATATTTCTGACCCAAGCTTTTTTTGGGGATGAACTTTTTTTGCAGTTACAGCCCCAGCAGTGTTCTGTTTCACTGGCTGGACTTGATGGTCTTTGTTACGTTGTGACCTTTTAGCCTTTACCTAAAGGCCACACATTTGGGATAATTAATTTACTGAAATATGTCACTATGACAAAGATACACTGAAGTAAAACAGAAACGGAGAAAGAAAACCATATAAATCAAATCCAATAAGTACGAAATGAAATTTCTCCACCCCAGGACACTCGTGACTCAGTGTCCCTCATAATTCTTCTAATAATAGATTGTGTGACTAAGGAAATGTGGAAAACAAAGGAATATTTCTGAATTTCTTTTTTCCCTGAGAAATCATTAACTTCTGTTAGTTTGAGCTCCTTGTTGTTGATTCAGAGAGGTGGACGTGAGTCGAGATCACAGCTGGAAACTCTCGGTCTAATTGGTTTCAGGACAACAGGACAATGATAATGGCTTTACTTTCAGAGTCTGGTTTCAAGCTACGGCTGCAGCTGCTTTTACAGTTACATGAAATGTGGCCTTTGACCATTTTGAGTCATCACTCAAACAATTATGTCTTTATTTTTAAGCAGGTTTTCTATATAGTTTTAGGCTTGAAATATCAAACTTTTAGCTTCAAAAACCTGGCATTTTTGCTCATAGAAATGTTTTAGTGAATCCTGAGCTTGAGGTTTACATTTGAACCAATTTTTTGACAATAATTTAACGTATGTCTTTCAGCTTACCAACTGTTATGTTTAGTTAAAGGTGGTCTTTCTTTTCATCTATCT
Source organism: Cynoglossus semilaevis (assembly GCF_000523025.1). Classification (NCBI taxonomy): domain Eukaryota; kingdom Metazoa; phylum Chordata; class Actinopteri; order Pleuronectiformes; family Cynoglossidae; genus Cynoglossus; species Cynoglossus semilaevis. Next base: position 25,469,277 of record NC_024307.1, on the reverse strand, counting down.
GTCCTTCGTACATTTTGTTCGTGTTCTATGGATCTGCTTCTGGCCAACATTTCAATATTGTCATATCCCTTCTCTATAATATGGACCTTCTAATCTATATTATGCCATATGTGTTTTCTTCTGTAGTGTGTAGAGTTCAGTTTATTTTTAAAATCATTTTTTAGCTCGGTTTCACAGTTTTTGCTATAATTGTGGCTAATGTTTAGCTTATGTCTTTTATATATTTTTTAGTTATTAGTTATTAATTTTTTAGTTTGTAGTTATTTTGGCTAAGTTTGCGACATAGTTTATAATAGTTTGGGTTGAAGTTATGTTTATTTCATACTGTATTTGTCTGAAAGAAAAGGGAAAAAGAGCTGAGAGGAAACTAGCAGAGCAACGCAGGCACTGAGGGAGCACATTAGCACACAGACTAAATATGCTTTCCATGCCTGGAAACTAGGTCATTGAGAAGTGTGTGTGTGTGTGTTTGCCTAAACCAACAAATTTCCCTGTGTTTCCCTTATGTTTTATTCATTGTGGCATCATGGGATTAGATGTAATGCGCTGTCTCCAGGACAACATTTTGGGGGTGTAGAAAGGTAGTTGTGTAAAACTATGGCCCCAAAAGCCAAGTTTGACTGATGAATTCTTTAGTCTGAACTGTTACAGACCCCCCAAAAACAAACAAAAAAAAAGAAAACAAACCATATCCACCCTTTATGACTCTGAGCTCTGTGAAGGAGTGACAGATTATTAATACTATGTCGTGATGTCTCTCTTGCCCTGTGTGTCTTTCTACTCTGTCGTCCCCGTCTGCTCTTTCATGCAGCAGACATTGTCATCATCACATTGGGAAACTTATTATCAAATATTCTAATAATAAAGTGTATAATATTCTGTGATTAGAATGAATCAGACTGAAAATGGGAATAACTCTGATTGTATCTGCCCTCTAATCCAAATGTCTGGATTTTGACTTATACATTTACATTCATTCATTTAGCATAACCATTTTATCCAGTGCGACTTACAGGAGAATTTACAATCAGACCTCTTGAAAGGAGGCCACTAGTTAGGAAAGTTGGTTTCATAACTAGGGTGGGAATGATGTGGTGGAGACAAGTGCAGAGGAAGAAGGAGAAGAAGAAAAATACAGGAAAGTTGTGGGACTTAAAATCCATGTAGATCATGAAGAGTAGCTTTGCTTCTTGTCTTTGGCTGAAAAGAGTGACAACTGGTGGAATAACATTTCCATTATATAGAATTAGCACCTCCTGCAAGGAAACCTTATAGCCTTTGGCAAACTACAGCCTTTTCTGCAACGCCACCCTTTTGAAAATAGGATTATTGTTGGTCCCACCCTCTCCACCTTGATATGCTCATATTTGTTTTACTTTGAAACCCCACAGAACTTTTCATTTTAAAACTCTGTAAACCCAACAAAACCCATAGAATTACTAATCAGTTCATTTCCTCCACTGTGGGTAAGATTTAAAGAATATGACCGTTAAAGTTGGATTAGAACACCATGTCACATGTTATGTAGTAGGTTCATGCCCCCTCATGGGGTTCAGCCCCTCACTTTGGGAACCACTGGATAAACTCCATATGAACAGCTGCGCTGACATTTTGGTGAGAGAATAAAAAAAAAAAAATCAGTGGTGACACTGGTGGATGGTAATGTTGACCTGTGTGTTGACCAGAGAAACCGTGATTGAACAGTTAGTGCTGATTATACAGAGGCTACTTGACATATAAATGGCTGTGAGGACGTGTGATATTGTTTTCAGATGTGTTTCTGTCATTACTATTCATCTTCATGAAGTACGGCGGTGACTCTGAGTCAGCACGTAAAACAAGAGATGAGTCACTGACCGGAGTGACCACTGGTGCTGACGGGGGTTGGTGAGGAGGCTGTGCCTTGATTTGATCGATTGCTGTGCTGTTCACTCTCTGAATGTAGAAATCTGGCTTCAATTATCAAAAAAAGTAAATTAACAGCAAAAATGGCTCATAAATATTCAGTTGAAAACTTTTAAACTCACTGTACTGCAGTGTTACGGAGTCTCTGTTGGTAAAAAATACATTTTTGTCCTGGTTTGCTGACTATATATTTATTTATTTTCTCTTTATTTTCATTTCCAAAATTGCAAAATATTGACCCAGTTACATTGTTGGGTGTAATGTGATGTTAACAATTCGCAACACGATATTAAATGAATGATTTTATATTTATAAGGATGACTAAAATATTAAAACAGACTGAATTAGCTCTGTATTTTTAGACAGTTATTTTACTGTATTTGTGTCAGAAACTGACTTAGGAAAAAAAACAGACAGAAACTCTATATAAGTTTAAGGTTCATATTTTAAAGTAATGGAAAGTCCACACTCTCTCTCTCACTTTCTCTCTCTCTCTTGCTCTCTGTCTGTCTTTCTCTCTCTCACTCCCTCCCCCTCTCTTTCTCTCTAACTCTATCTCTCTCTATTTCACCCTCGGGTTTTCAAAGGTTCAGAGCGATCTTCTTGTCCGGACACTTACATTGATATCTTTAAATCCAACCAGCAGACCCTGAGGGCAGATGACTGATTAACTCCATGTCTGTGCAAACCCACCGTCACGTACTGTACCAGCTGGAGCCTCCTCTTCAGTCTGCTCAGCTCCTCTGACACCTCCTTCCCCCTAAGACTAGAGTGTGAGGCTGAGCAGTTCCCTAACCTTTAAGGAGAACTGTCCTCCTCACACGCCTGAGAACTGAAAGAGAGACCAAAAGTGGACGTCTCCATTCGACACGTAACACAAGGTGTGTTTGTGATACAGAAAATAAAAAGTGTCACCGATTAGTGGAGAGCTGCCAGGCACAGAAGGCCCACTCTTCTTAACACACACACACACACACACACACACACACGTAAACACGTCGTGTGTCGCCTTCTACTAATATCAGTTAAATTTAGAACAATTATAAACTTCCACGTCTCCACTCCACTCTCCATCGAAGTCTTCTCTCCCGTCGTCCTCCTGGTATTGAATTAATATTTGATGAGATCTTAATCTAATAAAATGTCCTACACAAACACGCTGCGCCTCTGCTAATCTGATCAAAGTATAGATTTCCCTCCGTTTACGCCGTGTTAAATTTACACCCCGGTTATGTCTCTGTGGGCGGGTGCGATGATGAGGGATGAGGTCAGAGATTGGCTGTGGCGACGGTTTGTTGGTAACAGGCTTTAAAACCTCAGGATGAAGTTGATTCTCTCTGGTTGATTTGATTATGATTTCCAACCTTTTCACTGACAAACCTCACTGTTTGTCAGTGAAATAAGACTGTAAACAGATGGAAATGTATGTTACAGAGCAGACTAGTGCATCTGCTGCATTTGTGTGACACACTGCAGGTCTGAGGTTCAGTAAGAAACAATGTTGTGCTCGTTATATAAAGATGTTAGAACCACTAACTTGGTCCTGTTTTATCATTTACTCTCACAGACGGGACTTTTCGGGTCAGTTTTTTTCCTTGAGGATCCCGCCTTCATTGAACTAACAGAGCAGCAGCAGCAGCAGACACGTCTGTGTTGTGTCACCGTTGTCCTTCTTTGCTCCGATGCGAGCAGCTGTCCAGCTGTTTAACTTTTCCTCATTGGCTCCCACCATTGTGCTGGACAAAAAGGCAAACACTCCTGTGTGTGTTTTTATTTTTTGCACGATTTAACGGATGGCGTCGATCCATCGTTCTGCCGCCAGTTTTTCCAATCACTCAGTGGAGACAGTTATTTGACAGTGCTGTATTTCAGTGTCACTGGCTTTTTCTGGATGATATCAGACATAAAAAGTGTCGCTGTCAAACTGGCTGGTGTGATAAGCTTAGCTGCTCTCTGTCAACTGGGTCACCTGAGCCCGTCGCCTATGGTAACGACACCCTCTTCCCTTCTGCCTCTATGCTAACCCCAATATTCACTTCACATCTGAGCTGCTCATATGTCGGTCAGACGTCATTTTTAAATGGCTTAATAATGACTGGTTGTTTAAGGACGAGAGGTTTCAGTGTCACTCCAACGTTCACTGCATGATTTTAAGGTGTAAGGTTTGCCAGTAATAATAAATATTTTGTGGCAAGATAGGTGAAAGTTGCCAAACTAGGCAAGCAGTTTTTATTGTCTCTTTTTATGGGAAAATAAATTTACTAAAAATAAACAGCAAAAATTCCAACAAGGTTTTTAAAAAAATAAGCAAAACTGTATCAGGACTAGAGGTTCTGTGTCATCTAGATCAGTTCCAGGATTCCTAGGAAAACCTGGTGAATTAATGACCAGTTTTCCAGTCATGGAAAACATGAACATAATGGGGGGAAAGTCCAAATTCCTGAAACAAATCTTAGGTAATACTGTAGTGGAAAATCATTTCTTCTCCCTTCTTCTCGCTTCATTGAGAGTGACTGTTGTGTTGTCACGTTCAGAACCAGATCGCTTTTCTTCTTCCAGGCGACTCAGTAGATCGCTTTTCTTCTTCCAGGCGACTCCAAGGCGGCTCCAAGTGACGCTGCCAGCCTCTCACCTCGGAGCGGCTTCCTAGTTTCCACTTGACTTTGTGGCTAGATGGAGTTACATTTCAGACGTTGTTGGGGGAGAAACCTGCGAATCAGACTGTACCTGGTTTTTGTCTGTGTGGTCAGCGAGTGTAAATGTAGAAAAATGTTGGCTTTAATGCTGTAGCAGCAGAAAAAATGTCCTGAAAAGTATTTTCTAGTGAAGAGCACAGTAGCATCCTCTGGTTTTTGAACTGTGGTGTGAGACTCGTCTGATGAGGTTGATCACAGGCTGAAGCTGCTCTAAGGGGAAGCGTACCGTGTGTTCTTGCCTGCTGGAATGATGGCTTTGGAAGAACTGAAGTGTCACCGTCAGACTCCACCAAATTCACCAGACATCATGTAAAATGCATGATGGACCTGGTCTGGTCCATTGAACCTCCTCCTCCTCGTCCCTTGTGAGATCCTCTAAAACCACCTGCAGTCGTCGTCCACAGTCACAGTGTATGTCCTGAATCAAAAGGAGCGTCCGTTGTTTTTTAAATAACCTCAATCTAATTTCACTTTGACGGGAATGGTTAGCCGTCTGCGCTTGGCTTTTAAAGACCCCCCCCCGTCCCCCGTCCCCCCGACTCCCCAGAGAAGGGAAGAGTGGGCGACGCCGACTGAAAATAGCAGTCGTCCAGAACGGCTGAATCAAAGCTGCACCTTGTGCTTAATTAAAGATTAATAAGGAGTTGCTTGCTGCTGTGGAGTTTTTTTTTCTTTTCTTGAAGCCTGGCTTTTACTTCTCTGATTAGGATGATGTAATACTCGTTAATGTTACACAGGACAACAGTGGGGGGAAAAAAAAAATCAAAGCGAGTGCCGGTGTGGGGGCATCAATCTGACGTGGCAGGGTGCAAAAGTGTGTAGCTGCTTTTCTAACACATTGATTAATCAGCTGGTCACAGCTGCTGAAGCCTTTCAGTCTGACGGACGTGTATGAAATGTATCCTGATGAATCAATTAATGAACCTCAGTGGAAAAACTCTTGAAGTGAGTCTACTCAGGTTTTATAAAGTCATTTGCTTAATTCACTGTTTAATAGCAGTATTTCACCTTTTCATACGATGTGTGATAAAACAGTGTCCTGTCGTAGCAGGATGCTCTGCGGTCATTATTAGTTGACATGGACCAGAGGTTGGGTCTCATATGGCTTCGCAGATAAAACATTCAGATGGACAAACAAATTTGGACAAAACGCTAAGACAAGATATTTAAAAAAGGCTTAACAAAACTTACCAGTAGGAACAAATGCATTATAAAAAGGTAGCAGTCGTCGCACAGTGAAAACTGATAAAGGTTAGCATTGTTTTAGTAACCAAGTTAGCAAAAACAAACATTGTACATCAGTAATAACTTTACAACACATGGATGTATGTGGTTGTGTAACTTTACACTGTGCCCTGAAACTCCTCCCTTTTGTTTTTTGCACTGTGTTTCCAAGATGGAGGCAAACACAGTAGTTCAAAGCTCTTGTTATTGGCACCTATTCAAGAAAGTGTTGGTCCTAAACCTGACCCAGTGGCAGCGTCTGATTGATCACTGACTTTTCTCCTCCTGTGGAACTTCCATATAAATTTGCGGGGTCTGTGTGTGTCGTGGTCCTGTCACAGAACAGAAGTTGTGTTTTTTGCTGCTAACCTTCCATGACTCACGGAGTGAATGCACCATGAGTCACAACACCGCAGCCTACAACTTTAGGCGGAGTGAAAAATGCCCGGGAGTGTGTTTGAAGAAGATGTTTGTGGACATTTCTGTCGGACCAGGATGAATAAGAGCAGAGGCGCTGGAAGAGGAACGCGCGGGGCCGACGGCACCGACAGCACCACGCTGGGGATTTAACTTTCAACCTGCACTTGTTCACGTGCGCCAGAATAGAATAAAAGTCTTTGTTTTTAGATTTATTTTTATTCCGGTCAAAACTTTAAAATGTATCAGCTGCCATATTTATCAGGATGACGAGGGGAAATAGAAATGCTTAGAAATAGTTATCTGAACCCAGCTGAGCAGATTGGAGTGAAAAGCTGTTTTTCAACCTTGGCGTCACGTGAATTGTCTAGTGACGTATAAAAACATTGCACGACGAACTGAAGCTGAAACACTGTAAGACTCTCCATCTTTAAGAAGCTCCAGTAGCTCTTTTTGCGTAATTCATGGTTTGACAGTGCTCGCTAACTGTAAGGAAAATACCAGGTCACTTTGTCAACTCATCTGGCTGCTCTGTATTTCCAACTCAGTAAATGATCAGAAACTAATATTTGTCTCTCTTTAATGTATAACCTCCCGTCACTGTCGGTCAGCTCCAGCTCATCTTCTGGAACTATCCTGATCAATGTATGAAAACTCATCTCGTATTGAGAGTTTCAGCCTGCGTCCGTTAGTAAATGGTGGAATAGAATCTGGTGTAAATAGCTGAGGATGGTCATTAAGAGCAGAAAAGTGCAGCCTGTTTACGTTTCCGGCTGTTCTGTTTGTAGCCCTGATTATGAGGCTGATTCTGAAAGGCTTGTGTCATTAGGTAATGTCCTCCTGCCTGTTTGATGAGGCTGCTGTCATACTGCTCTCCTGCAGAGGCTTTAATGCTCCGTCACGTGCCTGTCGTCCTGCTCTGTCTGCTCACTGGAACCCCGGCTGGGCTTCAAAAGCGCCGCTGTGGCCTAATGATAATGCCTCTGCGTTCGCTCAGTGGAAGCTCTGTCAATCTGTTCCACTCAGAGTCAGGTTACACTTCTCCTCCAGAGCTCAGACAGACAGACAGTTTGACTGCTGCTGCTGCTGCTGCTGCTGCTGCTGCTGCTGCTGCTGCTGTCGATGATGCTCTGCGGTCACGATTCCTTGGTAGCAGCAACAACATGCTCATAACCCTGCGGTCCAAGTCCCAGGAATGTTCTTTCGCTCCAGCTCAAACACCGCAGTCAGCAGTTTGGAAACAATGCTCCTGCACGTACTGGGCCCGTGTCTGTTCGCAGGAGAGTGTTTCAGAGCTTCATGAAGAGCCTGTTTGGGTGTATGAAAGGATTGATGAGGAACTCGATAAATAGACAGAGCCACAGCCCACTGGGTCATTAATAAAATACTAAAGCAGGCCTTTCACATGTGTGTTCCTTCTGTAGTGGCAGGTCAAAGCTGTCTATTTATGCCTCTTCCTCACCCCGGCCATCTCTGTGTGCACTCCCCCGGGTCCGCAGATAAAAGAGGACTCAGTGTGAACAAAGCCCAGGCTTTGACAGAGCTCTGGACACCTGCAGTGGAGCAAACCACTCGGTCCACCCAGAGTGGGGACATCTAATGGTAGACATTAATGTTATGGAGTGGAACACCTCTTGATTTCATTTCAGTGGTGAGCCTTTTGGATTGTAGTCTGTCAACATGGTGGTTTTTATTTATTTAACTATTTTAACCAAATGTCTTCAATGCCATTTTTCTTTTACTGATATATTTTTTTCTTGATTTTTTTTCCCCTGAAATGTCATCTTCAGATTTGCAGCAAACACCAACTGCTATTGTGCGAGAAACAAAGTATTGATTTCACCGTGACCACAGTTAGAGCAGGAGAAAAGCAGCCATTTTTACTGGTTCTGGCTTCACCATAAATCTGCTGTCATGGAATTTTCGAATCACACTTGTCGACGTTTGGTACAACTTCATGCTAGACGTAGGTATCATCAGATTGTCCTCTTTGTCTCAGAGGGCTCAGGGCTTGTTGTCTTGATTCCAGGAATTTAGAGAATGTAGTTCATTTTTGAGCGAAAGAAAAACAAACAGTACCTGCTGTGCATTTTTGCAGAGGGTTCAATGTTCCTTTAAGGCTTTTCGCTGCGTATCCGATTGGATTACTTCTTGTTTTCCTCATCAGTTTTTGGTAGACGTCTTGATCTATTCAATGTCTTCATTTCTTCTTGAAACCATGGCTTTTGCTGTAAGAAATTAATGGCATCAAATCCTCTGACAAGCACCGAACGAGATTTAGATTAATGCTGAGTCTCTGTTCTTGATGGCAGAATCTTTAGCTGTCAGTACATATGTTTTATGTTTTTTGTGTTTTGGAAATTAGCTTTAATTCCAGATGAAATAAGTCGTCATTTCTGACAGACTTGTGTAGAGTTTTACAACCTCTTCTAGCTGCGGATTCATCCACTACTTTGAACCGCATCGTTTCCATGTACTTTTTACTGAGTGCGTAATTAAAAAAAGAAAGAGCAGCAGATAACAGCTGCCTCGTAACCTCTGTGGATGACAAAAACAACCCCCATGTAAGTGATATTTACGTCCACGTGGGGAACAGGCACTGGCAGCGATGCTGTGATAACTTCTCCGACTGAGACGTTGCTATGGAAACGTGATTCATCACAAGTCTTCCTGCTTTACCTGTGGCAGCTGCACACTCCTCCTGGAAGCTGTTTTGTGCTTCTTTTGTTTGCCAACCAGCAGCGCTGAGCCTCAATTTGCAATACCATATCATATCAGATGTCTGGGTTGGAGCGCTGCAGCAGTGGAGCTACAGGAGGAAGTTGTTATGAGTCGCTGAACGAAGGCTTTTAGAACAGTGTTTGAGCAGCACATCTGACGTTATTACATCCATAAGGTGACAGGCAGTCACACTGAGGTTACACACACACACACACACACACTGCATATAAAGGTGATTCATTCATGTCCCCACTGTTACATACAGAAATTTATTTAGGTTACACTTAGGTTTAAGTATTGTTAAGTATTGTTTTGCCTTATTTTGTCAGGTTTGACCTCATGTTTGTTATATGTTTGCTACGTACTGTAGGCAAAGTAGTATGTTGGTCATCTTTAGGTAATAAGAGAGGATTTGGACTGTTCTTTACGGTTTTATGTAATCATTTAGCTATACGTCAGCTTTCATGTTACATTTTCTTCCTATTATTACCTAGTCTTTAGCACATAGCTATTTTGCTAGCTAACCTTTAGACACAGTTGCCTCCTGGTTTGCTCAACATATTTTCGAGAGAAAATTCAGTCAACTTTGAAGCTAAATCTGGAAATCACTGTGCCTTGATTTATATTTTTTGTTTTGGTCATTGTTCATTTATGTTATCCATCTTAGCTATTCTTGTTATATTTTATATTTTTTACATTATTTTTGACACAATCTTTGTTTTGTCTGTATTGCTACAATATGTCTTTGCTAATTTCTAGCATTTTCTGGACAAGGAGTACTGCAGTATCTTCTTGGAGTACTGCAGTGCCGTATCGCTCTGTTTTTATTAGAATTACTCTCAAGGACGGAGTAAAAAACTGTCAAATTTAACAGATAGCAAATGCTGTGCGGCTTGGTTTTAAACACAAATAATGAAGTGAATAGTCCACTGTGTGTGATGGGTATTTGATTATGACCTTGTCAAATAGTCTGGGCAGCGTTCGACACACACAGAGTTTAAGTATTGAGAAACACACACACACACACACACACACGTCCGTTTGACAGCTGTGTGAGGTCACCTGTGTTTTTGCGGTTCTTCAGGCATGTTGTCACACAAAGACACTGAGAAGTCTGGAGGAGGCCCATCTGTCACAGCGACCTGTAAACAAAATCCTCAGCTGCATTCACAACAGGCTCGTACTTTTTTTTATTTTTTTTATCATGGGTGGCCACTTCACAGCACTGGAGACGGGAAAATGCAGCAGGAAAACAAACAGTGATGAAAAGTGCCGGCAGGAAATGTCTTGTTTAAAGAAGTCATCATGTGCTGCTGCTTTATGGAGCCACGCTGCTGCAGCTCTGCACCTGCTCCTCCGTTTATGACAGACAGCTTACTGCTGGAGTCTGTGCTTTTACTTTTGTTATTGTAGGAATTCCTCACCTCGGGACCAAATATTGATCCGCGCATGATGGATCACAAGAGTGTGAATCAGAGCACAGGCGGCTCCTGGAGGTTAATGACTTCTGACCTTGTTCCCAGCCTTATTTGTATCCGGTCCAGAGTCAGGTTCCCAGCCTTATTTGTATCCGGTCCACAGAGAGGAGATGACCTGAGATCAGGGTGACGTTCATGCCGTCCCAAATAGACACCTGGTCACATCTGCTCCAGGAAACGAACCAATCATAGCAACAGAGACAGAGACTTCACGTACAGTATGCACTCTATCTTTTATCTTTTTATTCCTCCTCCTTCCTTTGACCAATCTTACGTTATCTTATACATAAGGAAGTACAAAGGTTATAATATCCCCGGCGATGAATGTTGACAGCAAAACCCCAGTCACGAACTGTAGTAAGAACAGATCAAAGTGTCAAGAACTGAAGTGACATGCACTGTATATATTTACAAGGAGAAGAAAAGGAGATCCATATGGTCCAGAGACGGACAGATGGAGGAAACGAAACATTTCAAAAACAATAAAGGGAGTGAATAAAAAAAGAAAACCCTGCAATATCTGACAACTTTGGCCTGGAGTTAAGGTTTTAGGAAACTTGCACAGGAAGGAACTGTGAGTTGTCAGACCTTAAAAAAGAAACCAGCTCTGCCGAACAGACACCTTCAAGAACAGACTGCAGTCTGCTAAAGACGACATCACAAATATGACGAAAATAGAAAATGTGTTTTCTCTGATGAGGAAATCTGAGTCTGATTGGTCGTCGAGAGGTTGCCTTTGGTCAGACAAGTAAGGGAACCCAAAGAACACATTCCCTAAAAATAAGTCGAATTCTGATGATGATGACGATTATTATTATTAGTAGTAGTAGTGATAGTATAACAAGACATGATTAATATCAATCTCAAAGGTGCAAAAGCTGTCCTAAAACGTGCATATGTTCCATGTGTGTAGTTTTCGGATTAAAAAATAGGAACCTGTGCTGAAATGTTTGGAACTCCTTGTTGACCAGGACGTGTTTCTCTGCCTCTTGGAGCAGGTGGTTGTAGCACAGACTTAGTTAAACGGTGACACTGAGCCGCTCTGATGCTCTTCTCTGGGACCCAGTCCTGACTCCTGTGACCCGGGCAGCATCCAAAGGTCCAGTGTAGGAACAAGCTGCCAGTGACATCCCAGGTACCAGAGAGACCTCTGGGACATCTCCCTTCTGTGCTGAGAGCACACCGTTTTCCCTGCTCTGAAACATCTGAGGCGCTCGTCTTTCAGCCTGGAGGTGATGGTGCAGTCAGTGAGGATGAAGGTTGTGATAAAGCTCTGGGAGCAGCGTTTGTCTGAAGACTCAGGTCAGGAGGCTTCTGTCTCTGCTCCCACTCTGTGAGTGCAGCAACATGACATCCATCAGTGTTGCTCTGTTTAAGGCTCCGAAAACAACAACAACACTGAAGAGAGAGAGAGAGAGTGTGTGTGTGAGTGTGTGTGTGTGTTGTCAGCATTGTTCTTCTGCCTGCAGGTTATAGAAACTTTGAGTCAAAGTTGCTTTGCTGTTTCATGTAGTTTTGAAGTATTAAAACAGTTCTTCGAGGTACTCTCACCTCTAACCCACTCACAGTGGTCATACAACCTTTACATGACTTTGTTTTTTTCTACTTTTCTGTGTCTAATGCAGTTTTACCAGATAAAAAACCAGATGGAACGTTTGTTTGACATCATTTATCAAGTCCTAGTTGTGTTCAAGGACCTTTCATGACAGTGCTGGCAGTGAAAACTGTATTTTTTTTTTTTATAGTTTCTCAGTATTTTTAATGGTTATTGGTTTTCAACTGGGGTTCATGACCCCCAGGGTGCCTCTAGAAGTCCTGCAGAGTTGTGCATTTTATGGATAATTAGACCATTTTTCTGCAGATGCTTTAAAAAAAACTATGCATAGATTGAATAGTGTACTGATGTCGGCTTAAATACCAGCTCTGAATATGTTTACCACAATGTTACAAATGATAAATGTAGTTGAAACATTCAATGATAATCTGAAGTCATCACATGAGTAGCAGTTGCCCCACTGGGTATTTTACGTTGTTTAATGCTTCTTGGAAAATTGACTGTGGACCAGGTTTTATCATGCAGTTGCGACCACTTCCACTTATGCTATTAAAATAATAAGATAAACAAAGGACCAAATGCTGCTGAGCGCTGCTCTGCTGTAGACTCTGTGTTTGTCATTTCTGATGTGCAGATGTATAACCAGAGCAGAGATATTTTTACTCTGTGTCTTTAGGCTTTGCCCTCTAAGCTGTTTTGTACATGCATGCTTTATGTATGCATGTAAAAACCAGACTGGAGCATGTGAGCATTTGCAGTATAGGTTGATAAAAAAAATGTATGTATGCACACAAAAAATCCACACATTTCTCAGTCTAACAAACCACAGTGTATAGGTGCATTGAGTACTCGATGAGTAACATAGAGTTCACGGAAAAGTCAAGTGCATGCTGTAGATACAGAAGTTTTCCATCACAATCTTTTCAAAAACACTACAGATATGACCTCATCTTCGACGCCCATGTTGTTGTTTATTACGGTTCGACTTTGTTCGCCTGAAACACTCAAACCAAAAACACTTCAAGTGGAAGAAGTTTGAGCGGCCAGCTGTCTGAAATTTAGCTTATGCTTCCTGTAAAACTGAAGTACTGCCACCTACAGGATTTTTCACTGCAATGTCGACTGAAAAGATTGCCCCAAGAACTTCCTAAAAATAAGTCATAAAAGATTGAGGGCAGCGTCCCTGCAGATTGCTCAGCGCCGCAAAAACGACAGAGGTGATTACTTCCGTCTTATTTTAAGGGATTATTGCCTCTAATCTGCCATTAATCCATGGGTATAGAGATGAAACATCCAAGTGTCAGACTGTCGGTGGGTGTGTAATCTAACATATATGTACGTTCATTTGTCAAACAGCTACAATCCCCGTGGAGAGCGTTCCTAAAACCGCAGCACCTGATTACTCAACTGGCAGAAAAGCATCCTCTCAGAGCAATCTCATTTGTGGCTCTGAAGCCGCTGTGGTGCACTGTGATACCTTGGTTAGGTAACACACCGGTGCTGGCAGCCCTACCGGAGGTGACACCCCATCAGGCCTATAAATAGTTTTGCACTTTTCCCCCAGGAGCCCAGCTGTAGCTTTCTCACAAGCATTTGATCTCTAGTTTGTGGAGAACTGACATCACCCACTGCTGCTTCGTCTCCCCGACGTTCTGACTCCCTGCTCACAAACACAGAGTGTAAACCACACACACTAGGAGACACACACCGGCGCCCTTACTGCTGCTGCTGCTTCATTATATTATAGCGAGAAGAGCACATGAGTAAGAAAGAAAAAAAACTTTGAGCAGCTGTGATGGTGTTGCCTTTTAAGAGAGAGTCGCTTCAAAGATCCTTTGCCTCAGGGTTTCCCTCAACTGCGTTTAATGATCACTCACCTATTCACTTTAAACACTGCGGAGCTACGATGGTAGACGGCAGGCGGCGAGCTGGGAGTGAAGTCAATTCTCCGACACTCTTGAATAAATAAAACTGAGCACTTAATTGGAGAAGCTGGGGATACAGTAACAAGACCAGCACAAGCCTCAACACGTGAGCAGAGGCAACGGATAAAAATGAAAAAAAAAAAAAAAAATCAAAGGAACTGTGCAGGCTGTGTCAGACCTGAGTGAGTCATTGTCTACATGTGTCTCCAGAAGAGGCAGGATTGAGAAACAGGCACTTCCATTCTGTCTACTATATTCTGAGTTGATGACGTTACTAAGCCTTGTACTACGTTGGTACCAGATGTCTTAGGAAATACCCTACAGTAAAGTAGTTCAGAGTACTGTGTTGTTTTCCACTGTGCAGTTGTGTTTTTATTTTACACCTAGGCCTTGGGGAAGTGAAACGACACAAAATAAACAGAAGGAAGGAGGAAACCAAAGGTGATGTTGGGCTGTTACTGCTTAGATTTTGGAAATGAATACATCGTAAATCACAAAGCTGTGTCCAAAGTTTCAGATGCATTAGTTTCTACTAATGTAAAAATATCTTCTTCATTTAACCCTTTAATGTAACAGGAGCAGTGAGCGTCACTGTGCCAAACCCATGGAGAGGAAACATTTTTGGGGATAGCTTAGCGCACCTCACTTCAGGTCAGAACTCGAACCAGCAACCATTATACCATCAACTTTATGTCTCGAGGTCGTTATAGATCATTCTCAGGGCAATGTCATTGTTTCTCCGTCTGACTTATTTTGCTCATTATTTTTTGACTACCTACTTGACTAACTTCAAGCTACTGAGCTAACTTTTTGATACCTTTGTTGTTAGCCATTAGTGCTTACAGTTGCCTGTTTATGCCATATAGCTTTTTTATTTTTATCTTCATGATCCTAAAGCTTTAAGCATCTGTTTATTAGCTGTTATTTTTTATAATTTTTGTAGCTTTAAGCTGTTGTATATATTCTTTTGCTTAGTATTATATACAATAATTATAGTATTAGCTGACTTTCTTTTTGGCTACTGGGCTTAAAGCGTGTTCATTGGTCACTGTTTTTACCACTGCTTTAAATTGGCTCTGCAATTATATGATATGTTTTTAACCTAATTGACATATTTAGCCGGAATTTTTAGCTGTATCAGGGTCTTATAAGAACTGTCTGTGTCCGGAGATGTTAGTGGAGGGCAAAACAGCACACTCAGAAATGGACTCAAAACTTTGTTTAGAGTCTAAAGCTCCTAATGTGCAGCTGCAGCCTGACCATCCACTATATTTAGATTCAACGACATAGTGCAGAAGCGACTGGAACCATTCAGTTTTTGCTGACTTATATTCTCATGTAATCACAGGAAGTGCAGTGTATCAGGATGTTCTTATTCATTCTGGAATCAGAGATGGCGTACCTCAGGAACACAACCTCCAGAAGCTTAATCTGACTCACCCATAAATGACCAGTTCTGAACTAAAAAGATAATAAGAATATTTAATTTCTTTGTACCTAACAAAAATAGAAACATTCTCAGGCTGAAACTATTAATATACTTATTTTGGTAGGGAGAATTGGGCCCAGTACAGGCAGGTGTCAGAATTAGACCTCACAAACAACCATTCACATTCCCACTGATAGTTAACTTAGCCTTCACTCATGACCTAATCCTGTATGTTTCTGGAGACTAGAGAACCTGAGTTATAGGGACAAAAGACACTCAGGTTCTACTGGGCTTCAAACTGATGACGTTTTTGCTGTAAGGCAAACGGATAAACCACCTGATGTAAACTATAAATACTCAACTTTAGGATTAAATCGCATCATCAGACACTGGAACACCGGGAAAAAAACAAACCATTTCACCTTCTGAGGTATTTTAATGTATTATATTTTCTGACCACCGATCCATGTAGAGTTATGGAAAGGTCAGCCTTCCCACTTCCACCCCCACAGGTGCTGCTGTGTATTTTTTCGGATACCAGACACAAATTATAATAACACTACACAGCGCAGCTACAGTACTCAGTGGTCAATGAATAATTCATTTTCAGGAAAGGGATCTGTTTGCCCCTGTGCCCCTCTGGTGCGCCTGTGCACCTGGTGCCATTTGGCTACACGGCAGCAGACGCGTCTCCAATTATCCGGCATCACATCCCTTGCTTTCGGTGCGCCCTTTTGCCTCCACGTCTACATTGATTGGAGTAAAGCCGGATCGATGCGGGCGACACGAGAAACTCGGGAGTGAATAACTTACTCACAGTGATTGATTTGAGTGCGCGCGCGCAGAAAAAAACAAACAAAACATCAGAAAAGAGGAGAAACAAATGTGAGGGAGGGCGCGGTGAAACTTTGCTTGTTTTTAGTTGTTTTTATTTTTTGAAAAGGTGCATTTCAATTAGACTGTTAATGTGATAACAGCCAGTAAAGAGGATTCATTGGAACAGGTACGTTTCCTGTCCCTCTCAGTGCCTCTGTAGCTGCGTGCTGAGTGGACTGTTGTGTAAACGGCCGCAGCTGCTGAAACGCGCACCACGCACGACCCACTCCCACTTGGCCAAGGCTGGCTCCAGCTGCGCCTGACGTGTGTTTGATGGAGAAGGACGGTGCTGCAGGTTTGAGCGGTGGAGGCTGGGTTCAGCACTCTGGACAGCGCCTGGCTGAAGTTGGAGAGGATTTCTTTGGAAGAGGTTTTTCCTGTTATGAAAGTAGGGATGAGAGATGCGCCACGGGTGACCATGGTCGGACTGAGGCGTTCTTTGTCCACTGGTAACCCTGGTGCGCACTCTCTGGAGTGAGACATGGACTTTGCTGAAATCATCTGCGCTTTCTTCATCGTCGTGGTCGCCGTCGTCTCGCTCTTGTCCAACTTGTTGGTGCTGCTATGTTTCGTCCACAGCACCGAGATCCGCCGGCAGGTGCCCGGTGTGTTCACCATGAACTTGTCCTGCTGCAACATCCTCATCACTGTCCTCAACATGCCCGCAACTCTGGTCGGGATCGTCCGGAACCAGCAGCCGTTCGGGGACTGCATCTGCCACACGGTGAGCTTTCTGGAGACTTTCCTGACCGCCAACACGATGCTGAGCATGGCAGCGCTCAGCATCGACCGCTGGATAGCCGTGGTCTTTCCGCTCAGTTACTCCACTAAGATGCGCTACAAGGACGCGCTGATCATGGTCTGCTACTCCTGGCTCCACTCCTTCACCTTCTCCCTGGCCGCGCTACTCTTTTCCTGGATGGACTACAGCCACGTCTACGCCTCCTGCACCTTGCAGCCGAGCCAGGAGGGCAGCGACAGGATCAAGTTCTCGGTCTTCACCGTAGTTTTCCACGCCACCAGTTTTGTGCTTTCTCTGCTCATCCTGTGTTTCACCTACCTGAAGGTGCTGAAAGTGGCCAGGTTTCACTGCAAGAGGATTGACATCATCACCATGCAGACTCTTTTCCTTTTGGTCGATATTCACCCCAGGTATTATCACCACACATACAGTATATATACACTGACATCTACTCACCTCTCCCGAGATAGGTAATATGATGCCATGAAATGTCATGTTCAGAATCCCTGCTCGAAGAACATATCAAGTAATATCAGAGTTGAGCATTCTGTATGTCTTCACATGGTTCATCAGGTACAGGTTAGTATTGGTTTCTGTTGGACTTTTGACCCTTTTGCCCACAGAACCACTTCAGTTATTCGTAACATAAATCTGAGGAGATGCTGGTAACACTGGTTTGACACGATAGCCTCACGCAGCTGCTGATGAAAAGCTAAAGGTTCCAGCACCTTCCTGAAATGATTTTAGTTTGCTCTGGATGATTTTGGAAGAAATTGTGGTACAATAAATTCAATGAGATTATTTCAAACATCATGTCCAAGCATGTTGTTGCTGGAAGAAGCCACTGGAAGATGGTTATAAAGGGATGAACATGGTTAGCATCGGTATTAAATTATGAAAGGCTTAACTGATAATAAAGAGTCCAGTGTTTGACAAGGAAATAGGTCCCCACAAAAACAGGACGACATGGTCCAAGCACTATCTCACCTGACACTTGTACCTGTTATTGACCACATTTAATGTGAAGCATACGTTTTGACTCATTCATTTGTTGACATTACTGTATCCTTTGGCTGGTCCCTGGTACTGTGGTGAAATTGTCACAGTACAGATGGACGTGACCGGTGTAGTGGTGACTGTGAGCCTCTGCTGTTGTTTTCAGTGTTAAACAGAGATGCTTAGCCGAGCAAAAAAGGAGGAAACAACGAGCTACAAAGAAGATCAGCATCTTCATTGGCTCATTCATCATCTGCTTCGCCCCTTATGTAATTACAAGGTAAGTCCAGGTGAAAGCAAACAGTGCATTGCATTTAATGTACTGCAAAACTCCATAAATAAATGACCTTAACACAGCTAGAGAAATGTAACCTTGTAAGTAAACAGATTAAAACAGGTGTCATTGGAATATAATGAGTAAATCAATTCATTATTCCTCCAGAATCGTTAGTGCTGCTGGGTTTGGACACTAGAGACTGATCTGTCGCCACATTAGATTGGATTAGTTACAATCCAACACCTGAAGTACACACTCACTTGTCGGGCTATTTTCATCCCCAGATACACAGAATTATTATTTCTGTGAACCAGGAGGAACCTCATTAGTCCCTGGTGTTTGTGTCGTAAACAGAAGTCATGCTGCTTTTGCCGAAACACAACTGAAACACAGTAGGAACCCAGATATGAACGTTGCCGCCACAGAATAGAAGAGCTCACGTTCGTCAGGCAGATGTGTAGCTGCTAATCCACCAGCATGTGTGTGTGGATTACAGCTACGGGAGGAGAGAGGCAGCGTACGCTCACAGTGAAATGATGTGTGGGTAATTGGAGCATCCTCTTGATCAAGCGTACACATGCGAAGTAGCCTTAGTCACGCTTCCACACCCGCCGTATAATTATATTAGATTATACTGTGATATTTCCTGCCGTACATGCTGCTTCTTAATCAACGTTTAAACAATTAATCGTCTTCTCTTTCAAGGCCTTTAGTGCCCTTAGATTTTCAATGACAAACCTGAAGAGAAGTATTAGACTGCAGGTGAGAGGAAAGTCCAGCACGGACTTTGATAAATTATTATTGCAACAAATATAAAAAAAAAACATCTTTTGAAAGAGACATGATTTAAGATTCTAAAAATATCCACGGACCAACTGCTCCTTCTGCGATACTTAAGAGTGTAATTAAGTTCCACACAAATGCTCTGCATATAATCAGGTTTACTCAGTGGATAACAAATGCTCTTATTTGTTTGGTATTACAATCAAATCAAAGTCAGAGAATCTTAGACAGTTATTTCAGACACGCATATGAATGAAAAAATGTCAGACACCTCAAGAAATGGTTGGAATTCCTTCAACTTCTAATACAGCAGGATGTTTGATTACTGTTAACCACAAGATATTCAAGTTCAAGGTAAAATAAAAAAAACTAAATTATTACTGAAGGAAACAGTTGGGACAAATATATGTTGGAAAAAACCCAATAAGCTAACTAAAAGCTAAATGGTAACAAAAAACAGAATAGAAATTAAAATAATTATGTAAACATGGCTGAGTGATGCACAAAGCTAAAATGAAACCCAGATACAGCAGGGAAAAGAACAAGTTGTATAATTATTATATATGTAACTATGTCCTTATACTATGTCCATATGTCAAAGTATATACATATATATGAACACATATATATGTATATATACAGTATATAACGCTAACACTATAACTCTAATAGTCTCTAATGGTAAGTCACTAGGTGTGAAATGACATCATTATAACGAAACAGAAAAAACAAAAAAGGAACCAAAATTATTTAATAAACCAATTGACTGATTATGGTAAAAATGGTAAATTCTTTCATGTGATTGATAATATATCAGGCCTTTACCATAAAAAAATGAGTAAAGCATGTGAATTTATTGAGCAGTGTTTTCTTCCTGACATCTGTCAAAGTGCACATTAGAAAATGTGGCTGTGAGAAAATTATGACTTGTTTTTTTTTTAATAAAATATTTAAGCTTCCTGTTGAGCCAGGCACAGATGAGGGCTTTGAGGAAAGCACAGCCAAACGCAGAGATCTTGGCTGAAAAATAGGAAATTCTCCCCACTCCATTTTTCAGTGAAAAGAAAAAAAAAAAAACACGAATTGTTCTTCTTTAAAAAAAAAAAACTGTTTTATTTTTCATGAAGTTTCTGATGTGTCAGAGCTTTGGGCTTGGGTTCTTCTGCTGTGGTTAGTCATACATTTGTGCTGCCTCCCCTTCAGGTTGGCTGAGCTTCTGCCTTTCGTGGACATCAACCGCCACTGGGGAATCATCAGTAAGTGCCTGACTTACAGCAAGGCTGCGTCTGACCCCTTCGCCTACTCCCTCCTACGTCAGCAGTACAAGAAAGTCCTGGTTACAGTTGTCAACAGGCTGCTCCGCCGTGACCTGTACCCTTCGTCTGGCCATAACAGCTCCTTAGACACGGAGAACGACTACTGTCTCCAGAGGATTAGCTAATGGCAGAACCTGGGGACATGACAGATGCACGCTCCAGTGTCCGGAAAGAGAAAAAAGAAATCGCCTCTGAGAAGGAGAAGATGGGCGGAGGCAGAGATTTAGGAGAGAGACAGATTGGACAGGATATTACAAGGAAGGCAGAGGAGACTTAGATGGAGAGGACAGATTGTGGGTTGAGGGGCAGAGCAAAAAATAACAAAGATAGTGGGCGGACAAGAATGAAGAGACAGTCATGAGGGGGAGGCGAAAAACGCAAGGAAACGGAGGAGAAAATGAGAAGGTTGAAGGGAGGATAGATAGGCAGCGACAGGGATGAAGTGCAGACGTCGTCCTCAGAGACTGTTGGTAAACATAGGGTCTCTCAATCAACCGCAAAGCAGGGGCACACACACACACACACACACACACACACACACAAGGGGACAAATACACTTTGTCATTTCAGATTTTACAGAAGGACCAAGTGGTTGGTGGATCTTAGGGACCTGTACAAGGTGGCCTTTTGTTTCTGACCCACTGCTTCATAGGACATGAAAGGAGGAAGGTTCCTGTCTGTGGAAAACTAACTGACTTTGGAGTAGATGGACCAAAACCTGCTCCACATTTTAGCCATGTCTTGTAGTGGGCGCTTTAAATACTTCACAGTGTCACGTCAATCACTGGATATTGATGCACTTTGTCCAAATCTCTCAGAGCTACTGTCATTAGAGGAGCCAAAGGCAAATGACATGAACACCCGTCTAAAGGACAGCACTGGTGATTCGTTTTTCCACCGTCAACAACAGAGTTGTGCTTAAAACGTTCACAGTCTATTCCAATGGGCCGGGTCACATCTTAGGCTTCACACAGTAAGAGTAAAAGTACACTACATGTTTGTACTCATATCTAATAGGACACAGGGACTTATACTAACTGACTAAACACGGTAGAACTGAAAAGGATGTGAAGACGGTTAGAGTGATAAAGGACAGAGGAGGTAGGACTTTTTGTCAGGGTAATTAAGGAGAACAATAAGTGAGAAAATAGAAAATAGTTTGAACCTATTTTTAAATTCATATATAGTCTTTAATAAAGGTAAGACGTCTGCTTTTTAATACACGATTCTAGCTACCTTTACTTATTGTTTTGGGCATTTTTCTCCAAGATTAAGTAAATTTACTTGTTTATCTTCACTCTGCAAACCTGTGCTTTACTGATGTTGAAGCTAACTAAAGGCTAACTTCTTAGGTTAATGTTGAGTAATATTCTTGCTCATTCAAGGCTAAAGCTCACCAATCTTTAATTATCTTTCTCCAATTATTTTAGCCATTTTAAAAGAAGTTTGCTTTTTCAACGTTAGGTTGTACCTTTGCTGACTTTTTTGCAAACATATATATATTGTTTGGTCTTTATTCTTAGGTTATGTTTAAGCTAACATTTGAACTAACAATATTTTTTTCTTTTGTATTTTCCTTCATTTATACATTTTATCAAACTTAAGTTATTTCTTCTACATTTTGCCAAGTTTTTTTTATGGAGCTGAATTTGACATTTTGACATTTGACTTTAAGCAATATTTTTTAACTCCTTCCAACTTGTAGACTCGGGAAAACCATATATGTACATACATACGTATATACATAAATACATATATACATATATGAATCTGTAAAATGAATAATTTGGTAATTATACCGTACTTTAGTGCTTATTGAAAAAGATTAGGAGTAAGCAAATGCTGTTTAATGTATCTCTCTTAAAATATACTATTTACCCCTGACAACATGTACTATTTATAAATTATCCCTGGGATTGTGAGCTCCCTTTTGGTCTTTTTATGGGTTTTTGCTGACAGTGAGAAGAACAGACATCACCAGACGTCCTTTAAAGTGTGCGTCTAAGTGTAAGTGAATGTACTTTCAGAGTGAGTCCGCTTTTAACACATTTTTACAGCTGTGTTTTGCCCTGACGGGAATAGAAAACATGTTTCTTATTGATATTTATTGACATGATGTTAATATACACAGTATATTTTGCACTTTACAGGAAAATAATTTTGTTTAGCTAAAGAGGTAGAAACGTGATGTAGCATAGAGACGCTCTCAAAGTGCTTTAAAACACACTGTTTTGTGTTTGTGCCAGATCTTGTGTGGCTTTTTTCCAGCTGTTCTCTACTTCTCTGACCAGAATAGCTGCTAATTCTACAACAAAGGTTTTCAGATGTATTTAATTCACGCGCAGTTTTCCTCCTGTGAGCCATTTGCTGTTCTCGTGTGATTAACTGTTAGTGGAATACATGTAATAAATACAGTAATGTTGTTTTGAACCTAGATTTAAATGATGTGAGTTTATGTCAAAGTACCGTTTGTTTTAATATGATTAGCTCAGGATATTCAAATATGGGTGTTGTTTAATATTCACTGGTAAAGAAAAAGATCATTAATCTACTAAATCTTCTAAAATTAAAAACTAAAATCTGTGGTGTGGTTGTTGATGTAAAATTGATTTTAACAGGCAGAAAGGCAAAGAAGGATTTCAGCTTGACAAATTAAGTGTAAGACGCATTAAAAGTTATACATTTTATTGCAAATAAAATAATACAAGCCCGAGTTAAGAAAGCACGCAATTTTACTGCACTGGCAACAATCATTTCCATCACATAGTTCTATATTCCTCTGCCTTTATCTTGCCATAATTATATTGTGGTTTAAAAATGGCCCCAGTGTTTTGTCTGAGGAACGCTCTCTGCTGCAGCAGTATTACAATCATTATTTATAATTAGGTGTAATTAAATAGGTGGGTTGAAGATCATCTTTAAAGATTGATGATTCCAATTTATTCTGACTTTATTTTTAACGTAATATGTGGAAACAGATTTACGGGAATTATTTGCTGCTTTAAGTGAAGAATTCTCCCCTTTTAGTGGCTACTACATATAACAAACTTAAAAAACAAACTTGCAGTCAGAGGAAGTTCAGGTAGTTCTAATGAGGCTGTGGTCACAGTACAT